>NC_064617.1:525529162-525839996 GCF_023898315.1 Schistocerca nitens
CAGTACGTGTAAACTTGTACCCATGTTAGCTGTAAATAAGCTGGAAAATAGTAATGCTAGTCAAAGAGGCAGACAAGTTTACTTCCGTATCTTCTTAAGCTGACTTCTCCGACATCACTTCCCTACCTAAAATTCTTCAGTGGAGCAGTCTCTATGTCCTGTTACATTTTTGCATGCTCTTGGAAATACCCCGTTCAAACTTGCCACGACGACGTATAATCACTTCATACAGGATGAGTCACAGGGAAAGGCATATGCTTTGTTAGGTGATAATATCAGTGATTCCGAACAACAACTTCATATGGATATATGCCCTATTCCGAATGGTTTTAGAGCTATAGCTCATTTAATGTAAATTGCTACTTATTTTCTGTATTATTCAAACGGTGTCATTGTTTCCAGAGTACCATTGCTGTGCAGAGGAAGTTGAGACGAACAATATGATGCAGGGCACTTGTGGTCCATCAAATCAGGAAACTATCTCAAAGTTTCAACGTTCTCGCGCTCTCTTTGAGCTAACTACTATTCCTAGAGAAAAAATGAATATGACCTATTTTGTAAGAAATTAAATGTAGTTCAATATTTTACTCCGACACGTTTTCGCCGAGTAGTGCGGTTTCCGAATTGTTCAAGAAAAACGTAAAAAAAAGTGATATTAAATGTTTTTCATCTCGGAAAACATTCAGAATAGAGCAGATGTCAATAGAAAGATTTTTGTTCAGAATCTCTAATACTACTACTCGAGTTATGTATGTTTCATCCTGACTCACACTCCACCTTCATGTGCATGCTTAGGTCTGCAGCGAGAAACTAAATCCTGATAGTAATAGTAAAATTAAGTATGGTTTCAGAACAAGAGAGGTATCTCACGCGTTTAACGTCCTTCCTGTTGCAATGCGTTTAAAGTTAATATATACTGCGAGGTGGCGCGGTTCGCCTGCACGACCGAAATATTTAGTCCTTGACTTAGCGTTGCTCCATGACGAGCGAAGAAAAGTAAGAAAATCGGATTGTGACTGGAATTTACGAGAGTTTCACAAGCGATATGTGATGTTTACTTGGAGTTTGGTAACGCCCATAATACAGTCTGTTGCATTTCAAGGGTAACTGCGCGTATTTAATTTTGATCAAAGGATTCTTTGATGAACTATTATGTACCACAAGCCCGTATAGGACTTCAAACATTTGGTGGTCGATGTTTCCTGTAGATGGTCAAAAGCATAGGGAAAGTTTTCTCTGCAAAAAAGCAACTCATTTCACTAGTAGACAATCATCGAATGACCAAATGCGAATGGAAGTGTTCCAGTTCGAAAAGATCCTGTAGAAGTTTCCTTTCTCTTACATTTCAAGAATTTTACAGGCGGCCGTCGGAGTCGGCAGCTGCTTCTCCACCACGAGAGTAACTTGTCTACGTGTAAGAAATTTCGTATGTTGTGGGAGAAGTCGATGCCGTTCGGGATATTGTCCTTCTCACAGATACAAATGAAGACACAATGAGTTTAGTATTACCAGCTTGAAAAACATAAATTTCTTCTTTTGAGCAGTAATATTATAAAAGTTAAGAAGCGGGCGATAATAAGTTATTACAGGCATCGAGTATAACGTGCCTCATATTAATTTCGTTTTATTTATTGTTGTAAAACGGGCAGCCTTTATGTGGCACTTAATCACCTCCATGTGCTGCACTTCAGAAGCCAGCAGACTCATTCACTATACAGACACCATACAATCTGCATGACTGCTGCTCTTAGGCACGTTTAGTGACGACCTTCATCTGTAAACTATATGGAACAGAAAACGTATCAGGAGTGAGTAACAAGAATGAGTAACAATTCCGTCTGATATACTGAAAAGTAGACACTCGACATCAGAGTTTAGCTTATTAGATTCACTTGAAATGATTTATTTCATCCATCAGGAATAAATATCTAGGAAATTAGTTGTGCAGTAGCAACTAACTCATTTGCTTCGCAGTGGACGCGCCACTGGTAGGAGCCTATATCTATAGCTGGAAATGTTTGAAAATATCATGAATCTCTATCAGCACTGGAGGAAAAACCGTTTCTTATCAAGTATAAATGTGTACCTTTATCAGCGTAATTGAAAAACCTCTTCATGTGCCAAGCCATGAGTACACTCGGCATACTTCTTTTTACATATACAGTAGTTCGCAAAATGACCATGATGGTTCGCTCAGAGAAATTCGTGATTGTGCGGTGACTTACTGATAATGTTCTTCCCACTCATTTTTGAACACTGAATAAAAAATTTTGGGGAAATGATGATAAATTAACGAAGAAGCCCGTTTACTGGTCCCCGATCAATATATTTTTTGTTTCAGTTGTCTTTAGAGAAGGAACGCTTGTGTCCAGTGTTTGTAAAGGAATTTGAGAGATGTGGCAATTTCTGAACGTTGGAGCCATTATAGCTGCCTATATTATGAGTCACTCAGCAGTGTCTCGTGAAATGACCTCATTTCACGAAATGTTTGAAAATATCATGAATCTCTATCAGCACTGGAGGAAAAACCAGTGACTCTTTGATAGTGACCTGTCCGTCGAATGTGAAGGATACCGTTGACGGCCTCCTTGATACTTGTTGGCTCTGCGTAATGTATCCGATGTAAGAACTGAAGGAGTCTACCTCAGTACCTATGAAAACCAGTTCTTTAGCTCAAGTTCGGACTAATGAAAACCTTCAGCTAGATGATTAGAGACCATTTTGTAAAACCTTGTAAAAATTAAATAGCAAATATGGGATGCTACAGTAAAACGTTCGACTGGGGATGCTTGCAGTGTCGTCGATTATTCACCATATCTATGCAGTAATCTGATACACGGTTACATGTCTAGTCAACAACTTGTAAACGAATTAAGTGCCTTGCGGATAATCTAGTGGAGGTTAAGAGCAGGTTAAAGACCCTTTAGTTGGCAGCACATAGCATTTCATTAAAGTACATTTTCATAGAAACGTATCACATCTCCATTATAAAGCTAATTCTTTTCATTACTTTACGTCATTCGATTTGTTTTACCAACAATCATGGGATGTCTAAAGCGCAGTAGAGACGATGTTGTTAAAGAACGCGAGAACATTTTTTTTTTGTAGTGCTACTCTTTTGTCAAAAAATTGTACGTGATTAAGTTGCAGAGAACGCGATCTCAGTAAAATGTAACTTGTGATTTAGAGAAATGACGAATTACTGCGGCAACGACTGTAATTATGGCCTGACGATGAACGCGTAGTGTGGTTTAAACCGGTTGTAACGATCCTTAGTCCGTTCCTTAAAAGTTTTTCGATTTCGAGAGCTCCGCCGGCCGAAGTGGCCGTGCGGTTAAAGGCGCTGAAGTCTGGAACCGCAAGACCATTACGGTCGCAGGTTCGAATCCTGCCTCGGGCATGGATGTTTGTGATGTCCTTAGGTTAGTTAGGTTTACCCAGTTCTAAGTTCTAGGGGACTAATGACCTCAGAAGTTGAGTCCCATAGTGCTCAGAGCCATTTGAACCATTTAGCCATTTCGAGAGCTCCAAACCGCACCAAAAAATTATCTACCATTCAGGTCTTCCCGTCAATGACAACTGGGAGCGGAATGTAGGTATTTTCATCTGTCATTTCCTACAGCTTCTAATGAAACTCCTGTATGTTCTCCTGCCTGGCAGTACTTTCAGAACTTTTTCGGCAATTGGCCTTGGAAAATACCAGGCGTCATGGGGAATTTATTCGTCATTATCTGTTAACCGTCAACGAGTGCTCAGCTCAGTGGACTCGCCTTCAGAACAATGATTCAAACCCATCTGTCCATCCAGATATAGGTTTCCCATATTTCCCTAAATCGCTCCAGGCACATGCCAGGATACTCCCTTTGAGAAAGGTATGGCTGACTTCCTTCGCCATCCACACACAATCCAAGCTCGTGCTCCATCTTTAATGATCACACTATCGATTAGACATTAAAATCTGATCCTCCTTCCTATATCTTTTTTTTTGTTTATTTATTTTTTTACATCACAGTCCCTAGCTTTAAGATTCACAAATAATACAGCTATGGCTCGAGTGACACCCAATCATCAAAAAGGAGCCCAATACAAAACTGTACAACAGATAATTATGTAACGTCTTCCCGGGGCCCTAAATTTTCATCTGATTCCTACACGTGGATAATTCCTACAACAGCAAAAGTTCCACCGCTCTAGGCAAATTATACTTTCGAAAAGTAATCAGCTACACGCAGAGAATAATTTACTCTCCCTGTAGCGCAACTCACGCTTTTAAAGAAAAGTTAACTCGTAACAAGTTCAAACTAAGTTTTTCTCACAGTAATATTCGAGGGTTGGAGTTACATGTTTGCACCTGAGTTTGCACTAGCGTTGTGTAGAACCCGTTGCGAGCGATGTGGAAGGCGTAGTGTACCGTTAGCAGAGCCTGTTCTGTTGATGGTGGGAATGGAGCTGTCTACTGCCTGTCGATTCTCTGGAACAGTTCTGAAGCGAATGCCACGAAGTGGTTCCTTCATCTTCGGAATCAAATCAAAGTCACAAGGACTTAAATCTGGGGAGTATGGTGGATGGTTCAGTACTTCCCAGTCCCATCGACTGAACAGAGCAGCCACAACTTGCGCTCTATGGGCGTGCGCATTGTCGTCCAAAAGCTGGTCGCAGGTGATGCACCAAATACGAACACTCATACTGTGTATCGACGGTCCGCCGTGGAGGAACGTAATGCGTTAGGATAACACCATCACAGTCGTACTCGAGAATCACCATAACTTTCACCATACTGGAGCTCTGACGCACTTTGGACTTTCGCGGCGACCCATAATGATGCCATTCGTTGGATTGGTGTTTCAGTTTTAGCTCGTACGATGTGAACTACGTCTCATCCAGTGTTGCGATACGGCGTGAGAAAGCCACTCCTTCGCGCTCATAGCGCTCCAAGTGAATCTGAGCAGCGTCGTAACGCATCCATTTTTGCACTTCCGTCAAGTCAAGCGGAACCCATCGTGATGCAATTTTTCCCATGCCCAGGCGTTCCTTCACGATGCGAAGCACAGTCGTATGCGCTAATCCGGTTTCGTGGGCCAGCTCACGAATCGTATGGAGTCGATGACTGTCCACTAACGCGGCAACAGCATGCACTTCTTCTTCATAGACGCTAGGAAGACCTGCCCGATGATGTCTGCCACAGTTTGCCGACCTTCGTTGAAGGCTTTTACCCAACTTGCCACTGTTCTGTACGGCAATGCCGATTCCCCGCACGCCTCTTGAAGACCTTGATGACTCTGTCGTGCTGCACGACCTCTGGCACATTCAATCTCAATCGAACTCCGTTGTTCCTGTTTCGAAAACATACTGTCACCGTTCCGTTACACCATTCGCTCACAAGTGACTGTGTTTCCCTCGACTGTGCACACGCCGGTGACGTGAGACGGGCGAGTCTATTTGCTCGGATGTAAGATAGGTATGTCAACAACGTGTGCTATCAGCGACAATAGTAGATTCCACTGCATAGTGTGGCCACAGCAGTGTTGCCACTATTTAAGCTCCAACCTAGATACATCCGTCGGTAAAATAAAAAGTCCTACCATAGAAACAAACTTGTTGCATTATTCTGAGAATTATTTTTCCAGTCGATGCTCCTTCAAATCTCTAGCTGTCTTTTCTTTAATTGAGCCCCAATTAATAACGAATTCATTCAATTATTATGGTCTGGAGCAATCGAAAGCATTACGTCAGTCAGACATGAACATAAAACAATGACAGGTGAAGCACATAATTAGAGTGTTTTCATTAATGTCTGCAAAGTTCTATGCATCACCGCTTCCGATCGGAACTTTGTCTCTTGGTATAGTGAATTACTGCGTGACGGCTCACATGCAAAAATTTTCCAAGCAAATTAATACAATGATTATCCCCCACCTGTAGCCCTGATACCCTTACTCAGCAAACACCTTTATAGCATCGACGTAGCACTATTTCTTCAAAAGGGGTAAATAAGAAAGTGCATTTACAGCCAATCCAGTCCAGTCGCTGCAACTGCTACGTAGCTTCAATCAGAAACATTTATTAGTAGCCTAAGATTAATCTGAATAATGGTCACTACAAGGCGGAGTTAGACTTCGCATGCCTCGAATGTCGATGCCAGCAGAAATTAGCAATCTAAGTACTTCCAGGAAATATTCGGAGAGACGACCACTCTACTGGAATATATACACCACTAACAGTGCATCCACAGCCTCCAACTAGCCACTACCAACTCTCGCCGAAAATCGGCACAACAGGAATACAGTTGTGTCTATAGAGAAACAGTAAGGCCAAAACATCAGTCGTAATATCCTCAGGAAAGGTTGGTGGTGTAACGGTCTCTCGGCGACTCCAGCGCAGAGGTTTTCAGCGGTTGAGAGATCTCGGGAACTTTTTGGGTTGGCCAGAGCAACAGTCGAAGCTAATTCTGAATCGAAGTAGGTCTGGCCAACAAGGGCAATGTGCGACCTCGGGTTATATGTCCGAAGATAACTTCACGTATTGTACATCCACCAGTCTTCCACCGCCATAAATTTAACGGCTTCTGTCTAAATTACCAGCATTGCCATACAGAGCTGATTGCTATGTGTACCTAATAGTACCTCATACCATCACTCAAGGCGCTCGGCTCGTATACCGGTTACAACGGCACCGGCGGTTTTATTGGCCACTATCGGTGTCGCTAATTCAAGACCTGATGTACTGGCCTCAATCGTTAAGAACCATTTGAGATGGTCATGCATCAGCGCTATTAAGTTTATACATTAATTTAAAAAATGATCCTTATCTCTTTTAAACATGTAGACAAGTTAGCGAATAGAACATGAATATGAAGAAGCAATGATGGGAATAAAAGTAAAATTTTGGAGTGGTACTAAAATTCAAGCAAGTGCAAAATGGCTAAGCAGGGATGGCTAGAGGAAAAATGTAAGGATGTAGAGGCTTATCTCACGAGGGGTAAGAAAGATACTGTCTACAGGAAAAGAGACCTTTGGAGAAGAGAGAACCACTTGCATGAATATCAAGAGCTCAGATGGAAAGCCAGTTCTAAGCAAAGAAGGGAAAGCAGAAAGATGGAAGGAGTATATAGAGCGTCTATACAGGGGCGATGTTCTTGAGGACAATATTATGGAAATGGAAGAGGAGTTAAATGAAGATGAAATGGGAGATATGATACTGCATGAAGAGTTTGACAGAGCACTGAAAGACCTAAGTCGAAACAAGGCACCGGGAGTAGACAACATTCCATTAGAACTACTGACAGCCTTGGGAACTACTGACAGCTCTACCATCTGGTGATCAAGATGTATGAGACAGGCGAAATTACCTCAGACTTCAAGAAGAATATAATAATTCCAATCCCAAAGAAAGCAGGTGTTGACAGATGTGAATATTACCGAACTATCAGTTTAATAAGTCACAGCTGCAAAATACTAACGCGAATTCTTTACAGACGAATGGAAAAACTAGTAGAAGCCGACCTCGTGGAAGATCAGTTTGGATTCCGTAGAAATATTGGAACACGTGAGGCAATACTGACCCTACGACTTATCTTGGAAGCTAGATTAAGGAAAGGCAAACCTACGTTTCTAGCATTTGTAGACTTAGAGAAAGCTTTTGACAATGTTGACTGGAATACTCTCTTCCAAATTCTGAAGGTGGTAGGGGTAAAATACAGGGAGCGAAAGGCTATTTACAATTTGTACAGAAACCAGATGGCAGTTATTAGGGTCGAGGGACATGAAAGGGAAGCAGCGGTTGGGAAGCGAGTGAGACAGGGTTTTAGCCTCTCCCCGATGCTATTCAATCTGTATATTGAGCAAGCAATAAAGGAAACAAAAGAAAAATTCGGAGTAGGTGTTAAAATCCATGGAGAAGAAATAAAAACTTCGAGGTTCGCCGATGACATTGTAATTCTATCAGAGACAGCAAAGGACTTGGAAGAGCAGTTGAACGAAATGGACAGTGTCTTGAAAGGAGGGTATAAGATGAACATCAACAAAAGCAAAACATTGATAATGGAATGTAGTCGTATTAAGTCGGGTGATGCAGAGGGAATTAGAATAGGAAATGAGACACTTAAAGTAGTAAAGGAGTTTTGCTATTTGGGGAGCAAAATAACTGACGATGGTCGAAGTAGAGAGGATATAAAATGTAGACTGGCATTGGCAAGGAGAGCGTTTCTGAAGAAGAGAAATTTGTTAACATCGAGTATAGATTTAAGTGTCGAGAAGCCGTTTCTGAAAGTAATTGTATGGTGTGTAGCCATGTATGAAAGTGAAACATGGACGATGAATAGTTTGGACAAGAAGAGAATAGAAGCTTTCGAAATGTGGTGCTACAGAAGAATGCTGAAGGTTAGATGGGTAGATCACATAACTAATGAGGAAGTATTGAATAGAATTGGGGAGAAGAGGAGTTTGTGGCACAACTTGACCAGAAGAAGGGATGGGTTGGTAGGACATGTTCCGAGGCATCAAGGGATCACCAATTTAGTATTGGAGGGCAGCGTGGAGGGTAAAAATCGTAGGGGGAGACCAAGAGATGAATACACTAAGCAGATTCAGAAGGATGTAGGCTGCAGTAGGTACTGGGAGATGAAGAAGCTTGCACAGTATAGAGTAGCATGAAGAGCTGCATCAAACCAGTCTCAGGACTGAAGACCACAACAACAACCACAACAGGGTGGTTATAATTAAATTTTCGCTACTTGACGGAGCTCCCACAGAAATCGAGTGACCCTAGGACAACCAAACTTGATGGAACAATGCGTAAGGACACGCGAAAGAGAAATAATAGTTAAAAACATTGAAAGAGATACATTTTAATTTTCGTGACAGAGACTAACATTTGTAAATTGCGTACCATGTTTACAGAGTAGCATATTTACGTTCCACGTTACAAACGTTGCTCAATGTGTCGACAAGCTGTATCTACAACAGCCTTCACTAGAGGTACCATTTTACAGAACATTTCGAACGATGGACCATGGGAAGTTCAGTCATCATGACACAGATGGTGCATTGCTTGAAGGTCGCGCATTGCGTCCAGCGTTCACAACAATGTCAACAGCAACTTCTCCAACGATTTGTGGCGCAATCGGCCGTCGGCCTCTTCCAGGAGCAACTCCCAAATCGCCAGTTAATTCCAGCTTCCGAATCATGTTCTTCAACCACGATGCAATAGGACCTCTCCGTATTTTGGTAATGCACAGATACTCGTGAAGACAAGCAGCACTTCTGCTGTTGTTTTGATAAAACCTCTTTACGAGTAAAGCCCTGCTCACCTTTTCGTGCACCATGTTGACTGTCTGCGACAGTAATTCACGTTGATGCTTGTATTTCAACCTAATGTCTGGCATTATATTGTTGAGACCGCCGAATGGGCGTGGCCCGAAAATCTGCAAAAAAATAAATAAATAAATAAATAAAAATAAAAATAAAATAAATAAAAAATCTACTTTGCCGTGTGCCGTCGCCTAACGGACAGTCGTGACAATAAAACGGCAAATAATGCTACAATGCAAATTCTGCAACATAACGCGAGTTGGATATCAAGACAGTAAATACACCCTGAGGTGACAACATTCATGAGATACCACTTAATATCAGAAACTCGACATAGCACGGAGTCAACAGATCGTTGGCAGTCCACCGTAGCATTATTGAGACATGCTACCTCTATAGCCGTCTATATTGCGCAAGTGTTGCCGATGGGGGATGCTGTGCACGCGCTGACCTCTCGATTATGTTCAAAGAATGATCGATGGGATTCCTTTCGGGCGGTCTGGGTGGCCAAATCATTCGCTCGAATTGTACAGAATTTTCTTCAAACCAACAGCGAACAGTTGTGATCAGTGACATGGCTCACTATCACCCATAACAATTTCATCTTTTTTCGGGAACATAATGTCTGAATAGCTGCAAATGGTCTCCAGTAATTATTGGACTAGAGGACCCAGTCCATTCCATGTAAACACAGCCCACACTATTATGGAGACACCACAGTGCCTCGTTAACAACTTGGGTCCATGGCTTTGTGAGGTCTGCGTCACACTCATATCCTACTATCAGGCCTTACCAACTGAAACCGAGACTCCTCTGATCAGGCCACGGTTGTCCGTTCGTCTAGGGCCCAACTGACATCGTCACGAGCCCAGCAGACGAGCTGCAGTCGACTCCCTGCTGTTAGTGAAGACACTCGCGCCCATCGTCTGCTCCGATAGCCCACTAATGCCAAATTTCGCCGCACTGTCCTAACGGATACATTCATTGTACATCCCTCATTGACTTCTGCGATTATTTCACGCAGTGTTGCTTGTCTGTTAGCACTGTCAACACAACGCAAACGTCGCTGCTCTCGTTCGTTTAACTGAAGGCTGTCGGCCACTACGTTGTCCATGGTGAGAGTAGTGCCTGAAATTTGGTATTCTTGGCACACACTTCACACTGTGGATATCGGAATATTTAATTCCTTAACGATTTGGGAACTGGAATGTCCCAAACGTGTAGCTCAACTACCTTTCCTCTTTCAAAGTGTGTTAATTCCCGGCGTGCGGCCATAATCAAATCGGAAACCTTTTTGCAAGAATCAGCTGATTACAAATGAGAACTCCGCCAATGCACTGCCCTTTTATACTTTGTGTGTGCGACATTAGAGCCGTATATATACTGGTATGTGCATATCGCAATCCCACGACTTTTGTCTCCTCAGTGTAGTTTTCTGTCTACACTGACTCAAGTAGCTAAAGTTTAATTATAACCACTCTACATTTTAAAATCTGTGTTGATTTTGAAGACTTCTTGTGAGTGCGCAAGTTAAAAATTTAAAGATTTCATGGGACTAACTTTTCACATGGTTTAGCGTATTCTGACTGTTTTTGATGATAGTTTCTGTACGAGCAGCCAAACTTTAACTTGGTTTGCTGACTCTGAGGCAGCTGAACAGTGTGTGTCGCGGTAATTAAGAGTAACAAACTTTATTTCACGTAGTCGCTGTAAGTGGAACACTGCACTTTCGAACTTAAAATTTTTGCTGCTGATACTGAGAGCTACAGTGTTTTACAAGAAAATTTTTGCACATGTTACTGTGTTCAATGCTCTTCTCGCACTACATAACTACATGCTTCGCACTAAGTATTTCATTACAGTTTTACTGTTTTGTTTTTATTTGAACCTGTAAATCTATATGAGGCCAACATTCTCATATGTACGCAAGTACCACCTGGTTTGAACCTTAGCCATCTGGTTTAGACTACATCATTATCCTACGGGATTCTACCAGGTTATTTCACATATTTTCGGTCATTTTGACTTACTTATGTACACATATCAAAAAACGTTTTCCATCACCCCAGTCTCCAGAATTCCTTATGATAGACGTTGACTGTGGATATTGTATAACAGACACAGTCCCTTTGACTGTTCAGAGTTGTCACTAAACCCGCTCAAAGATGTAAACAACTATGCATGAACAGCGCCTATTAGCCGGAGGAGACCGACAGCTGATCATTTCCAGTCATTTCACCAGGAAGGAGGTACACAGCTAGTGTTGCCTGCAGTTCAACCATGCCTAGCCGGTCAATACCGCGGTTCGTTCGCTCCGCATTGTTACTCTGTGCCAGGACGGGCTCTCGACATGGGAAGTGTCCAGGCGTCTCGGAGTAAACCAAAGCGGTGTTGTTCGGACATGGAGGAGATAGAGAGACAGGAACTGTCAATGACATGCCTCGGTCAGGGCGCCCAAGGGCTACTGCTGCAGTGGATGACCACTACCTACGGATTGCGGCTCGGAGGAACCTTGACAGCAACGCCACCAAGTTGAATAATGCTTTTCGTGCAGCCACATGACGTCGTGTTACGACTCAAACTGTGCGCAATAGGCTGCATGATGCGCAACTTCACTCCCAACGTCCATGGAGAGGTCCATCTTTGCAACCACGACACCATGCAGCCCGGTACTGATGGGCCCAACAACATACCAAATGGACCGCTGATAATTGGCATCACGTTCTCTTCACTGATGAGTGTCGCATATGCCTTCAACCAGACAATCGTAGGAGACGTGTTTGGAGGCAACCCGGTCAGGTTGAAAGGCTTAGACACTCTGTCCAGCAAGTGCAGCCAGGTGGAGGTTCCATGCTGTTTTGGGGTGGCATTATGTGGGGCCGACGTACGCCGCTGGTGGTCATGGAAGGCGCCGTAACGGCTGAACGATACGTGAATGCCATCCTCCGATCGATAGTGCAAGCATATTGGCGAGGCATTCATCTGCATGGACGAAAATTCGCGCCCCCATCGTGCACATCTTGTGAATGACTGCCTTCAGGATAACGTCATCAGTCGACTAAATTGAAAAGGGCTGTTTATGGACGACGTGACCCACCAACCACTGAGGGATGTGCGCCGAATCGCCTTAAAGAAGTGGAACAACCTATACCAACAGTGCCTTGATGATCTTGTGGATAGTATGCCACGACGAATACAGGCATGCAGCAATGCAAGAGGACGTGCTACTGAATATTACAGATAACGGTGTGTACAGCAATGTGGACTACCACCTCTGAAGGTCTCGCTGTATGGTGGGACAACGTGCAATGCGTGTTTTTCATGAGCAATAAAAAGGGCGGGAAGGATGTTTATGTTGATCTCTATTGTAATTTTCTGTACAGGTTCCGGAACTCCTGGTACCGAGGTGATGCAAAACTTTTTTTGATGTGTGTTTTTTTATTCTGTGTGCGGTTGTGCTACATAAAGGTTTAAGAGGGTGGATGACGGACTCTTCTGATGAAAAGTGAGCCAAGGTAACAAAGATTAGGTTGTCCGTGACCCACAGTGGCGGCGGCATTAAAACCACCATGTGATCGTAAGCTATAGGGAAAGACAGTATGTACTATAACCAAGAGCCGGCCGATGTGGCCGAGCGGTTCTAGGCGTTTCAGTCTGGAACCGCACGACCGCTCCGGTCGCAGGTTCGAATCCTGCCTCGGGCATGGACGTGTATGTGATGTCTTTAGGTTAGTTAGGTTTAAGTAGTTCTAAGTTCTAGGGGACTGATGACCTCAGATGTTAAGTCCCATAGTGCTCAGAGCCATTTGAACCATTTTTTTTAGAACCAAGAAGTAACAATGAGAATGTCAGACCAAGAATGGTGCGCTCGGATTAAAAAAAAGTGAAAGTTGCTTGTTAGAGTGTTAACTTTCAAAAATCAATGTTTTTCGGGGATTGTGAATCGCAAGCGTATTGCGTAAATGTTCTGTACCCAGTGATAGGTTACTGAATGTATCTCAGTCTTTGCCTAGGTGAGTGAAGGTATCTCTATCACGAGGTAGTTTGGATGGTAGAGGTGTGAGCCAGTGATAGGCAAGTACGGACGTGAGATCTTTGTTTGAGTCTCTTTAGAACAACGGCAAACGTTCGAGTGTGCTTCTCTCTGTATATCTGGCTGGCTTTCCACGGGCTGTCCTGGTGGTGTTCTTGTCTGAGCTCCCACGGTTCTGCTGCGGACGACTGGTGTGGTAACTTGCTTTGAAGTTGCTTTCTTGATGGCCATTCTCATGCAGTCAGTTACAAAAGTATGGTGACGTTACAACTTGCATTTTGCCAGGTGGTGTATTGTTTGCTTGCAGCATTTCCATATTCTTAGTGTGCCGTTGCTCATGTTAAAACTTAATCTCCGTGTTTCAGTGAGATAGCTAGCTTTCGATGCAGGAGGTATAGTATATGGTTTTCATTAATTCATCTGCATAGTAGGCATGTTGAATAAATCGCAGTTTCTTTTGTTTGTTGGTTTGTTGTTGTTGTTAATTGCGATGACGATGATATATGGTGCGGGCGCATAACAGCGTTGTCTTTGGCGTCCGTTCATTTATTTAAAAGTTCCCAGGCTTTTCTAATCTTTCTAGAAGTTTTCTTAGTTAAGTTATTTCTTCTGTGAGTGGTCTTGTACGCCCAGTAGTCCATGTACGAATAATTGTACGTTTCTTGTATCAATGTGGATAGAATCGTAAAAATCATACATTTAACTGAAACTTCAACGTTTTATTTCCAGTCCCAAATCACTGACAAATTTATGTTTAAAATATAACTATTTACGTGGCTTAATTTCAGTCTGCACTTAATTTCAAGTACGATCTCTAATTCGCACTATGCCTTCAGCAGTAGTGTTGTTCATTGCGAGGGAAAGATGCAATCAGCATAAGCTTTTTTAAGAATTGCAATCAGCACAAACCTTTTCCTGTTTTTTGTATGCTTTACGGAGTGGAAGGTAAGTACCGCTGCGAAGACTCGAGATTGCTTGCTGTTTATCGTATTATCTTTGACGTGCTTGCCGTGCATCTTTATAATTCAGACTTGTATGAAAAACTGTTAGGCTATCAAACGGAACCAAGCATACTCGTTGCTCATGGTTTATCTAGAAGGTGGATCATTAACAGATTCTTCGCATCAGATTATGAAATTGCTTGAAGTAACTGCGATCTTAAAATTCATTAAAGTACTTATTTATGTCCCAATCTTTTCCTTTGCGCAAAGGTGGCTTTACTTCCTCTTCAATATTTTTTTGAATATAGTCAGGTGGCGTTATAAATTATTTCTTGGATCAAAACTTCATGTAAGGGGCAATTGTGTAGAATATGGGTACAATCTTACATTGATAGGTTTTATGTATAATTTTGGTATATGAAATTTTGGTATCTAAATCGACTGTGAGCGAGCAGCGATGTTGTAAGCTGTATCGCAGAAGTTAAGCTAACATCTTTGAGCTGCACTGGGACGCAGTGGGAACAGACAAGGTTTAGCTTTGGTAGAGAGAGCAGAAGAGTTCAACTGCTTTAGAGTTACGCAGATAATGTAAAACAGTGTTACTGAAGAAGCTATGGCAATATTAGGATTCAAATTAAATGTCTCAATTTATAATTTTGTTCAATCGACATGATTATGAAACTGATATGTGGAGGAAGAAATCTGATGGAGTATCAGGCAAATAAATGAATGATGTTTTTTTTTTCACTATTGCTGCGCCATCGAACTAACTTGGTTATTGTACTGAAAGTTTTTTGCTTTTGAGAGATAGGAAAGTGTACTGCTTGTATATTGAGAAGTTCATAAAATTTAAAATTTGCCTTAAGCACCTTTCCTCAATATACAAAAAAATGTAGTCTTGTCACTTTTGCATATATTTCATTCTCTTATCAAACTTTCTGTTACAATTCTTTTTAATAGATGATCCTACCAAGCCTGTTCGAAAAACAGTTCGATTTGCAATTAACAGAGAACTCATTGCACTTCTCCAGAGTCTCTGTGTAGATACAGTAATTTACAGCTTTAGCATAGGGGCGCGCAAGACTCAGCAGTACTGCAACGCGTTATCCAGATTTGTGCAGAATAAGGAGAAAATATTATAATTATTTTTATTTATTCAATCATGGCCAATTTACGTTATTCAGAGACAGTTTTTGTGACCAAATTTTGCAAAGCCATTTACCCTAGGTTTCATGTCGAAGTTAATTATTCAGGCAGTTTTTACTGTTCTAAATTCTTGCAGTCAAATAGGTAAATTTCACAGTATGAAGTACTCTCATTTTCGTTACGAGAATTAATTATCATTACAGTCCAGCTTTTCTTTCACATTACGACAGGTCGTTTATCATCACAGCGCTGGCTTGCAATCAGAAACAGTATACTACAGGCCATACTTTTATTTATTCTGAGTACTTCAGTCCATATTTTTATTGCGTAAAGATAACTTTCAACATACCTACCGTTCAGTCTATGCAACGAAGAACCAAAAACGGAAGTAAAAGAAAGGTGAAAGGGGGTTAATGATAAGATTCGCTGATGATAAGCGATAATGAAGAGGTATTGCAGGACCTGTCGAATGGAATGGACAGTATAATTTGCTCCGAATATGGATTGAGAGTAAATCGAAGAAAGCCGAAAATAATGAGGAGTAGCGGAAATGGGATGAGCGACAAAATTAACGTCAAAATTGGCGACTATGAGGTAGACGAAGTTAAGCAGTTCTGCTGCCTTGAAGCAACATTACACGTGGTGGAGGAAGCCCAGTGGATATATAAAAAGTAAACTAGCACTGTCAAAAAGGGCCTTCTTGACCAAAGGAATTCAACTATTACAAAAAACAGGCCCGAGTCTGGAAGAGGAGATTAGCATATAACGTCGACAACGAAGTCATTAGAGACGGAGCACTAGCTCGGGTTAAGGAAGGATGGAGATAGAAAGCGGCCGGCTCCTTTCGAAGGAACCATCCCGGCATTTGACTTACGCGATTTAGGGAAATTGCAGAAAAGCTAAATCAGTTGGCCGGACGCGGGTTTGAACCATCGTCGTCCCGAAAGCGAGTCCAGTGTGCTAACCTCGGCGATACCCCGCTCGGTCAGGCCGGAATCTGAGGAGGAAACTTTTGAGAATGTACGTTTAGAGAATGGAAATGTGTAGTAGTGAATCATGGTTTGTGGAAAAAATGAACGAAGAGAATCGAAGCGTTTAAGATGTGCCCTATAAAAGGCTGTTGATAATTAAGTGGACTGTTAAGATACAGAAAGAGGAGGCACTCAGCAGAATTAACGAAGGAAAGACCGTACGGAAAGTACTCACAAGAACAAGGAAGGTATTTTAAGACATCGGGAAGTAGCTTCCATGGTGGTAGAGGGCGCTGTAGAGGGTAGAAGCTGAAGTAATTGAGGACGCAAGACACTAGTCACATTCTGAGATGGAGAGATAGGCACAGGAGAGGAAATCGTGGTGAGCTACATAAAACCGGTCAGAAGCCTGACTAGAAGAAAAAAATGGTGTAAAACCCGTTCCAGGTGGTCATGTGACCTTCCACCACTGACGTACGTCACGACAGTGAGGTACTGTGTACGTTTCAGAGGACAGCATGGAATCAGTGCACTAAGACAGGTCGACATGACGTGACAGAATGGCAGGTTAGTGCTATTATGTTTGGACGGTGCCACATCATGAACGAAGTTGCCCTAGTCACTGGTGTATCAATGCTGAGTGTCCACGTTTCTACGAAAATGTGGAACAGCTGTTGCAGTCATGTAACATTACGAAAGAGCAATGGTCTCCCTGGTAGTTGCACGAGATCTAATCATCAAATAGTGACTTATCCAGATATGGGATATCTGAAGAAATTCGTGGACATTCTTTCGCGAGGAAATAAAGGCATTATCAAGCTCAAAAATGATGTCACACAGTAACAGAGTGCTTTCTTCTGGTGATATACTAATACTTTGGTGCTTACGACTGAATCACGGATCTGGTTACTCTTCAGCGGAACTGATATGATTGGAGAAGAGCAATTGGAATACCATTAATATAAAGTAGGAACATAGCTACTGATGGACCAGGTTTCAGGGCGAGTGATGCTGGCTTGATAAGACGGCGCACCCGTCCCGTACATCTGGACAACCGCGGGGCATGTCTGAGCGAGTTCCAGCTGCAGTGGGCCTCCAGCGCGTCCAGCCGTGTCAGTGCGGTTGGCACTTCAATTATCGCGCAAGTCTAAACGGGTCTGTCAACTCGTAGCTTTCGTAATTAGGCGAGTAATTACCACTGTAAATTGTGTGGACAGCGACGGGGCAATCCCTTAACATATGCAAAGTAACTTCCAAATGAGTTGCCACGCCGTGGAGCAGGTTCGAGGCCACGAATTTTCTGAAGTACGTAGAATGGAAAGTTGGCTCTCCAGCCAGTTGAATCACGTTTTTTTCCTTCGAGATCATTATTACATTAAGGAATGTTATTAATTCTGTAATGTGATGATCATTTGATCTACATTATTCTTACTGTTTGGTGCAAATATTTGTACATGTATCACAAGGCATGAGAAGAAACTTCTGTAAAAGTATGCCCAGCTTTATTTTCCTTACATTCCGATTTTCCGTATTATTTCATTTCATTTTTTATTTTACGTTGTTGCATTTTTTTGTGTCAGTTTTCCTTTATCCATTGTCATTTAAAATGATTCCAAATTTGGAAACGGTTGTATTATTACTTAATATGGGAGGTGGCCACCCCATGAACCATGGACCTAGCCGTTGGTGGGGGGGCCTGCGGGCCTCAGCGATAAAGATAGCCGTACCGTAGGTGCAACCACAACGGAGGGGTACCTGTTGAGAGGCCAGACAAACGTGTGGTTCCTGAAGAGGGGCAGCAGCCTTTTCAGTAGTTGCAGGGGCAACAGTCTGGATGATTGACTGATATGGCCTTGTAACACTAACCAAAACGGCGTTGCTGAGCTGGTCCTGCGAACGGTTGAAAGCAAGGGGAAACTACAGCCGTAATTTTTCCCAAGGGCATGCAGCTCTTCTGTATGTTAATGATGATGGCGTCCTCTTGGGTAAAATATTCCGGAGGTAAAATAGTCCCACATTCGAATCTCCGGGCGGGGACTACTCAAGAGGACGTCGTTATCAGGATAAAGAAAACTGGCGTTCTACGGATCGGAGAGTGGAATGTCAGATCTCTTAATCGGGCAGGTAGGTTAGAAAATTTAAAAAGGGAAATGGATAGGTTAAAGTTAGATATAGTGGGAATTAGTGAAGTTCGGTTGCAGGAGGAACAAGACTTTTGGTCAGGCGAATACACGGTTATAAATACAAAATCAAATAGGGGTAATGCAGGAGTAGGTTTAATAATGAATAAAAAAAATAGGAATGCGGGTAAGCTACTACAAACAGCACAGTGAACGCATTATTGTGGCCAAGATAGACACGAAGCCCACGCCTATTACAGTAGTACAAGTTTATATGCCAACTACCTCTGCAGATGACGAAGAAATTGAAGAAATGTATGATGAAATAAAACAAATTATTCAGATAGTGATGGAAGACGAAAATTTAATAGTCATGGGTGACTGGAAGTCGGTAGCATGAAAAGGGAGAGAAGGAAACGTAGTATGTGAATATGGATTTGGGGTAAGAAATGAAAGAGGAAGCCGCCTGGTAGAATTTTGCACAGGGCACAACTTAATCATAGCTAACACTTGGTTCAGGAATCGTAAAAGAAGGTTGTATACATGGAAGAATCCTGGAGATACTGACAGGTTTCAGAGAGATTATATAATGGTAAGACAGAGATTTAGGAACCAGGTTTTGAATTGTAAGACATTTCCAGGGGCAGATGTGGACTCTGACCACAATCTATTGGTTATCACCTGTAGATTAAAACTGAAAAAACTGAAAAAAGGTGGGAATTTAAGGAGATGGGACATGGATAAACTGAAACAACAAGAGGTTGTAGAGAGTTTCAGGGAGAGCATAAGGGAACAATTGACAAGAATGGGGGAAAAAAATACAGTAGAAGAAGAATGGGTAGCTTTGAGGGATGAAGTAGTGAAGGCAGCAGAGGATCAAGTAGATATAAAGACGAGGGCTAGTAGAAATCCTTGGGTAACAGAAGAAATATTGAATTTAATTGATGAAAGAAGAAAATATAAAAATGCAGCAAATGAAGCAGGCAAAAAGGGATACAAACGTCTTAAAAATGAGATCGACAGGAAGTGCAAAATGGCTAAGCAGGGATGGCTAGAGGACAAATGTAAGGATGTTGAGGCTTATCTCACTAGGGGTAAGATAGATACTGCCTACAGGAAAATTAAAGAGACCTTTGGAGAAAAGAGAACCACTTGTATGAATATCAAGAGCTCAGATGGAAACCCAGTTCTAAGCAAAGAAGGGAAAGCAGAAAGGTGGAAGGAGTATATAGAGGGTCTATACAAGGGCAATGTATTTGAGGATAAAATTATGGAAATGGAAGAGGATGTAGATGAAGATGAAAGGGGAGATATGATACTGCATGAAGAGTTTGACAGAGCACTGAAAGACCTGATTCGAAACAAGGCCCTTGGAGTAGATAACATTCCATTAGAACTACTGACAGCCTTGGGAGAGCCAGTTCTGACAAAACTCTACCATCTGGAGAGCAAGATGTATGAGACAGGCGAAATACCCTCAGACTTCAAAAAGAATAAAATAATTCCAATCCCAAAGAAACCAGGTGTTGATAGATGTGAGAATTACCGAACTATCAGTTTAATAAGTCACAGCTGCAAAATACTAACACGAATTCTTTACAGGCGAATGGAAAACTAGTAGAAGCCGACCTCGGGAAAGATCAGTTTGGATTCCGTAGAAATATTGGAACACGTGAGGCAATACTGACCCTACGACTTATCTTGGAAGCTAGATTAAGGAAAGGCAAACCTACGTTTATAGCATTTGTAGACTTAGAGAAAGCTTTTGACAATGTTGACTGGAATACTCTCTTTCAGATTCGGAAGGTGGCAGCGGTAAAATACAGGGTACGAAAAGCTATTTACAATTTGTACAGAAACCAAATGGCAGTTATAAGAGTTGAGGGTCATGAAAGGGAAGCAGTGGTTGGGAAGGGATAGGTTTGTAGCCTCTCCCCGATGTTATTCAATCTGTATATCGAGCAAGTAGGGAAGGAAACAAAAGAAACATTCGGAGTAGGTATTAAAATCCATGGAGCTGAAATAAAAACTTTGAGGTTCGTCGATGACATTGTAATTCTGTCAGAGACAGCAAAGGACTTGGGAGAGCAGTTAAACGGAATGGACAGTGTCTTGAAAGGAGGATATAAGATGAACATCAACAAAAGCAAAACGAGGATAATGGAATGTAGTCGAATTAATTCGGGTGATGCTGAGGGTATTAGATTAGGAAATGAGACACTTAAAGTGGTAAAGGAGTTTTGCTATTTGGGGAGCAAAATAACTGATGATGGTCGAAGTAGAGAGGATATAAAATGTAGACTGGCAATGGCAAGGAAAGCGTTTCTGAAGAAGAGAAATTTGTTAACATCGAGTATAGATTTAAGTGTTAGGAAGTCATTTCTGAAAGTATTTGTATGGAGTGTGGCCATGTAAGGAAGTGAAACATGGACGATAAATAGTTTGGACAAGAATAGAATAGAAGCTTTCTAGGCACAACTTGACTAGAAGAAGGGATCGATTGGTAGGACATGTTCTGAGGCATCAAGGGATCACCAATTTGGCATTGGAGGGCTGCGTGGAGGGTAAAACTCGTAGAGGGAGACCAAGAGATGAATACACCAAGCAGATTCAGAAGGATGTAAGTTGCAGTAGGTACTGGGAGACGAAGAAGCTTGCACAGGATAGAGTAACATGGAGAGCTGCATCAAACCAGTCTCAGGACTGAAGACCACAACAACAACAACAATGGGAGGTGAAGAAAAGTCTGATACTTCTTAGAACGTTCTGAAATAATTTAATTGTGTTAGTCACGGTTATACGCAGTTTTCGTTGCTGTTCCAAACTAAGTCAGTCAGATAGTACTGTTAATTTCTGAGTAATGTAACCCGTTGGCTCACTAATTTTCGCAAAATATTACCGAACCAGTATAACAGAGTCTGCCTTACGAAGGAAATGCATTGTAAAATTAAATCGGAATTGAAGCTTCCGAAAGCCAGATCTGTATTATGTATACAAAGCTGAGAATAGCCATTGTCTTCCTACGCTAACAAGGGAATGGTCCAATTCGACATGTCGAAACCTACCGTGAAATTTTGTACACAGGAAGAATCCGCCGAAAGAAATGCAAAGTCTTTAGCTGCTAAGACTCACTGAAAGTATTTAAAAAACAAGTTAAATGCACTCATTTTTACCGTGTGAAACCCTCTTATAACAATGGTCTGTACAGGCCTTTCTGCCTAGCGCGTTACTCGGCGAATGCGCCGAAGCAGCCTTGACAAAAGTGTGTAACGGCGCACAGAAATCCTCGGTGCAACCTGCAAATTGTAAACACCTAAACCGTATTAAACATGTCACGTATCATAAATATTTGGAATAACGTGCAGGTCATATCGGTAGCTAAACTGTTTCAGATGCAGTGCTTACAAAGGTTACTAACAGAGGAAAAAAATTAAGAACGTGTTTGATGTTAAGTAACAGACAGCTTTCTTCATTCAAGATAATAATTCCTGATCAGTGTTCTTATGATAATTTTTAAATAACTTATATTTTACTAGCGCTTAAACAGTTCCTTATTTATTCCTCATAGTTGCCACAAAAATGCGAATCGTCTACTGAAATGTGAAAAACAAATATTTTCCTTACATCAGGAATAACTGATAAAAGAAAAATTAATGCGTTCAGGTACAGACTTACTAGTTTTATTTAGACAAATTGCAGGTGGATGCCGTCGTTCTGTATACCACGCTGTGTGGCAGACATTGCTGCTCAAATTCGTAAAACTTGGTGACGCGAACTGATAATGTACAAACGGCCGAAGTTTGAGAATACAATTCAGATCATAAACCACAAATGGAAAAGAGTTACGGATACTATATTTCCCAACAATTTCCCGAAAAATGTTTTCCATTGCCGAAAAAATTATTTACCGAGAGGTTTTCTGACGTTACCTGTTCTGGTAGGAATCCAAATTATATCTAGTCTTTAACTTTTCGTCGTTCTCCTCGAACACAGAAGACGTCATTATATCCAGATCATACGTCCAACAAAAGTAATGAATTACTTTGTGCAAATGATAAGAAGATTTTTCGAATAAAATCTCTAAAATTGTTCTTTCCCATTTTTCCCGGTCTTGATACATCAGTTACAAGACTTTTGCAACAAAATACTGTTTTCTTCTTATTTGGATCCTGATCTGCCTTGAGGTTCCTAACGATATGTATAAAGCTGGTGTAACAGTAATCCACACACTTATCACTACTCACACTTAGCGCTAGCATTTTGTATACGAATGTGTCACAGCATTCATCGACTGCACTATCTACTCTTTTTTTCACCCCAAAACAGTTCACGAAATTTGACCGATCTGCTTTATACAAAGCAAATGCATGATAATAGCAAGCTTCACCGTCATGTCATCTACGAATTTCTCTGTACTAGTGCCTATTAAACGCATCTTCTCTGCACGTTGTCCTGAAGCGATTTCCTATTACGTGTGATTTCTTGAATCTTCTTAATCAGATGGGAGAATTTTGTAAACCAACAACTTTCATCTCACTTGTAATTTGGAGGGCGCAGACTCGTACACTTCTCTCAGTAACAGTGTAGTAGATCTCACAAGCAATTCTAAATCTTTCAAATACGTTTCTCTTTCACATTTTCGCGAGTTTATTTTCACTTCATGTAAGTCTGTCTTCCATTTATACAGTTCCCGTGCAGATTATACGAAACGAACTGGCTTTCCGCACTGCTTAATTTCCGGCGTTTTCTCCCTCCTTTGTTTAACCAAAAATTTAAAGTCTATTCTGTTTCATTGAAAGCTGTTGTAGTACACGTTTCCTTTGAGCTGGGAAGGTATTCTTGTTCCAGACTTATTGGAACAACGAACATCATTCGAACCACCATTCACGGAATTGCCAGAGTTACTACCTATCTCTTCCAAAGTTTTCACAGTTTCTAACAAATGGTCGACATCACTGAGTGAAAATCTAAGAAAGAAATTAACAAATAACACATAGGTACGTCTTCTTGAGAAGTGGATGATTTCTGCTTCATACTACGTTCTTCATATTTAGTCTTTTCAAGGCCATGAACGTCAACTGGATTGTGCATTGCTGTGAAACTTTGGAACCTGTACAGACAGATGCTATTTGCAGTCATATATGAAGAAAATATAGTGATTATGAATTTTGAATATTAATTAGATTTTCATGAATTTTGAATATTAATTAGATTTTCATTGTTAAAACGTGTCTAAATTCTCTTTACATCTACGACCTCCTTCTGCCGTGATTTCTGTTTTTGTCAATGCATTGTCAATCAATTATATTTGCCTACAACGTTGCGCATGTGCTGTATGCCACAGATCTAATTTCTCCAGCCACCTGGCGGGCTAAGAATTTGGAAATTTTCAATATATTTTTTTGAAATTTAAAGTCTGTCTTAGCAGCTAAGATTTTGATAATATATTTCCTTAGCTACATTCTTCGCGCATAAAAAATTTATTGCAGGTTTTGACATTTCGGGTTGGGCCGTGCTCTTGAAGTCCGTCGCAGAACAAGGGCGGTGCATTGGCAGAAGAGACTTCAAGTTCTTGGGTTCCTGCAGACACAATGTTGCTGCGGCACGGGTAACAGGTCCAGCATAAATGTCGTGGCAACTGGATATGCATTCCGAAATTGAATTACACAGGACAGTGAGAGTCATTTGGCCAAAAGGTCTAAATTACAAAAAATTTCCCAGTGAAATTCTGGTCGCATATAGACCAAATTCAATGTCACACCCCGCCGTATCCAAATGATGCGAACAGTTTGACCAAGGCTTCACAGACGTAGGTAATTTTCATACTTATTTGACCACTATCCAAATGTACCCAGAGATGTTCTGCTCTGCTGTTTAATTTTAGGAAATATGGAGTCGTTCAGGAAATTTATGCGAATGACTAATAAGAGGTTGCTCTTTTCGCCACACATCACTGGGCACAATGAACAGGAAGGACCATTCTTAACAGGAACAGTGCGAACTAACGCATTTGTGGACACGTTGGCTTTCTCTGTCGTTAATAATCACAAGGTGCTTCGTTATACAAGGCAAAAGCCAATTACTTCTCTGTTGATCTCCAATTATACTTGTAGTTTCTCTTTAATGGCCTCGGTGTCGACAGGTGTGAAGCAAACAATAGTTCCCTCATCAGTCAGTATGAGAGCATTTGGTTTTACACTGGATCAGACCGATTATTTGATTTAAAGGAATAGTAGAAATCACTCTGTTCCCAGTGTGTGTTAACAGAATCCGCTTTTCGTCCACTCTAAGCGGTTTTTGGCACAGAATATGAGTCTAACTGGGTAGATTTAGATCCCGCTGAGCAAGAGCTGCTATGATTAACACTTTCAATCCATTTAGTCAAATTCGTGACGAAGATTAAGATCATAGGATCCTGCTTACATTTAATCAACAATTCTTCGTATTCATTACATTCAGTGTGACACACACCCTACAAAAGGTTTTACATTTCGTCTCCAATCTAAAACGTAGAAATAGGTACGACAGAAACAGTAAAAACAGTAGCAAACGTAATAGAAAGAATCATTATGTATTTCATTATGAAGGTCAGAATAGTAGAAAAAGATTTAGAGGTAGGTAGATTATATGTTGCATCATGGTTGAAAAATACGTGAGGAATGTTATGGGATAGGGAGAGGAAAAAAAAAAACAAAGAAATATATGGGGAAGAAAAGAATATCTGACGAATGTCTGATAACTATATGAAGACTCCGAGAAGAGTTTGCAACTTTGTAATAGTCACTAAATTAACTTTCTAGTCGCAGATACACTGGGAAGTTTATTGATAGCTGTGAGACCTACTGCCTAGTGAAAATAATTAACACTGAAAACGTTCGAGTATCTTATCACTGCGCAACTCACTCGCTTCTTACCACATGTTAGCATACAATACTGTATTACAGAATGCTTTTAGGCGCTCTACTGAATCTCAGAACTGTTTGTAGAATTAATTTAAATCTGTAACCACACAGAGCAGGCATTCACAGGAAGTAGGTAATTTGACTTATATTGCAATACTGAAGAGGTCATTAAATGAATGATGTTTTGTTGATTATGTGGTTTTGTCCTTGCAGTTACAGACTTTTCACTAACGTATTATAAATAAATGAGCCAGTCAGTGCAGTAATGAGGCCAGTATATATTGATAGTATACAATTAAATGATAATCTTCCTCCACAATTACTTAATTGCTTTTGGAAACTAAAGACTGTTTAGCAGTCGTTATTCTTGCTCCTTTACCCTAAACATTTATATATTTAGAACTGCATAAGTAACAATAAACATTTTGTCGTTTGTTTACGACTACTGTCAAAAGTTTCTGAAAATTCACTCTCAGATCCAAATTTAATGGTTTACAGATATGCAGATGGCATGGAGTTATGTTAAAACTGTTCAGAGTAAATTCCGGAAAATGTATACTGCTAGTCTATAAAAGGATAAGAAAAATATTTGATATTCAGGTAGATGAAGTGAACTTTTGGAAGCTCTTATCAGAAGAACTTCTAGAATGTCATAGAAGCTGCAAGGTTAGTGAATGTGTTGTAACGAATGTTATTAATACAAAAACTGACACCACTGCACGTCTTTGAAATAGTGGTGATTATTAAATTTTTTAATATCATATTGCTGTGTGTCCTTCTGCACCTTATGATAGATTCATACTGTCCAAATTAAGTAATTTAGTTGTAATACATAGTTTACTTCATTCTATATTTGTGGTTGAGGACAATTCCATATATACATTTCTAATATTTTTGTATTTCTTTAAGTTAATATTCTTTAAACAGTATTTTATTCTTTGTTTCTACTGCTGCTAATAATAATTTATTTCGTCTTTATGGTCATTATTGAACGTTTTATAGAGACGACTGCTCTCTCACAATTATAGAACATTCATGATGTACATGATGTTAAGTTGGCACCTCCACCAAGATGTGTCCTTCATTTTACCTCACCATAGGTGACACTTATTCTCATGTGAATTGCACTACAACTGGACTTCAGTATTGATACAGTTTCATTCATTGTTTTTGACAGAAACAGTAGCAGTAGTTTACAGGTGTGATGTCATGTGCCATAGATCATTGACTTAGTGATGTCATAATCTTTATCTGTAACACCATCACTGTTAACAGTGATGTCACCAACTTCCACAGTTGGAAACCACATCCCACCTTATCTCCAGATAGTCACAGAACATTATTAGAAATCCAAGATGGCGCGAATACTCCTCTTGATAAGTGCAATATTTAAAATCCATCGCTTCAAACCACCATCAACAAATCAAATTGCACAGTAGTTTTCATATCCACCCAAAGATAGTGTGAAAGAACCCAAGATGGCGAAAATAGTCTAGCTCCATTAGTAGAAAATTAAAAATAACCCTGCCACTTTTCACCCTTCTCTCCCCATATCTCCTGTCAGTCATAATGCAGTACTAAAACTCTGGGATGATAGAAACACCCAAATAGTGTGCTCAAACTCCTCTCTTTCCCACCAGTCAGAGCAAAATTTTTAAATGATGTGCAAAACTGATGTCCAACCGATTGTCCCTGACACTCACTTCCCTATCTGCAATCAGTCAGAGAGTAGTGCTAAAAAGTGCCAAATATGTAGTAAAAATAATAGAACCTGCTGATTAAAGTCAAAGATTTTCGTTACTTCCGGTAGACTTTTACCTCTGGGATAAAGGTAGTATACAGCTACATTATTTACATACAAATAAATACTTCTGACACTATATTAAAGTGTTGGTAAGATCAAAGTAAGAATTGTAACTTGGAAATGGTGCACACAGATGTTGCATAGTGTTCCATTTCCCTCACCTTAACTCCAATTAAAGTCCAGTACTAAAATGCAAGAGTCAATTACAATGTAACCTAATTTGGATTATGTGCAAGAATATCTAAACGATGGGAATTAGTTGCAAAAACATAATAGCACATTCATTTCTCTGCTCTATGTCGATCAGAACCCAATATAAGAGCGAATTACAATGTATCCCTAATTTAGCTTTGCTAAAAAGTGTGAGGAATATGTATTAAAAATATGTCAAAGTATGTGAACTGACTAAAATACCAAAAACTTTGTCAACTGTGTTTACATTACTGATTTTCAAATAATCGTTCATGTACTGGCTCACCAGTCACTTCAGTAAATTGCATTCGAAGCTATATATCATTCACTATGGAATTTTGAAATGAGTATGTAACACATTTACTACAAATAATTAAAAGCCAGCATATTCTTATATCATACAAAAAAGATTAGGAATATGTAGTTTGTGAAATTGGTGTTTTACCTTAAATACTATTCTGCAACTCTGTGAACACCAGGTAAACAATACTCATCTTTCATATCCACAATGCTGACTGAAACCAACAGATGGCTCACCATTAAAAAAAGAGAAAAGTTAAATCTCTATACCAAGAGTTGTTCTCACTATCACAAAAAGATGTCTGGTTAAAAACCTTCTAACTTCGATTTATGGGCCACACTTTGTTTAAGACTCTACAGAGTCTTAAGTTAATTATTTTCCACATAAATGATGGCACACAATTCTAAAGTGTAATCAGAAAACGTCTTCAAAGCAAAAAGTGTGATTGTATCAGTCATAACAGTGTTATTTTTTCATTAATTTATTTTCTCTCTATATATCATTGTTGCGAACGCAAGAATGTGTCAGAGGGAAGGGGACCATGAAGGTAATGCATCACTAGAGAAATATATTCGATAACAAACGTTGCAAATCGTTGAGAATGTAGTTGACATTAAGTACAAGAAAACACTGTAAGGCCAAAGTTAGTTATTTTACCCCAGCTATGATGCTTGTCAAAAATGTTACAAAAATCTAAAATGTGTCATAAAATATAATATTTACAATGCAGCAGTACCTAAATATGTAAACTGTATCTAGTCTATTCAAAACATGCAATGTCTTTGTAGATTGTCAATGTGTTTACATCAATATACTGAAATTGTATTCAGTCTTTACAAACAGTGAAATGTTTATATACATTAGCACAGTCTTTGTGTCAAGATTATTTCCCACACATATCCTATCATGACTGTGAACCCGTAAGTATGTGTCAGGGTGAAGGGAGGACTGGAAATAATATATCAGTAGAAAAACATAATCTATAACAATTATTGCAAAAATGGTTGGGACCTAACTGGGGTTAAATACAGGAAAAGCATTGTAAGGTTATAATTAATTATTTATCTTTGCTGTGTTACTTGTCAAAAATCCCAAAATATTCTAAAACGTGTAATGTAATGTTTACATTGCAATAATAACTAAGTATGTAATGAGCATTCAAATTGATAATTTTTGTACTGTCATCATCTAACGTTGTTTCTTTCATCACGAGTTTAGCATGGGTAAGAAGGTAACACAACACAATGAAACATATAATTGTATACAATTGCTACAAACAAACTGTTGCTGTATTCAGAAATGTTGCTTGCTACAAATCCCATTACCAGCTACACAGACATCTAATAAAAGTAACACCACACACACACACACACACACACACACACACACACACAACCTCAAAACATGATATTTTTGGGAGGTAAGGAATATGGTGTTCAATTTCAGGAAGGAATACACTATTTTTATTATAATATTTCACTTAAACTGCAGAACACATGATCTTTTTGTAAACACACTTGTGAGAGAGATGACGAAAGACAGAAACAGTGAGAGATGTGAAATTTCCAAAGACTATGCCAGAATCGATATCTCGAAAATAAATAAAATTATGTATCATTTATTGTGAGATTTCTCATACTTTGAAAGCCCAATTAAGTTTCAAATTAAATATTTCATCTTCTGAATAGTTTGCAGTGTTAAAATGCACACAGATTTCTTGCTTGTCATAATACATCAAAATCCTTATCAAAATTCGAGCAAAGTAAAATTGCATCATTCTATGTGTGATTTCTCATTCATTGCAAACACAATGAAGCATGACATTAAATATTGCCATATCTAAAGTTTCTGTATTGCTTATTAAAATGCTCCAGCTTTCACATTGACATTAGTGACAGGAATCATTAGGTTAGCAGCACTCATTTACAACAAAAGTTCAATATGTCCACTGCATATGCAAGCAGATAGAGATTTAAACTAAGTGTATTACCACTTCTAAAGCGTCCACATAACTTATTAAAATTCACATGCATCCTTGCATGCTTATCATAATATGCAAGCCTGTCTGCTCTACTTATTACATTACTTACAGCTCACGTATTTGCATTACTGACATAAAACTTTTGGTTAAACAGCATGATTAGGATTCACTCATATGTGTTTCACTTATATCTACCATAACAAAATACTAATTACATTCTTTTATCAAGAATGATTTACGTTTCACAGTTAATAAAGTACATAAATATATATTAACATCCTGTTTTATGAGTCAAAATTGTTCTCTGATACTGAACTTATTACAGTAAATATGCTCATAATGTGGTTTAAACAGCTTTCTTATATACATGTGGGAAGGGAAGGTTCACATTTATTGCAAACATCAATGTGTCTGCTTGGGGAAAGAATAACGTTCTTTTTCGTGGTGGAAATAGAGTTTAGACAGTCAATTTTGGGGCAAACTCTTACAGTTTGAGACCGATGACCTCGCTGTTTGGTCTCTTCCCCCAAACAACCAACCAACCATCTTACAGTTTAAAGTGTAACTTAGTCCAATTTTGAGGCAAATTGCTACGCTTCTGGGACATGTTGATACAGTTTGAGAGGCAATCTGATACACTTTTGTGGCAAGGGGAAACACTTTCATGGCAAATTGATACAGCTTGAAGAGTAAATTCCTGTAATTTAGGGGAGAGTGGTACACTTTTGTGGCGAGTTGACATTCTATTTTGGCTAGGTGATGAAGTTCTAAGGCAAACTGATACAGTTTGAGGGGTAATTTGATACACTTTGGGGCAAGCTGATATACTCTTGGATAAGTTGATGCAGTTTTATGAATAATTTCCTACACTTTTGGGGAAAGCTAAACGAATTTTTTGGCCAGTTGATGCAGTCTGAAGAGACATTTTGTATGCTTTTGGTAGCAAGTTGATAAAGGTTTGGGGAAAGTTTTAAAGTTTGACAGGTTAAATTAATTGACTTTGGCTGGCAAGTTGATGCACTTTTGAAGCAAGTATATACAGTTAAAGTGGTAATTTAATACATGCTTGGGAGAAGTTGATACACTTTTGGGACAGGTGGTTAGAAGTATTAGGGGTAAGTTTTTGAAGCAAGCTGACACACTTTTGGAGCAAGTTGATACCATCTGAGGAGTGAATTAATAAACTTTTGGGGATAAATTGATACACTTTTTGGGCCAGTTGATACAGCTTGAGGGGTAATTTAATGCAAATTTGGGGCAAGTGGATGCTCTTTTATAGCAAGCTGATGCAATTTAAAGGGTAAGTTATTATACTTTTGAGACAAATTCACACACTTCTTGGGCCAGCTGATACTGTCTGACAGGCAAGTTAATACAGTTTTAGGGCAAGCTGACACACTTTTGGTGCAAGTTCATACATATTTGAGCAAGTTGATATGGTTTGAGGAGTAGTTTGAGACACATTTGGAGGCGTATTGACACCCTTTTGGGGCACATTGAGGGGTAAATGACTATGCTTTTGGGGCCAGCTGATATAGTGTGTAATCTGACACAGCTGGAGGTAATATGACACTGTATATTAGTGCACACAATCTCAAAAGATAACATATAATATTTGCACATTTGCCTCATAATCAGCTCTCAGACTTACATGCCATAGTGAATTTCTTCTCTCTCTCTGTAACTCATATTTTAATAAGACAATAAACTCCAGTAACATGCTTTTGTATGTCACAACTTGGTTGAGCTTGTTGAACCTAGCACAAACGAGTCTCAACTTGCTTAGTACATCATGCACAATGATGCAGCCTACAAGCCTGTATGAAAATGCGAAGTTTAGGCAATTTGTTTCATGTTGTTGAGATTTGTTTCGAGAGCAACGTAAGAAACTATAAAAAGAAGACAAACAGCGGCACAACACCAAAGCAAACCTATAGAGAAACAGAAAAAGAATTGCTTGCTGGTTTTCACTGAGGAAAATCGGTAATGAATATGGAATACTTTTTATGACCCTTCAGCGAATCGCTTGGTAAATGAAAAGTGATCTGTTGGTAATAATATTTTACATAAATTAATTTGGTGACTTTTTTAATTCTCAGTCATCCAAACAAGAATCAAAGTGAATCAATAAATACAGTATTTATTGAGACTGCCCCATCATTCAGTGGAACTGTATTAATCTCAATTTCAGACCCTAATCCAGCTGTACGTAATGTTTGATGTAAAAAATCTGACCAGGCTTAGGAAGAGGCGAAAAAGATGTGACTAGTTCAATTTCCCACCTGCCTTCGTGAGTAAAAATATAAAATAATGATGTTTATATATTTTTTATCATAGCTCAGTATAGATATTAAAGTATATTGTTCTGAATTTCAGAGCCTAATCCTAATTTGCCTAATGGGTGAAATATATCTCATCAGGCTTCATCAGAAGAGAAGAAGAAGGTGTGAATACATCAACTTCCCACCAGAATGAGTGAGTAAAAATGTAAATTAACAACGTTTATATAGTCTCCTGCAATTACTTAACAGAGATGTTAATGAGACATTATTTTCTGTTTCAGGCCATAATCCAACAATCTCATCAGGATTTGCCAGAGGTGAGAGGATGTGGTTCAAGAAGAAGCATGCATTTTAACCAGCTTCTCACAGACTGGAACACCTATTCCAAAAGAAGACATGCAAAGACATTAAAGAAACTTTATTTAAGAAAGGAAGTGCAGAAGATAAATCTGATGTTTGTGGAGATGAGGAGGAGGCTGAGGGTCAAATGACAGCACCTCTTTTGTTGAATCAACATACAAAATTGTTGACACTGTATGCAGCATTAGATTTCAAACAATAATAAGAGTGTGGATGACTGGTAATTTTTCAGTAGATGTTGAAGAAGATCATTGAATGATTCACAATGTAAGATACCTTTGAACGATGTGATGGCACACTCTATTACTTAATTGGCCATCATCTGGTCGGCCACATTTTAAAACATGTGCACTGCCAGTCACGCTTCTGCATTCCCTACAGTCACCACCAGGATATGAAGGCATTGCCATAAACACTTACGCTGCTTCCAGTGATATGCAAGCACAGAACCCATTTTATGTGTTTGCCGTTTCATAACATCTACAGACTGCCATAGCAGTCATAGCTGGTCATCTGTGGAGTAGTCTTTGTATTGAAGACTAACGGAATTGTAAACTTTTGTAACAGTATATATTTTACCATTCAAATCTATTGGTAGTAATTGATGCTGTAACTGCAGCAAACAAATTATGTATTACTTTCACTATCTAAAATTAAATGTAGAATAAATTAATATCAGAATTCTCTGCCGACAAACCGCATCTGCTCCTCGCACCAGTGTCCAGTAAAGAACCACAAAAAGAGTTAAGTAATGCAAATCTTAAAAATTGGGGTAAAATTATCAAATTTGTAGATGCTCATAAACAAAGCTACCTTGCCTACAGATGAGTAAATTTCAACACAGGTTATAAGTACCACATATCATTAAGACTGTATTAGTTAAAACTGGTCGATCATTACTGAGAGATGATGATTACATAGAAATCAGCATATGAGAGAATGAAATTCCAGCTGTGGCTAAAAATTCTTTCCAGGTTTGTCAGAAGAAGAAAATGCAGTTCAACAAGCATACACTTTAACCCAGTCCTCAGAGATTATGGCAGCTGTTCTGGAAGGAGACAGATAAAGAAGTTAAAGGCGATTTATTTATGGGAACAGAGGGTGAAGGATAAGGAAAGGATGATTACAGGAAGGTAGATCCTGATAGTGAAAAAGAGAATGATGTGACTGAAGAATGGAGGACAGTCCCCAACAAATCGGTAGCAGGTATCAACCTGAATGAACTGGTAGAGCAGTTAGTCCTCTTGCTGACTTTGAAGTTGGGATGGGAGAGATGATAATGAATCCTCCTGAAGAGGAATTTTGGGAAGCATTGAATATCATTTGAAGTTGGAGTGAAATTTCATATGGGAACCTAGACCTGGTAGGGTGATGAGACAAAAGTTTAACTTGTAATCATTCCTTTTCCTCATATGCTATGTCAGAATTATGTTTTAGCTATGTGAGAGCATACTTGCCATAATAAATTCAGCTCAATGTTCAGTTGTGACATATAAAATTTATACATATTTATACTCTTTGTTAACTGTGATACATAAATTACTTTCTTAAAAGTATGGAATTCGTTTTTTTTTTGTAGTAGTAGACTGAAGTTTAACACACATGCATAGGCGTTAAGGGTGCTGCAGTAGTGTCAATAAGTAAGCTGTAAGTATTTTTATAAGTAATTCAGACAATTTAGTTGCAGCCATATTTGACTTAAAGTTTAATTGTCCTTGCAAATTGAGTAAAATGTCACAATACATGATAAATTATTTTATTTATTTTCGAGACATCGACTCTGACATAGTCTTCATAAATGTCACATCTCTTACTGTTACTCTATTTGATCCTCTCTCATGAGTGTGTTTATAAACAGTCCACGCCATTCTACAGTTTAAATGATGTATTGTAATAAACCAGCTTATTCCTTCCTACAATCGTTCAGCTTACTTCTTCCTTCCACAAAAATGTTGTATTGAGCAAGTGTATGTGTGTTGTTACTTTTATTAGGTGTCGGTGTAGTTAATAGCGAGTTCTTCAGAGAGCAATTGTTTCGAATTCCAGAAAAATTTGTTTATAATAGTAGTAGTAGTAGTAGTAATAGTAGTAGTAGTAGCTTTATTCATCTGTAAATCTCTCTTTACATAGATATAGGACACATCTAAGTGTTTACAAATGGAGATCAATTTAAAATAAGCCTATTCATTTACACGTATATCTACAGACTTCTAGTTGGAGAGTCATTAGATTTACTCCTGGTATACAATACCTTTTTTACAAATAACTTATTAAATAATGTAATGCCACATTGTTCACTCATATTTCACTATGTCTTTTCATCAAACCTCTACTCTGTTTTAGCTAAGTAATCATTCAATGTATAAAAGTATTGCATAACAAGTACTTTTTAGCTGGCTTTTTAAATAAGTGTAAATTTACGATTTCTGTAAGCTCTTTTGGTAATTTATTGTACAGTTTTATTTTGAGTAGAAATTCTGTTTTGGGTGTTATGTTTATTTCTTCTTGGTGTATGTTAGTTGAGTCTATCTCTTGTTGCATGATCATGGAGAGAGCTGTTTGTGCAATAATTACAAATGTTTTTTTGATATGTACAACTGATTGGTAAATGTATTCACATGGAGCAGTCAAAATCCTGTGTTCTGAACAGATATTTACAATGGGCTCCACTAGTATTTTTGGTTATTATTCTTATGGGTCTTTTTGGAGTTTGAAAATTGTGTTCATATTCTGTGCATTTGTTCCCCAAAAAAGAATGCAATAACTAAGAATGGAATGTACATAAGAATAATATGTAACTAAAAGACACTGCATGTTACACAATGATGTTAGGATACTAAGGTCATAACATGCTGGTGACATTCTGTTTGCAAGTACCTTTGTGTGTTCACACCACTTCAACTGAGAATCAATATTCATTCCTAGAAATTTTGTATTTGTTATACAGTCTATAGAGGTGCCATAAGTGTTTTACTAAATGTTTAGATCTATTTGATGTATGTGTTATCTCTACTCTTGGTACCCTATCTGTTAGGTATGATCGAAACCAGTCATTAGCTACTCCTCTTATTCCTAATGCTTCTAATTTATTTAACAGAATCTTGTGGTCGACTGTATCAAATGCCTTACAAACATCCAAAAATATGCCTGTGACACACTCATCTTTATCAAGAGCATCAAGTACAACTTTTGTGAATTCTACTATGGCTAATCTCCGTATTTTTGCCACTTCGGAAACCAAACTGTGATTCGCTTAAAAGATAATTCATTAAGGTAGTTCATTAATCTGTTTATCATAATTGCTTCTACTATTTTCGAGAATGCTGACTGCAGGGAAATGGGCCAGAAATTTTCTGTCTTCTGCATTACCTTTCTTAAGCAATGGTACAACTCTTGCCTGTTTTAACTGCTCTGGAAATGTCCCTGATGTGAAGGATTCACTTATTATATTTGTTAAGGGGCCTTGTATAATCCCTATGCATTGTTTCAGTACACTCACTGGTACTTCATCTAAGCCTACTGAAATTTTATTTTTTAGTTTTTGAACACTGTTATTGACTTCATTCTCTGTGGTTGGAGGTAACATCACTGTATTTAGTGCAACATTATTTACAAGTGTTATATTTGTTTTGCGGAATTTTTGCTGTAACTTCTCTGCAATACTTGTAAAATGCTCATTTACATGGTTTGCTAAGTGCAGTTGATCATTTATTACTTCATCCCCCTCCCTTAGCATTAAGTTCTTCTCTGTTTGTTAGCCTCTCCTCATTTCCTTTTTTTATAACATGCCAGACTGCTTTGCTTTTATTCTCTGCATTATATATGATTTTGCCATTAAATGACTTTTTTGCAGCAATCAGCACCTTTCTATAGATCTTTTTGTATCTACTATAGAAATTTAAGAATTATGGATCATTATGAATCTTTTTCATGGAACTGAGGTGTTTAAGTGTTTGGGAAGACTTCTTAATACCTGCTGTTATCCATCTGTTTTGTGAGATATTGATACAGACATGCGTACTTTTGGAAATTCCTTTTCAAAGTTCAATTTAACAATGTGGAGAATTTAGAGAATTTCATATTCACACTGATTTCCTTACACACTTCATCCCAGGTTTGTTTATCTATTTCTTTTGAAAAATGTTTTATTTTGATTTCTGATAGATGTCGTTTGTAGGCTTGTAGTTTGGGGAATGATTCGATGCCTGACTTTGCTGTTGTTATTTGACAGAGATGGTCTGATAGTCTGAGATCTTTTACAGCTACATCACATTTTTCCCTGTCCATATTTGTGGCCACATGATCAGTTACTGATGAAGTTGTTGTGGTAAACCTTGTTGCACTATTGACCAATAGGGACATGCCAAAACTTTGAAGGATGTTTTGGAAGGTGCTGCTGGATTCATTTGTGATATTAGTGTTGATGTCATGAAACTTATTTTCCTTTGTAATTAATTACCTTTGCTCCCTTCTGGGTGATGACAGTACACCATTTGTCGGTCTGAATACCCTTTATGTATTTAGATGCTGTAGCAGTGTATACATTAGATTTTATCAGACATTTTGAAATATTGTGACATTTTTGACAAGCATCACAGCAAAACTAAATTAATTAATTATAGCTTTACAATTTTTCCCTGTACTTAAATTCATTTAGGTCCCAACCATTTTTGCAATACTTGTTATCGAGTATGTTTTTCATGTGATATATTATTTTCTGTCTTCCCTTACCCCTGACACACACTAACAAGCTCACAGTCATGATGGGATACTTGTGGGAAATAATTCTGATGCAAAGACTATGATGATATGTATAAACATGGCACTGTTTGTAAAGATTGGTAACAGTTTCAGTATTTTGATGTAAGCTGTGTGACAATCTACATATTCATCCCACATTCTGCACAGACTAGATACATTATACACATTTAGGAGCTGTTGTAATGTGATTATTACATTTTCTGACACATTTGAGATTTTTGTAACATTTTTGACAAGCATCATACCTTTGGGTAAAATGGTTATTTTGAGCCATACTACATTTTTTGTAGCTAACCTCAACTATGTCTTTGATCATTTGTAGTATTTGTTATGTATCATATTTCTCTAGTGGGGCATTATTTTCACTCTCCCCTTCCCTCTGAAACACACTTTGCTTTCCCAACAATGATTAATAGACAGAAAAGAAATTGATGATAAAGTAACACTTTTTGCATTGATAACGTATTTTCAGACAATTCAAGATACTATGCCTTCATTTATGTGAAAAATAATTAACTTAAGGCTCTGTTGTGTCTTAAATCAAGTGTGGTCCATAAATCGATGTAAGCAGGCTTTTACCCTTACAGGCACCTGTTGGTGATAGTGAGAGCAACTCATGGTACAGATACCGACTTTTCTCGCTTTTAACAGTGAGCCATCTGTGGGTGACAGTGAGCAATGAGGGTCTGAAACAGGACTATTGTTTAACGTGTGTTTCCAGAGTTGCAAAATAGTATTTAAGGTAAAACTCATATTCAAAACTACATATTTATAATCTGTCATTTATATTTTATAAGCAAACACTGGCTTTTAATTAATTGTAGTAAATGTGTTGTATGTTCATTCCAATATTCCATAGCAAATGATTTATAGTTTTGAATGCCATTTACTGATGTCACTGGTGTGCTAGTCCATTAACGATTATTTGAAAATCGGTGATGCAAACATAGTTGACAATGTTTCGGTACTTTATTCAGTTCACATACTTTGACACATTTTTAATAAATATTTATCATACATCTTAACAAACCCCAGGTGGGGATACATTGCAATTGGCTCTTACATTGGGTTCTGATTGCCATAGAGCACAGAGACAAATGTGCTGTTTACTTTTTTGCAAATAATTCCCATCATTTGGATATTCTTGCACATAATCCAGAAGAGGTTACATTGTTATTGGCTCTTCCAACTTAGAACTAGTATCTGACTGGAGAGATAGGACAGAGTGCAAGATATGTGTGCACCGTTTTACACTGACAACACACACTCTGACTTAACAGTCATTTCAATATTACATCAGAGGTGTATTGCATAATACTTGTAGTCTTTTAATACTGCTGGCTACTGATAGGCTCAGCTTCGCAAAATATGTTTTTTTTTTATTTCCTAAATCCCAAAAATGTGTATGCAAGTAGAACCAATATTCCCTTGCCTCAAACAAGTAATAAATACTAGATTTCTAATTAGTGGACCAAGTTTATTGAAATAATAATTAATTAAACTCATAAAACGGAGCCACCTCACATATCATTTTATGATTTGATAAAATACCAATTCATCTATTGGATATACAAAAACCATCATAAATTTCGTTGAAACATTATTAAGGAGACGTGCAAACTGACTGGTTTTATGGATCCTGACTATGAGCAGAATGGCGGTGTGAGGTGTAATACAATGCATTTAGCAATAATTAACACTTATTCCTTTGTTGTTGTTGTGGTCTTCAGTCCTGAGACTGGTTTGATGCAGCTCTCCATGCTACCCGATCCTGTGCAAAATACTTCATCTCCCAGTACCTACTGCAACCTACATCCTTCTGTATCTGTTTAGTGTATTCATCTCTTGGTCTCCCTCTAAGATTTTTACCCTCCACTCTGCCCTCCAATACTAAATTGGTGATCCCTTGATACCTTAGAACATGTCCTACCAACCGATCCCTTCTTCTAGTCAAGTTGTGCCACAAACTTCTCTTCTCCCCAATCCTATTCAGTACTTCCCCATTAGTTATGTGATCTACCCATCTAATCTTCAGCATTCTTCTGTAGCACCACGTTTCGAAAGCTTCTATTCTCTTCTAGTCCAAACTGTTTATCGTCCATGTTTCACTTCCATAATTGGCTACACTCCATGCAAATACTCTCAGAAACGACTTCCTGACACTTAAATCTATACTCGATGTTAACAAATTTCTCTTCTTCTGAAACGCTTTCCTCCCATTGCCAGTCTACATTTTATATCCTCTCTACTTCGAAAATCAGTTATTTTGCTCCCCAAGTAGCAAAACTCCTTTAGTACTTTAAGCGTCTCATTTCCTAATCTAATACCCTCAGCATCACCCGAATTAATTCGACTACATTCCATTATCCTCGTTTTGCTTTTGTTGATGTTCATCTTATATCCTTCTTTCAAGACACTATCCATTCCGTTTAACTGCTCTTCCAAGTCCTTTGCTGTCTCTGACAGAATTACAATGTCATCGACGAACCTCAAAGGTTTTATTTCTGCTCCATGGATTTTAATACCTACTCCGAATTTTTCTTTTGTTTCCATCCCTACTTGCTCGATATACAGATTGAATAACATCGGGGGGAGGCTACAACCCTATCCCTTCCCAACCACTGCTTCCCTTTCATGACCCTCAATTCTTATAACTGCCATTTGGTTTCTGTACAAATTGTAAATAGCTTTTCGCTCCCTGTATTTTACCACTGCCACCTTGAGAATTTGAAAGAGAGTATTCCAGTCAACTTTACCAAAAGCTTTCTCTAAGTCTACAAATGCTAGAAACGTAGGTTTATCTTTCCTTACTCTAGCTTCTAAGATAAGTCGTAGGGTCAGTATTGCCTCACGTGTTCCAGTATTTCTACGTAATCCAAACTGATCTTCCCCGAGGTCGGCTTCTACTAGTATTTCCATTCGTCTGTAAAGAATTCGTGTTAGTATATTGCAGCTGTGACTTATTAAACTGATAGTTCGGTAATTTTCACATCTGTCAACACCTGCTTTCTTTGGGATTGGAATTATTATATTCTTCTTGAAGTCTGAGGGTATTTCGCCTGTCTCATACATCTTGCTCACCAGATGGTAGAGTTTTTTCAGGACTGGCTCTCCCAAGACAGTCAGTAGTTCTAAATTAATGTTGTCCGACTCCCGGAGATTTGTTGCGGCTCAGGTCTTTGTGTACTCTGTCAAACTCTTCACACAGTACCATATCACCCATTTCATCTTCATCTACATCCTCTTCCATTTCCATTACATTTTCCTCAAGAACATCGCCCTTGTATAGACCCTTCCACCTTTCTGCTTTCCCTTCTTTGCTTAGAACTGGGTTTCCATTTGAGCTCTAGGTATTCATACAAGTGGCTCTCTTTTCTACAAAAGTCTCTTTAATTTTCCTGTAGGCAGTATCTATTTTACCCCTACTGAGATAAGCGTCTACATCCTTACATTTTTCCTCTAGCCATCCCTGCTTAGCCATTTGGCTCTTCCTGTCGATATCATTTCTGAGACGTTTGTATTTCTTTTGGCCTGCTTCATTTACTGCATTTTTATAATTTCTCCTATCATCAATTAAATTCAATATTTCTTCTTTTACCCAAGGATGTCTACTAGCCCTCGTCTGTTTACCTACTTGCTCCTCTGCTGCCTTCACCACATCACCCCTCAAAGCTACCCATTCTACTGTATTTCTTTCCCCCATTCCTGTCAATTGTTCCCTTATGCTCTCCCTGAAACTCTCTACAACCTCTGGTTCTTTCAGTTTATCCAGGTCCCGTCTTCTTAAATTCCCGCCATTTTGCAGTTTCTTCAATTTTAATCTACAGTTCATAACCAATAGATTGTGGTCAGAGTCCACATCAGCCCCTGGAAATGTCTTACAATTGAAACCCTGTTTCCTAAATCTCTGTCTTACCATTATATAATCTATCTGAAACCCGTCAATACCTCCAGGATTCTTCCATGTATACAGTCTTTTTTTATGGTTCTTGAACCAAGTGTTAGCTATGATTAAGTTGTGCTCTGTGCAAAATTCTACCAGGCCGCTTCCTCTTTCATTTCTTACCCCCAATCCATATTCACCTACTACGTTTCCTTCTCTCCCTTTTCCTACTACCGACTTCCAGGCACCCATGACTATTAAATTTTCGTCTCCCTTCACTATCTGAATAATTTGTTTTATTTCATCATTCATTTCTTTCATTTCTTCATCATCTGCAGAGCTAGTTGGCATATAAACTTTTACTACTCTGGTAGGCGTGGGCTTCGTATCTATCTTGGCCACAATAATGCGTTCACTATGCTGTTTGTAGTAACTTACCCGCAATCCTATTTTCCTATTCATTATTAAACCTACTCCTGGATTACCCCTATTTGATTTTGTTTTTATAACCCTGTAGTCACCTGACCAGAAGTCTTGTTCCTCCTGCCACCGAACTTCACTAATTCCCACCATATCTAACTTTAACCTATCCATTTCCCTTTTTAAATTTTCTAACCTACCTGCCCGATTAAGGGATCTGACATTCCACGCTCCGATCCGTAGAACGCCAGTTTTCTTTCTCCTGATTACGACGTCCTCTCGAGTAGTCCCCTCCCGGAGATCCGAATGGGGGACTATTTTACCTCGTGAATGTTTTACCCAAGAGGACGCCATCATCATTTAATCATACAGTAAAGCTGCATGCCCTCGGGAAAAATTACGTCCGTAGTTTCCCCTAGCTTTCAGCCGTTCACAGTACCAGCACAGCAAGGCAGTTTTGGTTAGTGTTATAAGGCCAGATCAGTCATTCATACAGACTGTTGCCCCTGCAATTACTGAAAAGGATGCTGCCCCTCTTCAGGAATCACACGTTTGTCTGGCCAGATACCCCTCCGTTGTGGTTGCACCTACGGCACGGCTATCTGTATCGCTGAGGCACGCAAGCCTCCCCACCAACGGCAAGGTCCATGGTTCATGGGGGTAGGACTTATTCCCTTATTAAAAGTAATAAACAGTCAGATGTTAAGTTAAAAACACAGGAAATTCTGGCGGCTGAATCACGCTACATGGTATGTTATGCAACACAATAACTAAACCGATGTATGTGGGGGGAAAATCTACTAAATTACCGGTCTCAGTTTACCAAGTTCACACACACCATGTTAACACTGATCACACGCATGACAAAAGAGAACTTCCTTACTCCACATGTAAACTCCCTGGGTCAGAGTGCGACTGGCTTTGACAGTCAGTTTCAGAGAAAACAGCCCACTACTGAAATTTTCTACAACTCAGCAATTTTGTAAATAAATATACCAAATATGAGCATGTTGCTCCGCAACGAAACTCAGGAGTTAGTTCGAACACGAGAGGTGTGTACGTCAAATTGTAACCTCATGGTTTACAAAGAAACACACGTGGTGCAGCAGAGTTTGGGCTACTAAATCCATGGGAATGACACACAAATTGGATGGTAAATTAAACAAAATTTAACAGAAACCTTTCACAAAGCACACAACACATTCATACATGATAGGCGAAACAAACTGAAACTATATAACATGGTGGAACCGCTTGTCAACGCCGAGTTGCATTTGCACAAAGGATCTCATAGAATAAACTAAATAGGCCTATTAATGAAATTAACACCATTCCATGACTGAAATGGTTAGCACGGCATGATAATCAATGCCACTCACCAAATGACTACCAGGAACTCAAACAAAGCTAACTCTTACATATTTAAGCTTAGCAAGTTGAGATACTACTCAGCGAATCCTTAGTCACCGGTTTCGTAGGTAAGAATAAAACTAACTTGCTCCGTCACTGAGGTCTACATCAAAACCTGGAAGGGCTCAAAGAGCTTAAACTGTTTCTACCTATACCACCCTCTCAATGGATGCTGACCAATGGCCACAACACCTCTCTGACCTAACATGGCCATAGTCAAAGTTCCACACAAAGGTTTGCTAAAATGCCATTAACATTCAGGGAAACCTCCTGGAAACTAAGAAATCCTGAAGTGCCAGCTACAGACAAAACACACCTTCATACTTGCAGACGACAGTGGGAACATGAGAGATATCACATGAATACATGATAATGGATTACACAGATAGATGCAGAACATAGTTATGAATTTGACATTGAAAAAGACATTTTCCTCTGGCGTTGAAATGTCACAGAGAATTGCCTGTGTAATATCATGTCCATCTTTCTCTCCAGGCATAGTCGTACACCACATTTGAGTCATTAAGAATTGTAGCAGAAGCGAAAGTTGGTTTCCAAGATCAATGGAACGGCTCACATAGAAACGCTCCAATATAAGTGTAGGCAAAATATAATCTGACACCATCTTTATGCCAAAAGTACAAGTCTGTTTGAAATAATGAGTATCTTTGACTTCAGTCTGCAGGTTGTGTTATTTTTACTGCATGTTTGGCACTATTTTTAATGACTGATTGGATACACAGAAGTGCATGTCGGAGATTATGTAGTCTGTCACCATTTTTTCACATCATTTGAGTACTACACTCAGATAGGTGGGAAAGAGAGGAGGAGAAGCACACAATTCGTCGGTTCCCATCATCTTGGACTTACGACTGCTGGGAGATAAGGAGAGGACAGGAGAAAAGGGAGGTGGGATTTTTAAATTTTCTACTAATTCCGCTCGGCTATTTTCACCATCTTAAGTTCTTTCACACTATTTTTGGGTGGATGTAAAGAGTACTGCACTGTTTGGTTTGTTGGAAAGTGATGGGATCTTAAGTTTTCCAGTTACACAGTTTTTTAGTATTTGTAATAGTGTGTTATAATTGGCTGGGGATAAGGAATGACATCGTTTCCTACTGATTAGGATGATGACATTACTGATAACGGTGTTGATGTCACTGATAAGCATAAGAATTTCACTAGGTCAGTGACATAGGTAAGTCACAAAGGTAAACAAAGTGATCAAGACTTGGCACAGCCCCTCTAACACATATTGGACAGTGACTCTCACCTCTTTGACACTGCACCTAAGCAGACCCATCACCCACCATGCTTGACCATTCTCTTACTCTGTGCCCAAGACCAGTCCTATAGCATATTATTTATAATTATTAGTGTTTTACTGCTCATTCAGTCTCAAATTCCTAAGACTTACTAAATATAGTAATGAATTTTATGACGCTGGGGTACTGTTACAGCGACATACAGGTAAAATTAAAGTAGAACTGCACTCAGATTTTTGCTTGTTTTTCGACCACAGTCTGTTGACATCCACGGGTATTGCACAGCAGTGTTTGGTGCTAATGTGTTACTGTAGTTTTCATAATTCCAGTTTTTGTACATTTCATCTGCATTAAAGATGTAGATAGGTGTGTGAGTATTAAAGATGTGGCAGAGTCTTAAAGAGGTTACGATGTAAAATTAATTAAGTATAGGAAGGAACATAAGGAACTATCACTTTTGCAACCAAGTGGCAAGACGGTCTGACACTTAAAATGTGTTACTAACAAGACAATTCTCATTGAAACATCAATGAAAATTGTTTAGTTAATAATATATTTGTTCATTACTTTATTTAAATGCAAGATAACATCAATCCTGATGCCAGTCCCACTACCTGTTCAATGACATCACAGGCGAAGTATCTACATAGAATAGCCACTATCCTAATAATCATAATCAAATTTAATAAATTTGAAGTAAAAATACTATGAGACATTCAGAAGCCGACTAAACTGAATAATTATATCTGATGACTTGTTCAGTACATTATGGAGAAAAATAAATTGTTGAAATGAAGTATTTCTCTTGTTTCGATTGTCTATTATCTATTATGGATAAGTATAGAAAATGTAAACAAATCATCAATGTACAGAATTTTGGCTTACTTGTAAATTACACACATCATGTACTTCACTGAATGTTTCAATTATTGAATTCCATGGCGATGGAAGAGACAATAACTATACAATTAATGTGCATCTACTGCAAATATTTGCAATTTAATCGATTTGGGCAGGTTATAAAACAATTTCAATTTTCTATACTTCCAGACAACTGTCTAAAAGTGGTTCATTATCTTCACCAAGAGACTTTGGCAAATCGAGCAAGTAAGTAACCCAGTAAATGTATGCATTCCAGGTAAACCATTTATTACCCAGCAGTTACCTTCTATCAGTTGTGAATTACTACGGCCTCACCACATTAATGGGACACACTGAAACCTTTCTCTCTCCTCTATATCTCTTTTGTTACGCAACCTTCCCTTCTACAATAACCTATGGAACCTTCCCTTAGGATTTCTATATCTTGCTTAATAATAACAAATGAAATCTTCCCTTTGAAATTAATTCTCTTTCTCAATAATAATAAGTGCAATCTTCGCATACAAATGTAAATGCTGCTTATTAAAAGTGATTTGCTGATTACTTCGAAGAAACATAGAATGTGTCGTCGTCGTGGCCCTCAGTCGTTACCTGCAATAACCCAAAACTGTTCCTTACATTTTTCACCGTTACTGGATCTTCGTCTGACTGCTACATCGAAGTGCGACATGAATATACTTACTCTGTTTTACTATACTCTATTAGCTGCTGGTGGGCTGTCATAATAAGTGGCTGCATTTATTACCAAAGCTGACGTTATTCTTTAATAGCAAAGATGACGTTATTCGTTGATTAATTTGACTGTAGTTACATAATTCATAGTAAAACTTTTTCTTGACAACAACAAAATTTTACAGAGTTTTACGTTGATGATTTTTGTTTTGGATTATAATCAGTAACGCAACGCAATATTGCTGGCAAAAATTAATTATATTCTGAAAACGATTCTTCAAATATTTAATGTTGGTAATGAAATGATTTTACAAACGTTCAAATGGGACTTACGTTTTACAATAATCTTACAACTAGCATTGCGCAAACATACTTCAGTAGTCTTGAGTTTCTCAGAAAAAGAATTCAATAATATTAGTTCCTTTTATTATAATAGTTAGCTGATGTCTCTGTACATCCGTTTATAATCTCTTGTAAATCATAGCTGGTGGCTGGCAGGCACACCGCTCTTCTCAAACTCTCGCTTCAGACCTGCTATCGACTCACATCTCGCTTGCTACTGACTTCCTACGAACGCTAAAGTGCTGTCTCTCCCGCCAACAATGTTTTCTGGAGCAAACAATCCCTGATACCATTACAAAATGTATCAATGCGCGCTCTTTCCCGCTCTTTTCTTAAAATGTATCCATACGCAGTCTCTCCCGCCCTTTTTAAAATTATATCAATGTGCGGTCCCTCCTGCCAACAATACTTTGGTGCAGACACTGCCTGTTACCACAATTATTTCCGAAATTACAAATATTAATTATTCCTACTTAACACTATTAATAAAATATAAACATCTTTCATAAATTGTGGTTTGACAATAGACAATACACATCTTACAACATATTAAACACTTAGTTTAGCGCTGCTCCTTCATTTGTGTAGACTGTATGGTCTGCTTCAGTGTTTTGTTGTTGTTTGTAGTTAATCGAATTTTTACGTTTTTCACAGGCTCCGACACCTTCTAAACTTTCCACTCTAGTTAAGGCCGTATTTGTCGTCGAATGTAACTCAAAAACCGATTCTGGCAGCTGTAGTCCGAAGTTTCTGATAATCATGCGTTTTGCGTTCTTGTGGAGATAATTCCGTAGAAACTTTCATCCTCTAACAAATAGTTCTTTATATCTAACCGAAAAGCGAAATACCAACTGTCATGGTTTTACCTTTAAAATTTTTTTAATGTAACGAAATATTTTCTTAAAAATTTTCACCCTCTGTTTCACCGCCCTGGGAGTTGAATGTCAAAAGAACTGAAACATATATTATTTTTATTTCTAATGAAGAATCCAGATTACAGTTACCATACATGTAGCTTTAAAGATGCTCTGGTAGTTCTTTAGTATTGATTTTTCTTCAAGAGAAACATTCATCACACTTTTACCCCCTTAGCTATTGCATTTCCAAAAGGTGAAACATGTATTTTCTTATGTCTGATTGAGAAAGCAATTACCTTTTCGTAGTTCTACCTTCAAAAGTTCTTTCAAAAAACATTTCATCCCCTGTTTCACCCCCTTAGGAATTGAATTCCGGACAATACCTTCTTGAACGATGCCTACAGACAAGGTCCACGCCCTCTTCATATTTCAAGTTTCTGTCCTTAGCAGCTTGGGCTGGGCGATGATGAGCCAGTATGGCCCTATTTTATCCCTTTAGGCGATGAATTTGCAAAAGCACTGAGACACTATTTTTTCGTCTCTAACCGAGAAGCTGAACACCAAGTTTCAAAGGCATAACTTTAAAAATCTTTTTCACAAAACGTTTCACCCTCTATTTCACCTCCATATGGGCTGAATTTCGAAAAGCAGTGGAACACCTATTTTTTATTTCCAACTGGGAAGCCAAATTCAAATTTTCATGGATTTAGATTTAAAAATACTTACATAATGAAATGTTTTCAAAAAGCATCTCAATTCCCTATTTCCCCCCTTTAGGGGCTGTATTTCCTAAAATACTAAAACACGTATTTTTCTTATTTGCAGCCAAAAAGCCAAATACCAATGTTCATAGATGTCGGTTTAAAAATGCTTTCGTAGTTCTTTAATAATGATGTATTTTCAGAAACAACTTTCAGGCACTGTTTCATCCCCATAGTGTCAAATTTCAAAAATGCTTAAAACTTGTTCCTTTATTTCTTACCGAAAAACCAGATACCAATATTCGTAGATTTATCTTCAAAATTGCATTAAAAAGGACATATTTTCAAAATACTTTTCGTCCCCTATTTCATCCCCTTAGGGCGTCGAATTTCAAAAAATCCTTTCTCAAACGACGCGTATTGTATAATACCAACACCCTGTGCAGATTTTGAGATTCTGTCCTTATTGGTTTGAGCTGGGCGATCATGAGTCAGTGAATGAATGAGTCAGTCGGGACATTGCCTTTTATATTGAGAGATTAAGTTTCATTCATGGTAAATGAAGCACTTAGGTGAAGACGAACCTAAGACAGTCATAAGGAATCGGCCACAAAAAACATATTTATTCAAAACACATTATTAAAAACTGTGGAAAATGTCTTCAGTATTCAGAGCTATCAACCTAAGTGCAGTTTAAGGAAGACTGGTACATTATTCGTTCCTCTTGATATTCCTGTGAACGAAATACTGAGTTCGAACACGTAGATAACGACGATACAGTAATGACGGTTCAGTAATAGCCGTTTCCTTATAAAGATGTACATCACTTACATTAACAAATTTTTGCAGTGTTATATACGTTACATCACCCCATCCTACCCCCGCCCCTCTCAAAAAAAAAAAATGCTCAAGTATACAGTGCGTCAATTCTGGCTTCCGAATTATACTGACATCGGTTTGCTGATGTGTATTACATAACAGCTGAAAATTAGGGTCAATTCTAGTGTCCGATACCACCCATCGACTTTGACCAATGACGTAATGTGTGATGTTATTTTGTTTGTGCTGCATATTTCTGTCGATGAACGTTAAATGACTTCTCTGAATTTCCTCGTTACGCGCATGTATTAAAAATTCGATGTAGATTGTTTTGTTTTCATCTCGTAATTTGTTTTCGGCATCTTTTGTTAATGAAAGTAGTCGTGATTTATAAGTAGTCGTGATTTATAAGGTCTTGATTTCTCACGCTGTTCGTTATGAATGAGTCAGTTGGTTTTACTGCGAAAATTCTGCTTCAGAAAATGAGTGACCATAAATCAGCTATAACATTTTTGCTGTCATTGGGCGTCATTGCTGAATTTTGCAAGTGCAGTGTCTGTGGAAATTATATGGTTTTGACGAAGATTGGGTCATCACGAACTTCCGACGAATACTTGCAGAGGTGCAGAAAAAATAACATTTGGAGATCCATTCGCAGGGGGGTGAGGTTCGAAAGATCGAGGCTGAATTTAGAAGTAATTGTCATGCTAACCTACTATTTTTGCTATGAATAGTCTTGAAAATCTGTCATGCACGAAGCAGGGGTTTCGTGTGGCACTGTAGTCGACTGGTTCTCGTTTTGTAGAGAAGTCTGCGGGGAATTTATAAAGTAGTGGGGGTCATTGAGGGGGGGGGGGGAGGGGCAGGGGTTATAGTTGAAGTAGATGAGTAACATTTTGAAAAGAGAAAGTACGAAAGGGGGCACGAGGTTGTTGGGCTTTGGGTTTTTGGAGTAGTCGTTTCTGGAGGAGATTGTGCTGATTTTGTATTTCGGGTTGTACCAAATCGAACAGAGGAAGTCTTGACATCTTTAATAGAAGAATATGTGGAAGAAGGTTCTGCAGTCATGTCGGAATGGTTTCCTTCGTACAAGGGGTTGGGTGGAAGGGGTTATCATCATTTGGTCGTGAATCACAATATTCAGTTCAAAGATTATAAGAGGGGGGCATGTATCTGTTGTTGGGCGGAGAAAGAGGATACCAGTGTTGCAAGGCCATTTAGATGAATACTGTTGGAGGAAGAGTATTCCTAAAGGTTATTGTTTATTTCTTGCCTTTATGAAAGTAGTCAGAAAAACGTACAAGCCTCGTTTTGTTATTTAGGTGTTGGAGGGTCTGATACTTTTCTCTTGTTCTACGTTGCGTTTTTTATGGTATTGTATGTGCGAGTGCTACTCTTTTGGTTTCTCTGGAGGGAGGTTTTTCTGTCGTTTTCGTATTCTCTGGTTAGAGTGGTGGGTCGAGGAGTATTGCTGTGTCTCTGCCGGTGGGTTTATGTGATTGACTCGTGATTTCATTTTTTTTTTTTTTGTTATTTTAAAATTTTGCGTCTGATAGAGGGCGGGTGGTAGGGAAGAACTGATTTGGGTGGTACCTCATTCATGCCTGGAAGTTTGTGTTTCTTATTATTTTTTCGTTAGTTATTCTGGATTTTGCTACTTTCGTTACAGTTTGACCTTCTAACATTATTATTTTTTTTTATGTCCTTATTTAGTTCTTGGCGTCCTCGATCTTTGACTTCATTGGAAGTTCATTTGCGGTAAGTTTTGTTGTTATGTAGCCACTTTCATGTTTTCCTTTTAGATGTTTTCGCTGTACTACTCTTAATTTTACTTTCATTCCTGATGTATCAGTTTTACTGAGCGTTGTTTTGGAGTTACTGTACCTGGTGTGACCTTCGTGTAGTTAGTTTTCGGTTCCAGGGTTTGGTTAGTTTTGCGTTTCATTTCTTTGCGTGTGCATTAATGTGTGTAAAGATTTTTATTGTTTGAAAGACTTGACGTATTCTGTAGTTTACTAAGAGGATCATTTTTTAAGCACGTTTCTGATATGTTATAAGATTTTTGCGCAGCAACCAGTAATATTGGAATCGGTAACTGGAAATGACCTCCTACATAGGTTGCTCCTAGTTAACTATTCCAACTATTCGACGGTTCATTATTTAGATTGTTTTTGCAGTACGTGTGGAAAATATAATATATACACTCGTAATTGCTCTCGTGTTCTTATTTATTTCAGTCATCTTCAGCTCGTTTCAATGAAATTCACGCGTAAATAACAGTCGCGTTAAATGTATTATTTTCTGGCATGCTACATTCGTTTGTTTACAGGATCCGTTCCGTTCATAGATTGCCCACTGCAGCATCTTTGCCTTACGTATGGCGCCATTGGTCAATGTCGACGGGTGGTATCGGACACTAGAATTTATCCAAAAAGTAGTATCTACCCATACTTTCACAACGTTCTTTCAAGTACTAGACAGCACTGAAAAAATTAATGTGGAACGTTGTTTTATGTAGTATTAACTTCCCGTCGTTAACGGTCGCAGTAGATTAATTTCTGGAGAAAATTACAGTTCTTAGGAGTGGAAACATATAGGTCAAGCGACACAGAAAACGATCACGTATGTGCTGTGAATGTCGTCAGTCGGTTGTTTACGTAGGTAGTCTGTGGACGTGACTTGAACAATCATACTGCCGCTGTTTATTGTCAAAATTTAGATACCTCGTGGATAGAGTTCGTTTTTGTACACACCGTGAACAGTTTATCCACTGTCACCGACAAGCGTTTAAATATGAATAACAATGGTAACGTCAACTAACAGCAACGTCTGCGTGGTTCAAAACACTATTCGCGAAATATCTGGAATATGATGTGTTTACCCGACTTAGCTGTACAATTTGGTGTTTTTATCTACAGCAGCGGTATGTATAAACCACAATTCTATAGTATTCTGAAATCTTTTTTAATTCAGGTGGAACCATAACGTTTTTATCGTTGACTTCTATCATTATATTCTTTATTGCGTCAGTTGCTGTAGATATTGTCTTTCTTTATAGTGCTACAGTTCTTCACACAGAGGTAGCCTAAACGTGGATTTCATGTAAGATACAAAAACAATTCACGTCCCACCTAACTAGTATGCGCAGATAAATTAAAAATTATGTTCGTAATGAATTTTTGTAAGTGTGCATTTCATTAACGTTCTTGCTATTACCATTACTGTAATTGGACTGCTAGTTTGTAGGGCTTTATGTGGACCGCCTGGTTTTGATACATTGATATTGCGCGTAACTGTCATTACAAGGCTCACATTAAATCTGGTGGTTACTTCATGAAAATCTTGTGGTGCAGTGTATCGCGATTGTGAATTAACACAAATTTAGATCAACTGAAACTGATACCCACGGTTTTCCTATTGCATGTTAATTACGCCGCGACCATCGAAGTTTTAATTCCGTGCCTTAGCAATATACCGCCACTTTAATTTACAATGATAAACAGAAAATTATGTAATACTCTCGCTAAGCTTCCAGTACGAATACGACATACTTGAATTGCAAAAGTATCGCTTTTCGTACAATGTTCTCAGACAAAATATAATGTCAAGTAATGTGAAATGCTAAAAGTAGTACGTAAGATTTGCTAATGGGCAGCAAAATACCTTTATGTGGTTGAAGTAGAGAACCTTGGAAAGGCAGACAAGCAATAGCAAGACAAGGATTTATGAAAAAGAGAAATTTGTTTACCTTCAATATAAATTTAGGTGTTATTAAATTCTTCTCAAAGTTTTTGTATGGAGTCTACTCTTGTTCCGAAGTGAAACGGTTCAGGTAAGAAGAGAATAGCAACGTTTGAAACGTGGCGCTACATAAGTAAGTTAGATCGGATTACCAACGACGAGATACTTTATTAAACTGGGAAGAAAAGAAATTTCTGGCGCAAATTAATTAAATCAGCTTGACTTTATCAGATATAAGCATCCCAGGCACTTCGGAGAAATATTGCGATTTCTTGAGAAACTGTTCTTTGCCAGAATGAGAGTGGGAGTTAAACGACTCATCTTTCTGCAGTAGTTTTCAGTGGTTTACAGATGTAAAGGTAAATGGGGATAAGAAATTGAACGAAATAGAATTATTCCGTAAGGGGCCACCAGAGCCCTAGAGTACCTTATATAATAATACTCAGAAAATGTTCCTGAACAATGTCCAAAGTTTTCTCAGTGCAGTTCCGATTCATCCTGTATACAGCTTCAAAGTGTTGGCAGGATGCGGTGGCAGCTATCAGAGAGCATAGATGTGCTCCAGGTGTCTATAGATATGCCCATACACAAACATACATGCCTTTTTTTGTTCGTCAAAGAATCTGTTTATTGTCGGTCAAGCTCGGGAAGCTGAAAACCATTTATAGTTATTTTTATGTTATATGTAAAAGATATTCGTTTTTATTTTATACAACGTACTTACACTTCTTAACCCTGAAAATAGAATAGCTGTTTTATAAAGTTTGGATAGATCTGATCCTTTTTCATGTAAAATTGAAGTACAATTGAAGACTAGAATCACCGTGTAAAGTCGGGTAAAAAGTTGCCAAAAATAAAATGAACTTATTTGTAGATTGCGGTACAATCGAAACTTGTCTCTAGTCAGATTATATTTTTCAGATAGATCCACTTTCTTATGACCCTTGAACATTTCTGTAGCGTATATCTCAAGTAATAGTTATTCATAAACCAGAAATTCAGTACTGGAAAAATCGTTGCTTTAATATTGTACTGATTAGCATTTAATTAGCGCGGAACAAAGGAAACTGTTGCAAACACTTCCAGTACTTTTAAATGTGTATTAAGTCTCAAAATGTGTTGTTATCTTTGCTTCTCTTTTCTTATTTTCCCCTAAATGAATCTTTTGTTACAACTTGTTCTGTGTAAGATATAACTGATGTCTGTATAAGATTCAGCGTTGGCCAGTACTGATGACGTCTCGTCTACCCCGGCATCTACATTTCATTTCGCTTACATCCAAATATAACTTCTTTCCTTGTTCCTTCCTCAGACCTATCGACATCGTTTTTAGTCAAGTAGTTGAAATGTGAGTGGAGCAAGCGTACACACTTTCTGGCCTCATCTTTTTAAAAGTTAACTTGTTTCCCACTCAAAGTTAGGATCTTTACAGTTTTCTACAAATTTCTGTATAACTTCTTCGAAAGCTATCCGTATCTTCTTTAGAACTGTTTCTCCTTTTGTTGCAGATATTTGATCTCTAATAAGTTTCCTAATGATTGAACTATTAAAAATATCGTATTTTAGTTTTGCTTTGCTAATTACGGAATTTTTTCCTGTCTTTGGCAAATCTTCACCATTTGTGTATTCAATTCCAGCTTAAAGGAAGATTGACGCAGGAGTACGTTCTTCAGACCTACAAAACTTTTGTGAACTATACTTTGGCTTCTACTTTACAAGTTTAGTCTGGAAAGCATTTCCTTACGATTTAGTGGTGCCCATTATCAAGGCAGTCACTTCCGCATAGAAGCTGGGACATGTGTAATCTCCCTGTTGTCTAAGAACCATGAGAATCACCACATACGATCGGTCCACGAACACCGTATTTTAGTTTTGTGAGAACAAAATCTGAGTTCAAGTATCATTCATTTATATGCGCAGTATGCCTCGTAAGTACTGACGCATACTTATTGCCACTATGGAGAATGCACTGCTTTCGGATTTGATACACCTTTTTATCGAGTCAATGAATACTCTTCCACCCTTTTATATCGTACCTTCTGTTAAATTTCTCCAGCATTCCGGAAACGTCGCAAATGTAAAGGTCACATGCTGTAGAAAAATAGCGAATGAATGCTTGCTCTCTGCTTTTGTACCACGATAAAATGTTCCCCGGAGTCCACAGTTTCATTGCCTTCAACCTAATGCATGTATTTTGATTAAAATCATTACATGAGTGACGTTTCGGGGAGTCGAGAAATAGGAACCAGTCGCCAAACAAACGTAATTCCTTCTCTATTACCACGTCCTCTCTGTATGGACTGTTGACATGCAGATCATTGTCGAACGTGACTGGCTGCAAGATTGCATCACTTCCCCCGACATTCCAGTCTGCCAATGACAAAATGATTTTATTCGCAATACAACAGGATTACACAAGTCTGTGACGAGGTCGTTCGGTTCAGCCTGTCATGGGCTCATTGTTGGTTCCAATATCTTGTAAGTTCTTATCAATATCCAAAACACTATTTCTAGAGATTTTAAGAGAATATAGTGTGTCAGGGACGAAGATATAAAAAAATTACTTTGTTATTTTTAGGACTGAAGCAATATACGTCAGACGAACAAAAGTAACAATCGTGTCGATGGTTTCGACATTGTCTCCAAATCATCGGCATTTCAAAACAGAAATGTCTCTTCCTTCCCTGAAAGCACTACTGGAGGTCTTCACCATAAATAGAACATATTATTTGCTTTTTCCTGGCTACAAAGCTATCACAGGTGTAACACCGACTGTGAGGTAAATTAACCTTTTCAGGTTCTGTAGCTACAATTGCTTACATTCAATTTCACGGTGCCTTAGCTGCAAAAGAAGTATTTTTTTCCCAATGGAAACAAGACGTACACATTTGTGAATGTTCAACTTTGTCATCATGCGCAAGTGCTGCCATCTATTGGGCAATACTATGAAATTATCGGCAAGTTAATGTAGCAGTGTGCAGCAAATCGTGACGGTGCATAGCAGCTCGTGCATAGCAGAATACATGGATGTGGTTGGTTGGCTGTATTCCACTGTGCAATTGAATATTGTTATTGTTATTCTGCATGGTAATTATTGAATGGCCATTTTCCTATTTATTACAGTACAGAATATTTCGTACATAGTTATTTTAGTACATAAAATGAAGTCAAGTGTACCATACAAAGCACATTTTGAAAATGGGTACATATATTTCTATAAATCTTGCGCCTCAAATCATTTAAAAAAACATCTAAGAGCGTTACCGGCAACGGCCTCGCCACAGTAGGCACACCGATTCCCGTCAGATCACCGAAGTTAGGCGCTGTCGGGCATGGCCGGCACTTGGATGGGTTACCATCCGGGACGCCATGCGCTGTTGCCATTTTTCAGGGGGCACTCAGCCTCGTGATGCCAATTAAGGAGCTACTCGACCGAATAGTAGCGGCTCCGGTCAAGGAAAACCCTCATAACGACCAGTAGAGCTGTGTGCTGACCACACGCCCCTCCTATCCGCATCCAAATATGAGGATGACGCGGCGGTCGGGTGGTCCCGGTGGGCCACATATGACCTGATGACGGACTGCTTAAGAGCATTACCACATAAATAAAAATTTTCCTTCCTCCAGAAAAAAATTCAGGGGTATGAAAATCTGTTGAAGCTAATCTTGTGGACATCGATAAATCGATCATTTATAAAAATATGAAAACATATTTGAAATTATGAAGTGACACCTTTGCAGAAATCAGAAATTTGCCTCATTAACTGAATTTTCCGTCGGCGTCATTACTTGTAAGGCATTCTGCGCATGTAAATGAATGATACGAGGACTTAGCTTTTGTTCTCACAAATAGGAAACTTTTTCGTGGTGTTCTGTAAAATAGACTATTGTCAATTTGATAACGAAATGGCTTTCGACTTCTTAATAAGGCTGGACAAACGATATTCGGATTGGAACAGGCTCGAGGTTTCACATTAGGTCACAGCATTCGATACGCTATCAAACCAGCTTGAGCATCATTTGACATGTGACTCGCATAGTGCGGCTGCAAGCGATATGTAAAAAACTACGAACTAGCTACGAGAATGAGCTGCAGCTCTGATTAAAATGTGACAAATTCGTGTAATACATCGGGTAATAGTATGAAATTTCGAACAAACTGCTCTCAAACGAACTTGCAATAAAGGCTAAATGGATATTTATGCTGAATTTTAAGTAAAAATAACAGTCAAAGGCGAAATGCAGTCTTCACAAAATGTTGCTTGACTCGGAAACAGGTACAATAATTTATGTGAATAACAGAGATTGTAATAATTTCCCAAGTTGGTTGTAAATGAGCTTGTATATACTGGTTCGCAAGTTACAGTAACTGGTAATAACGTTACCAGCTTTCAGTCGGCTTCAAAATAAGATGGCAACATTCAGATAAACATGGAATAAAATTAATAAAAAATTAAATGCTAAGTGGACAAAATAATATATAGTTTTAAACTGGCTGCTGTTGCCATGGCGAGAATAAATCATTGCAGCAAACTGCGCTGCGGAGATAACACAGACACCACTAAATCGTCGGACGAGCGAAAGCTAGGGAATTGGTCTGAGTCGATACTGTGATCTTTTATGACTTTATTAACTGCTGTTCCGTATTTTATGCTGCCTGGATTATATTGCAGTCCGCGTTTGAAAGCTACTTTTATTATTACTATCCGTAGTACATTAAAAACACTAAGACGCATCGTGAAGAATGTACCAACAAAGGTCGCTAGATCGCTCACCAATCCAAATATCGAGCATAACCCGAGCTGTGACGTAAACTCTTCGAGCAACTCGAGTCACACTAAAGCGCCGGACTAGCAGTACTATTAAGGCCGTCGGAATGTGATAACCGAACGTCGCAACCTCAGATAAAGTGATATCTGACTTACACAGATATTACTGAAACAGTCAGACAATATGTATAATGTTATGAAATGCAGATTACTTACACCGTAAATAATAAGTTTTAAGTAGAAATACCCACATTAAAAAAAAGAAACTTGTGTTATGCATTCCAATCATGATAAAATTCAGTTCACTGAATCGGGGAGGCTCTTCTACATATGTCGTTTTACCTTAATATAGATGTTAGCATAAAGTAAGACTTGTTTAACATGTATAGAACCGAACACAACAGCTTCAGATACTGTAATTCCCCCAAGTTCTGTTCGTTTTATTTTCCCATTCAGCATTTCAGACTGAATAACAGACTTCCAAACTTATCGCTTTCAGTAAGGGCTATGCTTCCGACCTGAATGACAATATTCTATGACACGACTACTGTACGCTGACTTTCAGGAACTAGTCAGAAGTACCAAGAAATGATGCAGTATCACATAAGTTGGCACAATTTCAGGCAGCTTTCCAAAGAGTTACAGGTTTACTACTACGTAACTGCTAAATTATTATTTAAAAGTAAAGACAAAATTAAACATTTGGCACGAAGTGGCGTGTATATAACCAGCTGCAAGCCCTTTCGAAAAGTGTGTTGGTTGGTCAGGCAAAGCTGCGGAAATTAGGTTATCAGAAAATGAGAGGAGCTAGAGCCTAGGAATGGAACAAGATTTTACAAAAAAACACCTGTAAGATGTAGATTGTGACGTCTTATATATTGTTCACAAGAGCGGGAAGATGACTACAAAAAATATTTCAAATGAATAAACAGATAACAAGCAATTCCTTTTGGATCAACTTAGACGGTAGTATTTTTTCCATCTTTCATATTAAGATTCATCAAAAGTAGACTACAATAGAAAGTTCAACACTATTTTTCATCTTTCTTTGGATGTAACAGTTTTCGCATAACATCATAAGCCTCAGTTTTCATTACTTGTTAATCGTAAGCATTTCTGTATAGCATAAAAGGGAATGTTACTGTTTGTAAAACTGTATGTCGTAATTTTATGTATCTTTAGTATCAGTAACATTTGTGCAAATCACACATCATTATCATATAACAGAAATATCTATTGAGTGAGCATTGCGTACTGTAATGTGGTTAGTATCAAATCGAAATAATCACGTGACGCCGGTACAAATGGCACGCTTTAATTTGGCCACTCTCTGATTTGTGAAAGTCAAGTGACTTCGGATCACAACGGAATGTTTATGTTCATCTGCGTAACAGTACTGTGCACCGCAGCAACAACTAGGCACTGTGAAAGCAATGTTAATTCGTGTGTTTCGTTTTGAGTAGTCGTCGCTGTTATTCTTAAGAAAACGAGCGAAAAGCGCTGCGCCTTGTACTTCTATTGCCTAGCCACTAAATTTCGCGTCATTCCTCCTACATAACGCCGGTACAAGTTCGTTTCTTTTATAAACTTTTTATCTGTCTGTCCTGGGAGCAGGAGGTCTGGCTTATCGCAGCCAATGTACTACAAGCCAATCGCAAGCTGTCGCTCCCAGCTTCCTCCCGATAAGAGCCAAGTTAAAGCACACGATTAGGATGGCACTGTCGTTTACTTCTTGCCTTAAGACCGAAGCTTCAGTATTATACATATTCGCCTTGTTCTCATACATTAATTGAACTGTTCCTGCTGCACACACAAATCTAAATTAATTAAAGGAGGAAACGTTACCTTTCATAAGTAAGTACCACAAAGGTGTGACTATAGTTATACTGGTAAGAGGCACTTGTGTGTTGATTAGTATCGATACACAATACAGCGAATACAGAAAATCGTAGGGCTAATTTATGTGGCTCTAAGGCTGTATATTTAAGAGGCAATTGCTAGATAATTACCGTAGGTTGGGAGTGTGCTTCCGGTCAGCCCAGTGAATGTACACGCATTTAGAGCAATGTTCACAGCTGGTAACATGTAACTTTTGCTTCTGCCAGTCATGATTTTCTTTTATTTATTTTCTGTTTTTAATGTGTTCTGTCGTCGTCAACAGCGTGAGTGATGTAGAATGCACAGTGTTTCACGAAACTATTCGAACGAATAATACAGGAGGTAGAGAACATCAAAACAAATATATTTAGACTAGGAACACAAGCTCTGAAGTCACCTTGTTGTATTAGGGAACATTTTGTTAGTGGTGCAGACGTAAGCTGTTGTGTCTGTGTCGCTGAATGGGAATGTGTACTGACATTCAAAACTGTTCTGTGTATGGATTGTTGGATGTACTGGTTGGACATACTCTGAATATTAAAGGAGGTACTTCCAGCACGATAGGGCGCCAGCCCGTTTTAGCATTAATGTGAGGAATCATCTAGTGTAGACTTCGGGAATCGATAAACCGGTCTAGGTGGCCCTGTGGCCTGGCCACCCAGCTTACCTGACCTCACGTGTGTGGATTTCTTCCACTGGAAGCATATGAGGCAGGTGGTGTAGGAAACCGTTGTGGCAACAGATGACGACCTCGTCCCTATAATTGCTCTCGCGGCTGGGACCACTGCGGACATGTCTGGAATCTTCGAACGGAGACAACAGTCACCGGTTCTACGGTGTGCTGCGTGCATACAGGCATTGCATTAGAGCAATTCCTGTGAATCCCCTGCTGTAATAGCATGCTAAACTACCTTAGGTGTAAAACGTACATAGTATCAGAAATTGTCATCACGGACCATAATAAGTACCTTTTTATCTTCTCTACCTCCTGTATAAATTTCAACGAATAGTTTCGGAACATCCCGCATGTCAGTTTCGGCTCACACACCACAAAAATCATCCCGCCTAAAAACATACATGATAAAAGGAATCATGTCTCAGAAGACATCGAGTAGAAAATAAATAACGGAAAGTCGTGCCTGGCAGCTGCAGAAGTTATTTTATAACAAACAAAACTCCCGTAAAAAAATAAAAGAATTCAATTACAAATGGTTCAAATGGCTCTGAGCACTATGGGACATAACATCTGTGGTCATCAGTCCCCTATAACTTAGAACTACTTAAACCTAACTAACCTAAGGACATCACACACATCCATGCCCGAGGCTGGATTCGAACTTGCGACCGTAGCGGTCACGCGGTTGCAGACTGAAGCGCCTAGAACCGCACGGCCACACCGGCCGTCAATTCAATTACAATTACTGTCTTTATTGTGATGACAGGTTAGAAATACATCTCGCAGTGACGCTTTGGCGGTAATGACTTAAATAAAGATTTTCAAAAAGCACTGAAGCTCATGACTTGACGTTTCACAAAGAATTTTGGACTCCAAGTAACGCAAGTCTTATGTGTGACACTGTACCTCTGTGTACCGCTCTCGCGTCGCTGTATGGCAGCAATTTTAGTGCAGGCAGTACCGCTTTGCGGGTCCGGGGCATTGTGCAGCTGGAACAAAAAGAGAAAGAGAGAGAGAGCCCTTTGAGAGCTAAGGGGTTTGCAGGAGGGGCGGAGACAGCGGCAATATTGCGAAAGGTCAAATTAATGCGTGGCTGGGGACCGGAGTACGGGGAGCCCGACATATAGTTTCTTTTATTTATCCGCCCCCTCGACCCTCCGGAAAAGCGAAAGTGGGTGGTTGGGGACGGGGATGAGGGGTGCTATTGAAGCACGGGCCGCGTGCTCGCATAACGGCACACGCGACGCCAGCCGCCCCTCGCTACCTTGCAGGCTGTACCTGCGTGCTGCTGCTGCCAGCTCACCTGAACATCTGACCCAGCGCCGCAGCCGCGGAACAGCTGAGCAGCTCGGCTTGCGTCACATCACTTACAGGGGTCCGTCCCTAAGTCCTTCTTTTACTGTAAGATCTGATTAGTCGGTTAAGGACACACGAAATCCGTAAAAATTTGCTATATATACAGGGCGAATTAACCAAAACTCGCAGCCACTTTACAAAATGATATGTTCAAAATATCGAAACGAGGCCTTTGTAATGTGATAGTGCACTGAGGAAAGTAATTTATGGACAGCAGTGGTATATTTCTTTAACACGTGCAAGTATTTTCTGGAATTGTATTTTTCCGTAACGCATGCTAGGGTTTGGCGTTGAAAATATTCGCAGAAGTATCGGTAAAAGAAGCAAGTAATTTATGGACAGCAGTGGTATATTTCTTTAACACATGCAAGTATTTTCTGGAATTGTATTTTACCGTAACGCATGCTAGGGTTTGGCGTTGAAAATTTTCGCAGAAGTATCGGTAAAAGGGGCAAAAATTGAGGAGCAAGGCGGTTGTCATCGGCTTTACCCTGCAAACACCGCATATGTGAGTCTGTCGTTATCTGCAGCAAGAACTCTGGTCGAACGTATCAAAAATGGTTCAAATGGCTCTGAACAATATGGGACTTAACATCTGAGGTCATCAGTCCCCTAGAACTATTTAAACTAACTAACCTAAGCACATCCATGCCCGAGGCAGGATTCGAACCCGCGACCGTAGCAGTCACGCGGTTCCGGACTGAAGCGCCTAGAACCGCACGGCCACCGCGGCCGGCGGTCGGACGTATCCCGACATATGCTAGCAGTAGTATTAATGTGGCTGAGTCCACTCTGCATCTTTACAGCAGCTTGAACTCTGCTGGGGGCAGTTTCAGTGAGGTATCTGACTGTGTTTGGAGGAATAGCAGCCCATTCTTCCAAAAGGGTTGAAACCAGAGAAATCAGTGATGTTGCATGCTGGGGTCTGAAGCAAAGTTGACGTTCTGACTGACCCCAAAGGCGTTCCACTGGGCTCAGGACAGGACTGCGGGTAGGCCATTCTACTTCAGCAACCTTATTGTCCCTAAAACATTGTCATAATAAAACAACTATCGTCTCAGAACTGTTCCCATACTGAACAGTACAAAATGCTGGTAAATGTGTTCATATCCTTCAGCATTTTGTGTTTTCTTAAGCGCAATAAGGGTATCAAACTCTAACCACGAGAAACACCCACATACCGTAAAACCATCTCCTTTGTACTTTCGACACTACATAGGATGGCAAGTAAACTTTTCCAGGCATTCACCAAGCCAGAACTTTTCCATAGGACTGTCACTCATTTCCACTGGCACCACTCTTTACGACCGAGCGAGGTGGCGCAGTGGTTAGCACACTGGACTCGCATTCTGGAAGACGACGGTTCAATCCCGCGTCCCGCCATCCTGATTTAGGTTTTCCGTGATTTCCCTAAATCGCTCGAGGCAAATGCCGGGATGGCTCCTTTGAAAGGGCACGGCCGACTTCCTTCCCCGTCCTTCCTTAACCCGACGAGACCGATGACCTCGCTGTTTGGTCTCTTCCCCCAAACAATCCAATCCAATCACTCTTTACACCACTCCAAGCGTCGCTTAGTATTAATTACAGAAATGTGTGGCTTATCGGGAGCTGCTCGCCCATTGCATCTAGTTCTTTTTAACTTCCTACGCACAGTCATTGTGCTAGCCGGATTGCTGATAGCACTTTGGAACAAACGAGTGATTTGTTCTGCTGATTCCATGCCATTTTCTACGACCGCCCTCCGGTTCCCGTCCGTCAGTACATGATGTCTGCCTAGCCTTGGTTTTGGCTGTGGTTACTCCTCTGCATTTCCGTTTCACACTCACGTCACCGGCTGTCGGCTTGGGCAGGTTCAGGACGGTATACATATCGGAGTAACTGAGCTCTCCTGACCGACCCATTCCGCTGTTACTGCCTTTCGGCCGACATTACACTAGTGCTCGCCTCCTTTTATATTGGCGGTTTCACCTGACGTGACACTAGTGGTCAAATCCGTGTTACATTAGGAGTGTTCGGAGACTACTCGTCAGGTAGTGAGGTCTACGATGCTAAGATTAAACGGTACTGGTATTAAACTGACACCGCTTGGCTTGTTTTACACGACAACAATACATAGTTACATATTATTGTTTAACTACAAGAATAAACTATCTTCTAGCTTATCGGAAGAGGTTTAGAACAAATATTTCAGGCACATCTACATATGTTTAACTGAACATCTTTCATGTAAATTAGCAAATAGTCTGTCATAAAATCCACCTCACAATTTAGCTCATTTATGGGATATTTCTGCGAAATTTTTCAACGTCATGCATTACATGATAGTACTCATATTTCCAAATAATGCTGTTCCGTTAAAAATAAGTGTATAATTCCTTTAGAAAAAGGCAAACCTTAGTTATTTCAGTATCGAATGACACAAGAGTTGATTAAACATGGATGAAATTAGGATTTCCTCTGTATACTCTCATACGCTGAAAACCTCGTTTCGGTAACATTAACGTCATAGAAAATATAAGGGCAACGCACAAGGACGCCCGATGGTCAGTCTTGTTGTGGTTGTCTGTTATAAAGGAATGTCACTAGGCAGATTTTGGGACGCCTTGACTATTTGCTGCTTGTTGCGCACCTTCAGTGGTTTTGGTACGTTATCAAATTCTTAATTTTTAACTATTATATCTTGAGGTTTGTCTGATGTGATTTCCCTTGCTGATAACTGTTTTCCTGTGTTTTCCGTAGATCTGATGAACGTTGTTCAGCATCTGAAACGGGTTATGTAACTACTTCTTTATGTAGACAAATAAACTGATAATGAACAATCTTTTCTCTTTTCAACTGTGACCTTTTACTATACTTACAGCAAGCAACACACGAGCGATTTATCTTAGATTACGCATCACGAAAAAGTTTTCTTGTATTTCGCCCAGACGACTGTGGCAGGGCACTATAGGATATGTTTTTACACATTCAGAACTTTATTGAGGATAAAAATCAGACGAATCGAAATGCTTAACTATAAAATACTGAAATTAGCACAACAATGGCAACAGAAATACATTTCTCTCATTTAGTGCCATTCTCATGATATTAGAAGTGATTTTCTCCATAGATCAAATAAAGGTAAAGAGTTAACAACTCCCGAGATTCTGTCTATCAATAAACATCAAACACAGAACCTGACTTATTCCCGAGTGATCAAAAACAGTTCCAAGTATTCGCCCTTGCTGAAGTAGCAGCAGCCAGTTAACACTGCTTTCAACCTAAGATGATGGTAAATAATATAACAGATTCCCACTTCCCACATTACACTGTGTCCCTGTTCCTCCCCCCCCCCCCTCCCGCTCCCATCCCAGTTGATTACACGCACTAACTTCTGAATTTTTGTCCATATATCTCAGCGGTCTGTGCCAGAACTTACTTGTTGTACTTTTGTGCTTTTTATTTGTATACTTTTAACTTTGTCGTACAACACAATTGAAGATTTTCTGGAGCTCAGCTACTTTCGCTCTATTTCTATATTAATTTGTGTACAGTTTACAGATATTAACAGACATCTGTGTAACTTCTGCGGTTCAACGTGTTTAGGTCAGCCAAATATAGTGTTTTCTATTTATACTCCTATCTTTAGAGTCTATAATATTCAGGGCATCATTACACAAAATTTCCTGTATTGCATCCGTATCAGATTGGAGCATTACGATTTTCCGTTTTTCGTATTGATACGTAATCTCTAATTACACACCTGTGGAAATAGCAGTCTTTGTACACTGCTGCTACTCTTTGTAATAACCCGCCATCTTTATACATAAGACGGATCCTCTCTAGCCTATGGGCTGGTCTCTTAGCCGACACACAGAGCGCTACAACCATACTCTGTGTGTCTTTGCCCGTGCCCCACCAACGTGGAGGTGGACCAGTATGGCCTCTTTCTAAGTATAGATTGCAGCCATAAATACTTATTACAAAATAAATATACATAGATTTAACAAATTATAATTCTAAAGTTTAATGTTAGTGTAAGTTAAGATATTGTATGAAATTAAGTAGTGGTTAAAGATTATGTCTTAAACATGCAGGAGTATATTGATAAAATTTTGTTTAAGTTAACTATGCATACGGTTACTGTTAATTTATCAATAATGCAGACTTTCAATTGAGACAGACTTATTTTGTGTTCATATTAATTTACTTCTTCTATATAACCAATGAAACTTTACCAATATTTTATTATAGGAATATAAAACTTAGGATTAAAGATATCATATGTAGCTCGTTGTTTTACATGCATTTAACGCGTTAAAACCTTACCTACCTAGGACGTGATAACATAGAACTTGCCATTGACATGAATATTAACATTGAAATTGTTGTCAGTCACTAGGTTAAATTTCTCAAAAACAAGTTAAAAGCTTAAAATATTACTACTACGTCAATTCATAAAACTTACACTTAGTTAGTCATAAAACTTGCAATTAGTACATCATATCTGTAGTCTCTATTTATGCCGTCAGAGCATTACAACTTTACAATTCTTGGTATGCACATCGTGTTAGCTCTCGTCAGTGCTATCTCCCTCTGTTTCCTCGCTGTCACTGTCGTCCTGGAGTGTCTGTCGTTGCTGTGGCCGAATCTGCGCAGCTTGGCGTTGTCTGTCTCTTCTGTACCCTTCCTTCAGGGCCCTCGAGACTCTGTCTGCCATGTCGCTGATTAGTTTCCATTTATCAGGGTCCCGCAGCGCTTGCTTCACATCGTCTTGTAGCAGTTGTAATGCCTCACCAGGTTCATGTCTATTGCACTGGAGAGCAACATGCTCTGGTGTCCCCACGTTTCCGCATATGCAATTGGCAGCTCTGTCCTGATGTATACGATTAAAGTACGTTGGGTACGGTCCGTGACCCGTAAGGAAGTGCATCATGCCTACGCCTGGGTCAGCATGTCTCATTTTCAGGCGCTCTTCAATATTAGGAAAAAACTCATATACGCGCCTGCTCTTTTCACTGGTGTCCCACTGCCTTTGCCACTCCATCAGTCTCCATCGCTTTAAGTCGTATCTGGTTGGGACATCCTCGTCAGTTATCTCCTGAACTTTGTGATTCTGTCCCCGTCTCAGCCAATACGCTGCTGCTCTGTACCTTATTGTTATATCTATAGGATACGTGCCAATCACTACACATAGGGCTTCAGTAGATGTTGTTCCGAAAGCGCAGGATAGCCGCAGGAGTACATTCCTCTGACCACTTCTGGCGGCTGTCACATATTTCGATAGACGTAATCTGTGTGCCCATGTGCTAGAGGCAAAACTCACTATCGACTCGTATATTGCATAGTAATACGTCTTCATCATTCTTAGTGGCATCCTATACTCTGCGGTATTTATTCTGGCGAGTTTATGTAGAATAGCTACTGCCTTGTCGGTTGTCAGCTTTATATGCTGCATAAATGATAGTCTTTCGTCTAGCTGGACTCCAAGGTATCTAGTTACCTTCTTCCTGGCAATGTTATTATTACCCAATCTTATCACTGGATTCCGCTGTAAGTTTCCTTTCATCAACATATATGACGTCTTTGCTGGCGCTATTGTTAACTTATATTTCTGGCACCAATTGTTCATTTCAAGCAGGGTGTCATTTACCTGTTTCCAATTCGGCTCTTGAGTTCACCGTGACTAAAACTGTTAGATCGTCAGCATAGCCCACGATCCCTTCTGTATTGACGCTTTCTTCCATGAGACTGAGAAGTGGCTCAATTGTGATATCCCAGAATAGGGGCCCTAGGATAGACCCATGTGGGCATCCTTTTGTTACCTTTTTGACTACCTAACTGTTACCTTTGTCTTTGTACAGCTAGAACCTCTCGCTGAGGTTTTGTAAACTTTCTGTTCAGTCTTAAGCTCGGTGACAACACTTACAAATGCCTACGGTGTAAGGCGCTGCAGTCATGGACTGTGCGGCTGGTCCCGGCGGAGATTCGAATCCTCCTTCGGGCATGGGTGTGTGTGTTTGTCCTTAGGATAATTTAGGTTAAGTAGTGTGTAAGATTAGGGACTGATGACCTTAGCAGTTAAGTCCCATAAGATTTCACACACATTTGAACATTTACAAATTCCTAAAAAGTCGGTTCACAGGTAAATATAGACAATACCTTATTGCTGAACATCAGTACCATTTCTATCAGATTTTAATAGAAATGATATTAAAGAAGATTCAGCCTAAGAATTTGTTTCATTCCATTTCGCGTAATAATGGGCCAGGAAGGGAATGGGTCATCAGTGGCTTACTAGTAGGAACCATACTAGTGCTCTCTTGGAAAATTTTTGAAAACCACAGGGAAAAGATAGTCAAATTAGACATCAATTTCAAGTTTAAATGAGCAGGTGATTTCTTTTCTCTTTTAATTCACCGAAATGTTGACACCATGGTTTATACCTTTGATAAATCATAGCACATTATTTTGTAACCAAAAGAAAACGACTAGGTCGTTAGAAACGGAGCCTAAGCTTGGATTGGCAAAGGAAATCGACCGTGGCATTTGAAAGAAACCAAACTTGAAGTACCGATATCATTTCCTCGACGCACAGATCCTGGGTTTGGTTCTTAGGAGTCACAATGAGCTTCTGTCGCTCTCGGCTATTCCGCCTCCCCAGTCGAAAAATTTAGTTTTAACGTGCCACACAGATGCCAGTGTTTTCAGTAGTTATAACAACAAAATACATACAATGCTTAAACATAGCAACAATGCATTTTAATTAGAATAAGTTGCATAAAGCGTTTTAATATTGCAATGATTATATTAGTAACATTAATAATATTTTTTCCTGTGTGCTTAGTACATCGCTTTAGCATAAGGTCGAAGATATTGCAGTTACGAAGAAATACAACATTTGAAAGCTCTTCGTCCAAACATTTGAGCAGCATAGGTTTCATGCAGTTTATTTATGAAGCATAATAGCAAAAACTCTGACAACTTCGACAACATTTTACTTTACAGACTATAGCTATGCGAAGGTGTTAATACAGGGAATGCTCTTCCTTTTCTGTTGTTTCCACCTACTTCAGGGACATCTTTCTGTTTCCTCCTTTTTTAACGGAAGTTAATTTCCTTTCCTCCTCAACTTCCTGTGGTTTACCAGATCTATCTGTGGACTCACAAACTGCGTCGGATTTATTGTTGACAGCTTGTGCTGGTGCGCCTTTACCCAGCTGGAGTGGGGCCAGGTGGTCTACAGAACGGCACGGTAGCTCAGTGCGTAATAATAATGAAAAAGAAACTGAGTGAAGTTGTAAGTGATGAACTTGTAGAGGTGTCATGTGATGACCGCCCAGACCAAATGAAGAGAACAATGATGAAAAAGAAATGGTAAACATCGTTCCTGGAAATCAAGAGTTCGTGGGATCGATCTCAGGCGGGATCACAGAAATTTCCGGTCTGCCTTTAGTGTCGTCTTCACCTCTGTGTGATATTAAGGGTCCCCAGGATCGATACGTGGTTCACAATTTAACTGTAGGCCCCTTTCCTTTGTTGGATATTTTCTGTGTATCGTAGCAAGCCTAGGTTTACTTCAGGAGGAGGTCGAACGGTTACTAGCACACACATGAAATACTGGTTTATTTTAGTAAAACATTTAAATCTCTAATACTTTAACTTACATGCCTCCCATGTCCTCTTGAATAATAATGCATATACAGGGTGTTACAAAAAGGTACGGCCAAACTTTCAGGAAACATTCCTCACACACAAAGAAAGAAAATATGTTATGTGGACATGTGTCCGGAAACGCTTACTTTCCATGTCAGAGCTCATTTTATTACTTCTCTTCAAATCACATTAATCATGGAATGGAAACACACAGCAACAGAACGAACCAGCGTGACTTCAAACACTTTGTTGCAGGAAATGTTAAAAATGTCCTCCGTTAGCGAGGATACATGCATCCACCCTCCGTCGCATGGAATCCCTGATGCGCTGATGCAGCCCTGGAGAATGGCGTATTGTATCACAGCCGTCCACAATACGAGCACGAAGAGTCTCTACATTTGGTACCGGGGTTGCGTAGACAAGAGCTTTCAAATGCCCCCATAAATGAAAGTCAAGAGGGTTGAGGTCAGGAGAGCGTGGAGGCCATGGAATTGGTCCGCCTCTACCAATACATCGGTCACCGAATCTGTTGTTGAGAAACGTACGAACACTTCGACTGAAATGTGCAGGAGCTCCATCGTGCATGAACCACATGTTGTGTCGTACTTGTAAAGGCACATGTTCTAGCAGCACAGGTAGAGTATCCCGTATGAAATCATGATATCGTGCTCCATTGAGCGTACATACTGACGAAACTAAAATGAGCTCTAACATGGAAATTAAGCGTTTCCGGAGACATGTCCACATAACATCTTTTCTTTATTTGTGTGTGAGGAATGTTTCCTGAAAGTTTGGCCGTACCTTTTTGTAACACCCTGTATAGGGCGATTTTTTCCATCGTGTACAAACTCTAGGGATTGATCGATGAGAGGATGTGGAACAAAAAGGTCTAATGAACTTATGTTTGGAAATGCATGGTTTCCATGCTAGTGACCATTTATCCAATCATACTTCGTTATAGAGACTGCAGTATAATACGCGCTGTAACAAGCAGCCACAGTTACAGTATGCATGGTTTCCTCCTAGATGGTAGCACTGTTTCTCATACTTAATGCCCTAACGCCCTGTCCTGCCCTAGTAACTGGCAAATTTGTGTCCGAATCACTTCTGTTGCTGACTCACCTTGTAGTGGATGTGATACAGCATTGCACACAATGGTTCCGTATTCGAGTTGCGAGCTTCTCGACATGATGTTTTACCCGAAAAGTTCGGTCACCATACTTGGAGGAAACTGTGATTAACGCTGTGGAAGACTACCGCCGTGTCAGTATTTGGCAGGTGGCCTGCCAGTACGGGGTAAGCCAGCCGATCGTGTGGAACATTCTCGATGACAGTTCAAAATGGTTCAAATGGCTCTGAGAACTATGGGACTTAACTTCTGAGGTCATCAGTCCCCTAGAACTTAGAACTACTTAAACCTAACTAACCTAAGGACATCACACACATCCATGCCCGAGACAGGATTCGAACCTGCGACCGTCGCTGTCGCGCGGTTCCAGATTGAAGCGCCTAGAACCGCTCGGCCACACCGGCCCGCCAAGATGACAGTTGTTAGTATCCTTACCACGTACAGCGGGGCCGGCCAGAAATTCTGCACGTGTGCGGTGTTCCTGCACATGTGCAACATCCGGGTCACAGCGTGCACGCCGCAGCCGTCAGCGTTCACGTAGTGCATGTTTCTACGCGCAGATGTCGCTTTATCCACTTGCTGGGAGAGACTGTACCGGCGCATTCTAGTGCTCTTTCCACAGCTTGCAAGCCAACCATGGGAAGGTATCTCGCGTATTAAACATTTAAAATACTGTCACAGTCTATTCATTGAGACGTCTGCTTCTGTGTTGACAGTTTAACCCAGTAAGACAAGTAATACAGTTAACAACCGTGGGTTTTTATTAAGGCAGCTTGACTGACGGCACGTAAATACGCGTAATGTTTTTGATCTAGTATTTAAGGAAGAGAGCACTTGGCGAATTCCAGCGAACCTTATTCATGATTTCAAATAACATAACACTAATGCAAGGTTTCCTATAACTAATTCTCGGTGCCCTCAGTTACACACATATAATTTATGTCTCACTGACCTTTGAACAGAATGGTAACCGCAGGCCACTCGATGATCACCTGTTATTTCAGTACCATTATTGCTATATCTTTCATCAGTTCCGTCTGAAATCTGCATAATAACCGATAATTAGATGAATGTTATCTTTTAACTACTTCAGCTGAGCGTTGTCCTTCACACATGAAAAAAAAAAAACCCTAAATGTAAGTATACACTGGAAAAATCGGTTTAATGACCAATTTTCCTGATAATAATGTAACATGGAGCAGAATGAGGCAATAATGCTCAGTTAGTAAACAATAATTTTTAATTATGAAAGGAATAAATCCAAACACGTTTATCACTGGTCATGAGAAATAATATAGTTAATATCGGGCACAAAAGCACGGCTCATTGACAAACTCAAGCAGTTGCGAAGATTTTCATCATTTATGCTTGATCGAAACCTTGATTTATTCATTTTCATCACCGAGAAAAATCTTTCACAAACATATGTCGACCCGAAATGGACATAACCCTCGCGGCTTCTCGGTGCAGGCGGGGAAATTCTTGACGTGAAAAATTTTCGTAGAACTCTTTTGTACTTCGCACTGCAAAGAACTTGGCCTTCAGTCTTGTATTGCACTGTAGGTCGATCAGTTCCATTTGTAGATCATTCGGAACATCTTCAACTGACGACGAGAACGGTCGAGCAAAGAGGCGAATGACAGGAGACAAACTCGTAACATCTGCAAATCGTGCTCGAAATTGTTCCTTAATTTTTACAATTATTGACACGTATTCTTGAAATCTAGCACTTTCATGGACCAGTCCCAGAGTCGGGAAATGTGCAGTGTTTTCTGTCAATAGCTGGCTCTCCCAAAGCGCAAGGTTCCTTTCAAAGGCATTTACTTTTTCCAACATGTCAGAAATTAAACTATTTTCACCTTGCAAACTGACGTTCAGGCTGTTCATGTGAGACGTAATGTCCACAAGAAATGCAAGGTGTGATATCCAACAAGGGTCTTCCAACATACGTTCACTTTTTCTCTTCTCATGTAAGAATGTTACTATGAACAAACGTAAATCAAAAAATATTTTCAGCATTTTACCTCGACTGAGCCAGCGTACTTCGGTATAGTAAGGTATGTCGCCGTACTCCGCTCCTAATTCCTCCAAGAACCGCCGAAACTGGCGATGCGTAAGCCCATGTGTCTTCAGATAGTTTATAGTACGCACATCAATGTGCATGACGTTTGCTAACGTTACTGATTTTGCACAAAGCGCCTCTCGATGCAGAATGCAGTGGATTCCTTACAACGTCTCGTCTGTGCGCCCTAGCTTTTTGCGCATCCGTGCTATGGGTCCTCTCTGATGGCCTACCATTGATGGTGCTCCATCTGTGGTCACTGAGACTAATCGATTCCAGTTCATACCGACACTATCAATCGCTTGCTCGACAGCTTGGAGTAAGTCCGTTCCTGTAGTAGTCCCTTTCAAAGGTACTAAGTCCAAAACGTCCTCTGTTACACAAAGTGCGTTATCGACACCTCGTATGTATATCACAACCTGGGCTATATCTGTAAGATCTGTTGCTTCATCGAGCGCAACAGAGAAAGCAACAAAGCCTTATTTATTAGCTGCCTGTGCATATCGCCGACCGTAGCACTGATACGTCTTGTCACTGTTTGTTTGGATAGACTAATTTCTTGAAACCTGCTAACGTTCGTGGGACACACAAGTTCTACAGTATCAATCAGACACCCCTTCACAAACTCCCCTTCGGAGAAGGGTTTCCCAGATTGTGCAATTCTTAATGCGATTTTAAAACTTGCTCGCAGTGAAGATTTAGTGTGGTTGTCATTCTAGAAAATTGAAAACAGTACATTGTACAGCGTACAGTAAAATAGACATAAATGTAACACAAGAAACTAAGAGTTCAAGAAGTATCAGTTATTTTGACGTACAGTAAAATCGAGTTAACGTGTCTCATCCATTTTCTTAAGGACATTTAATTTTGCTTGCCGTTCTTCACTGTTGAGTACACCACACTCGTCTTTATGGTATGTATTGTAGTGTCTTTCAATTGAAAACTTACGCTGGCCGCCTATTATTCGGCTGTGAGCTTTCGCCAACGGCTACAAAAAAGAATTGCAGTTCCGAGTCATTTTTAAACGACTGAGAACATCTCCCGTCCTTTGCTTTATCACAGTAACTGCCATTTCTCAGTACTTCTCAGCCAAGGTTACGGTCACCAGGGATAAACGAGACTGGGTATGTTGCGCTCTTGCTTGTACCACATAAACAGGGCAGTGGTCACACGTCTAATAACAGATGTCGTTGTCGCTCGCTGTCGCACACGTGCGCACATGTGCAGCACTTCCGCACGTCTGCACACTGTGCAGCGTTTGGCCGGCCCTGACTTACACCGTGTGCAGCGCTCATTAGCGACAGGCTTTTCACATCGGGAGCAGTTTTGTCACTGGTTTCTTCGCCAGGCAACCACTTTTCCGGGATTTGTGTCATCCATTCTATTCACAGATGAAGCCCCCTTTACGCGGAGTGGTATCCTCAAATTTCGTAAGTCATCCGTGGGATAGTATGCGGAACCCTATGGTATGGTGACAACGAATCGTCAGCGTCAGTCCATCCGGAATCTGTTGGCCGGGATAATTGGCGACCGTATTTTAGGACCAGTCTTCCTTCCCCGTCGCCTAACAGACCGGGGCTATCGGCGTTTCTTGTGGGTGACTTTGCCTCTCCTGCTGGAAGAAGTTATGCAGCTGCTACATGATGGTGCTCCAGTCCACTTCGCCGTTTACGTCCGGACGCATCTCAGTTGTGTCTTCCCTGGTCGATGGATCGGACGTTGGGGTCCAGTTGCGTGGCCTGCTTATTGACGAGATCTCAACACGAGCGATTTTTGGTTATGGGGCTATTTCAAAAGTATCGTGTATGCAGAGCCCATTTCAGATGTGGAGACACTGGAGCAGCGAATTCATGCTGCCTTTGACACTGTTCGGATGCAGCCTGGGCGATGTGAACGTGTGAGACAGAACGTGCTACGGAGTGTACACCAATGCGTTGAGGCACATGGAAACCATTTTCACCACATACTGTAACTGTGGGTGCATGGCACAGTGCGTATTACACCGCAGCCTCTGTAACAATGTATGACCGAATAAATGCTCTCTATCACGGAATCCATGCATTTCCGGAGGTAAGTTCATTAGACCTTTTTTGTTCCATGTCTTCTCATCAATCAAGCCCTAGAGTTTGTACACGGTGCAAAAAATCACCTTGTATATATTACTGTCGCTGAGTACAAGAATACTGATCATGCTTGATTAGCAGTGAAAGATAGTCGCATATCAATTTAACTTTAAACTTTGGTACACAATTCAGACTAATAATACAAGCGCTGCCGGATCTGAACTATGCTGATGCTGTCTTCATTGACGATCAGAGAGTGGGGTGAGCGGCGCTGCTCTCTGACGTAAGTAGTCTTCCAGCAACGGTCGCACATGGAACCTCTTGACGGCAGGTCTTCGCCGACGACTCTCACTCGTGACTGCGTCTGGCAGCGACTGTCTTCAGCTAGCGGTGCAAGTCGCCGGAATGACGTGCCACTGAAAGAGATGCAGCAAGCTACTAAGCCACACGAAATTGTTCGTACCTTGCTGAAACGTTTCTGGTCAGACTGCAAGCCCATGTATGCGGGCAGTCCCTCACGCAAACAATTAAACAAAGAACATGTCAGATGTAGCTTGTAATTCATAGAGAGCCTTACATTTTCAACAAACATTGTTTTCATGCTGCTTAGTTTTCTGTAAGTTACTGGGAAATTTGGAAACTGATGTACGAGGGCAGTTCAATAAGTAATGCAACACATTTTTTTTCTGAAACAGGGGTTGTTTTATTCAGCATTGAAATACACCAGGTTATTCCCCAATCTTTTAGCTACACAACACTATTTTTCAACGTAATCTCCATTCAATGCTACGGCCTTACGCCACCTTGAAATGAGGGCCTGTATGCCTGCACGGTACCATTCCACTGGTCGATGTCGGAGCCAACGTCGTACTGCATCAATAACTTCTTCATCATCCGCGTAGTACGTCCCACGGATTGCGTCCTTCATTGGGCCAAACATATGGAAATCCGACGGTGCGAGATCGGGGCTGTAGGGTGCATGAGGAAGAACAGTCCACTGAAGTTTTGTGAGCTCCTCTCGGGTGCGAAGACTTGTGTAAGGTCTTGCGTTGTCATGAAGAAGGAGAAGTTCGTTCTGATTTTTGTGCCGACGAATACGCTGAAGTCGTTTCTTCAATTTCTGAAGAGTAGCACAATACACTTCAGAGTTGATCGTTTGACCATGGGGAAGGACATCGAACAGAATAACCCCTTCAGTGTCCCAGAAGACAGTAACCATGACTTTACCGGCTGAGGGTATGGCTTTAAACTTTTTCTTGGTAGGGGAGTGGGTGTGGCGCCACTCCATTGATTGCCGTTTTGTTTCAGGTTCGAAGTGATGAACCCATGTTTCATCGCCTGTAACAATCTTTGACAAGAAATTGTCACCCTTAGCCACATGACGAGCAAGCAATTCCGCACAGATGGTTTTCCTTTGCTCTTTATGGTGTTCGGTTAGACAACGAGGGACCCAGCAGGAACAAACCTTTGAATATCCCAACTGGTGAACAATTGTGACAGCACTACCAACAGAGATGTCAAGTTGAGCACTGAGTTGTTTGATGGTGATCCGTCGATCATCTCGAACGAGTGTGTTCGCACGCTCCGCCATTGCAGGAGTCACAGCTGTGCACGGCTGGCCCGCACGCGGGAGATCAGACAGTCTTGCTTGACCTTGCGGCGATGATGACACACGCTTTGCCCAACGACTCACCGTGCTTTTGTCCACTGCCAGATCACCGTAGACATTCTGCAAGCGCCTATGAATATCTGAGATGCCCTGGTTTTCCGCCAAAAGAAACTCGATCACTGCCCATTGTTTGCAACGCACATCCGTTACAGACGCCATTTTAACAGCTCCATACAGCGCTGCAACCTGTCGGAAGTCAATGAAACTATACGAGACGAAGCGGGAATGTTTGAAAATATTCCACAAGAAATTTCCGGTTTTTTCAACCAAAATTGGCCGAGAAAAAAAAAGTGTTGCATTACTTATTGAACTGCCCTCGTATGTAAAAATACAAACATTACTACTAGAATTTTTTTTTATTTTTTATTTTTTTTTCGGGAGGGGGCAGAGGGAAAGTTATGGTCCACATGACCCTCCCTGTGGATCCGCATGTGATTTCCTCTGTGTACTCGGGAAGCATGATCTATTACCTACTGCACCACAGCACACATAAGGTGTTAGGGGTATAATTGCAGATTTGTTTACTGCTGACTGAGGATAATTTACTGAATAATGTTATCAGTATTTACTTCATTGGTGGGCTACTGATCATAGCTGTTACAAGCAGTATGGTTTTAGGTTGGTTAGTACCTCCCTGGGCAATAGGTCAGGTATTGATGTATGGACACGTGGATGCAAAACGGATAATCTACAACGAGAGGCGTAGTCCACTTCGTGGCGCAGTTACGACCCTGCAGAAAACACCAGGCAGTAAGTTATGTGAACTGTTTGTGGGAAGACTGCTAGACACAGAGACAAAACAAGTAACACACTGAAGTGAGTACATATTAAGGTACCTTTTGCCCGCATCTCGTGGTAGTGCGGTAGCGTTCTCGCTTCCCACGCCCGGGTTCCCGGGTTCGATTCCCGGCGGGGTCAGAGATTTTCTCTGCCTCGTGATGGCTGGGTGTTGTGTGCTGTCCTTAGGTTTGTTAGGTTTAAGTAGTTCTAAGTTCTAGGGGACTGATGACCACAGATGTTAAGTCCCATAGTGCTCAGAGCCATTTGAACCATTTGAACCTTTCATCATAATATCTGTACTTACACCCCTAAAACCCAGTATATTGCTGTCCTTATTGCCAGGAGCACACTCTAGTAGGCCTAGCTATGCACTGCTGCCAACATTGCATGATATTTTTTAGGTTGTTCTATTGCTGTAGGGGAGACAAAACTGTTCGGCTTAGTGTCTGTAACGCGGATTACCATACAAAGAAGTCGATAATCACCAAACTCTTTAGACTTGTATCGATCCAGACGTAATTCAGATCGTGTTCAGTCGTGTTATCAAACTCTTTTGACCACGTTGTTTTAGATTATTATCACCAGTAGTACTTTCCACGGATGCTGTGACTCCTTCTCGGTTAGCAGTGGTGGCCGCATGGGGACTAGCTTGTGGCTGCAGGTCGGAGTGGTGCTCTCTGCTGTGGCAACGACTGTGCCGGGCAGTAATTGCTGCGGACATTTTTTGTACTTAAGTCCGCGGTGGCCGCCTGTGCCCAACTAGGCGACCGACAATGGGGCGCGCGACGCATCAGCGCCAGCGCAGACTCCCCGCGCCGTGCACGCGCGAGGCGAGTCGCGACCGCTGCGACCGAAAAAAATTCTCGTTAACATCAACACCGCCGCGGCTGCTAGATTGCTTTTTCTCGACTCGACGGTACCTCCACTCGTTTTCAAATCTGCTTGACCTCTGCCTGATAGAAGAAGAAACACGTAGCGATAGCAATACCATGGTCTACACCAGCGTTTCTGAACCAGGGCATCAGTGTTACATAAGCCGAATGAGAGTGTTGAATCTGTAGGAAGGGTTCCGAGGAAGATCAGTGCATCTGTGTAGGAAAGACATGCAAGAAACTACTGCTATCAATTGTTAACCATTGTTCCAGACTTAGGAGTCCTCATCAAGTATGCATGACCGTAGACATCGAACGAGGTCAGAGATCGTAAAAGGTGGTACAGGCTGTACGGTAGAGTAACAGTAATGTTCGTGTAATTTAAATTGGAAGCCCTAGAAAAAGAAAGACTCCAGGATAAATTCAGAAAACGTGAAGTGGAAGAAGGCTGCGCGATCATTCCGCTGCAGCCAACGTATATTTTGAGTAGGAACCATCAGAATAAGTTATGCGAGATTAGATTAGTTCAGTATGCAAATGGAAAAGGATGACAGGGTCACGATCGTAGATGTTTAATGTTATTGACTGAAATATGAAGCTCAAATGTTCAAGTGGGTGTGAAATCTTATGGGACTTAACTGCTAAGGTCATTAGTTCCTAAAGTTACACGCTACTTAATCTAAATTATCCTAAGGACAAACACACACACCCATGCCCGAGGGAGGACTCGAACCTCCGCCGGGACCAGCCGCACAGTCCATGACTGCAGCGCCAAAGACCGCTCGGCTAATCCCGTGCGGCAAATAAGAAGCAACATAAATGGCAAACAGGTACATTTTACGACTCCCTGGCTCTAGCATAAATTGAATTTAACAGGAAAAGATAAATTCAAGAATGGAGTAACACAGAAATGAATGTTCTTACGTTCTTCTTACATATTTTGATATTTGCACGACTCACGTTGCCAGCTCGTGTCATGATCACTTAATTCACTGATGATGCTTCCCAGTCGATATGAACAGTAACCTTTTTTTTTCATCCAACGGGACATGGACGTTCTGAGAATATTTTGCTGGTAAACGAAGTAATGACGCATTTAAGCCTTCAGTGACTTCATTACCGTTGTCATATTTCTTGGGTCTTCCACTGCGCGGTGCATCTGTCACAGGCCCAGATGCAAAGGCCTTTCTTTCTAATTTCCGAAGACTAGCCTAAGTTGGAGCTCCTTTCTTGAGTCATTTGAAAAAGTTTTTCCTAATTTCATCCTATGTCTCACCCATTAATTACTTTTCATGCACACATACTCCAATAAAAAGACATATTTCAACTGTGAATCTGCTTGTATCCGCTATCATAACATAAACGTTTACAATAGTGTCACCTTGGTGGCAAAACAGACCACGATGACATGCCGTACCATTCGCCTGAACCACAACCAGAACAGCACCGTATTTTCATGCAGTGACACCTGCGTTGTAGCAATTTCAGTGATTTCTTCCATAAGACAGACATACTACGGGCAGGGAACTTTATTTCCAGCTTAGAAATCATTTCTAGGTCGATGTACCGCGACACTTCATGTTAAAGGTACTTGAATACTTCCTCATAGTGACTTACGGCCAAACTTGTTCTATTACCAAGATGTACCCTCTGCCATGCACCGTACAGAGACTTGTGTAATATACTCGTTATGATGTTTTCTTCTCTTCCTTGGAACCTCTTGTTTGAAATGTTTACGTGGTTAAGAGGATCAGAAAGAAGTATTAATGTTAATAGCTAAACAGGGTCATAAAAAATTCACATCTCGAGATTTAGAATCTTGTGAGCACACTAACAATTCAGCTGTCAGGTCCAGAACTCGTGTCAACACCTTTTCTTTGGAAAGTCACCTGATCTCTGTGTGATAAAGACGAGATTTCGATGGATCGAAAATATGCCTTTACAAATGACTCCAAACAGTCGAGTCTGCAACGCTTTAGCTTGTTAGAGTTCACAACTTAGATCACTTTTTTAAGCACATCATTTAAACCAGAATGTAAAACCATTCCAGAAGGTAAAACCAAGCAAGAGCTTGTCCATGTGGAAAGAAGTGTGTCCTAGAAACATTTGACATTATTCATTTTAATTTCTCAGCGAGCCCACTTATATTGCCAGTCACAGCTTTAGCACCACCACTGAAAACGGTGATACATTTTATCCAATCAGCCTCGTAGTTAGTTGTAAGGGATTTCTAAAAACGTGTCGCGCAAACATGGGCCTGTAGTGTCCGCAGGAAGCGCTTTGTAAAATGAATGTCTTCAATGATACTTTCATCTGCTTCAAAGCGCAGAAATACCATAAATTGCGCACCAAATGAAACATCAGAAGGTTTATCAAACTGCCAAGCAAAATATGGGCTCTTCTTTAATTTTTCGACTAATTTTTCTCGAAAATCACCGGCCATATCCTTTATTCTGCATTCAGTGGTATTGTCGAAAACTGATACGATTTTTAGCTTGTTTACCTCCTGCTTATCTAACATGATTTCAACCATATAGAGGGCTGCTGACAAAATAAGATTTTCGGCATTTGCATGTGGCTTCTCTGCTTTAGCGATCTCAGCATGCGCCTTTGTAGAAGCTAATAACGCTTTCTCGCCGACATTGGATATCTGAACTCAGATAAAAAGGTATTGTTAAATGAGAAAAGCAGATAAATAATAAACATTATAACATTATTTTAATCAACAAATAACGGTGCTATTCTATTAACCGGATAACAGTAGTTTGCTGCTGGTTAAGAGTCTTCAGTTTATTTTCGGAGAAATCTAACGGTTTAAAAAGTTTCCGCCGCTAGGGATAGCCGTGCAGTCTAGCCGTCTTGTCACGGTTCGCGCGGCTCCCACTGTCGGAGGTTCGAGTGCTCCCTCGGGCATGGGAGTGTGTGTTGTCCTTAGCGTAAGTTAGATTAAGTAGTGCCTAAGCCTATGGACCGATGACCTCAGCAGTTTGGTCCCATAGTCCATACCACAAATTTCCGGTTTTTTTTTAAAGTTTTCCTGGAACGTTTACTTGAGACGTGACGCGCATAAGCTTTTATGGTACCATTTTTTTAAATAGTTTCCCTGTAACGTTTACTTGAGAGGTGACGCATAAGCTTTGACAGTGTCATACCATCACGTGACAATACTTCGACATACACGTTGATTTTTTAGACTTTGATTCGCTTCCGCCACTGCCGCTTGTACTTGCGTAGATTCTTTGAGAATCTTCTCGATTTTATGCTCGTTCTGAACGAAGCACGAAGACACAAAAATCATGTCCGTACTCGCGGGCGCTCTTTGAAACCACTGTCATAGTTCTATTATGGTTCTAGTGGATCGACAGAGTTTCTTTACTTGGAAGCGGGTTGCACATACATACAAAAAAAAACAAACAAAAAAACAAAAAAAAAGACACTGCACTACATCGTTAATATAAATTGTAAATACTAGCGCCCCTGTAACATTCTCTTCTGGTACTCCCGGAATTACCTTTACGTTCCCAACGTCAAACCATATGCGGTTTCCAAGGTGATTGCTGCACACCCAAAACGATCTGGTACATCATAAGCAATATACAGGATGTATATTATCTATTATTTATTGTACAAGAACAAAACATTGTACAGATAGCATACGTATGTCATTTTGAAGAGAAATCCTCAAGGTTTTTTTTATGTATACCATCACAGTGTAGTTTGGTAATTTGGCGATAGCGCTATTCGCAAACATGGCGGGTTCAGGTGCAGAGCGAACTTTCTGTGTGTTGGAGTTCGACAAAAACAAGTGTACTATATCTGTTCAGTGGATGTTTAGAACCAAGTACTGTAAGAAGCCACCAACAAGGAAGGTCATATACCACTGGCACAACAAATTCATTACTACGGGTTGCTTGTGCCCGGCAAAGAGAAGCGGACGTCCCAGTGTGGCTGAAGGGAATGTGCAGCGCGTACGAGAGACACTCATAAGGAGCCCAAAGAAATCGTTGCGTCGTACATCCCGTGAACTCGAAATGGCTCCAATGATCGTATGGAAAGTCCTGCGACAGAAGCTGTATATGAAACCATTCAAATTGGAGGTAGTGCAGAAGCTCAGTGACGACGACAAAGACAAGCGTTTTGAGTTTTTTTCTCAGTTGCAACAATTGAATGAGGATGGGGATGGCATTGATGAGCGCTTAATTTATAGTGACGAAGCCACTTTTCACACTAATGAGAAAGTGAACAGATATAATTGTCGACGATGCCATGCTGGGACGGGTATGGCAAGAATTCGAATACGGTATTGACGTCTGCCAGGTCACTGATGGTTCACATGTCGAATGGGTGTTAAAAAACTTTCAGAGTTTCTCTTCAAAATGTAGTATGTATGACATCTGTACAATGTTTAGTTCGTGTGCAATAAATAATTGAAAGTGTTCTCGGACTTAAGGTACACCCTGTACTCCTCAACGTAATTTGCGACTGCGGTGCTCCCCAGCGGCAGTGGTTGGTTATATCTGGCGTGCGTTACGAAAATGAGTACACGTAAAACAGCTATGTTGGAAAGCGGCTTGGCATCACAGTGTTTATTGTGGCTGTTGTCCTTCAAACATTTTACAAACACTATTACTCTTTCACTGCCTCTATACAAAGGAACTCCTCTTTCACTGCGTCTAGTAAATTGCATATTTGCTCCCTCTGTCTGTTGTATATATCGTGCTGATCTGCGTGGCAATCAGCCAGTGGAGTACACAGAAATTCTGTAGTGAAACAATGTTCCCCTAGCCTTTTACAGTATCGGACACACTCACTCCAGAACGGAGATCCTTCTTAAATAACATTGCAAATTACAGAACACATTTCTGTTGAATTGGTAGGAAGTCCTGGCACTCGATTCTGTGTCTTTGATCTTACGAAGTCCTAAACGCCATAACCGCCGATGTTATTACCTGGCAGTTTGTCGTACGAAATCGTACGAAAAAAACGATGCATTTTTGGTAAAAGTTCAATGCTTCGATGCTTCGATACGGTGGACAATCAGATCACGAAAATTATAGCACGAAAGACGCCAAACACCTAAAGACTTTATCCACTGATTTGTCGTCTCCTGTCAGTTAAATATAACAAATTGTACCAAAAACGACACCGATGAGGGAGATCATTACTGGGCTAATGGTTTGAAAGAGAATTATACGTGGCAACTTAGTCGTAATATAAGAATCAACAAATCATGGCTTCATCTGGAAACGCTGATTCCAATACGTCATCTGTTAAGTTTGATTAATGACGCTTATAGCGACCGTGCAGCCCCGTGGCCATATTCCTCTTCACGCTGCAAAAATCTGACGCGCTAATCCTGATTTTCACTCTTGGGAATCCTCCACAACGTTAAATTCCACCTTGTGACGTCATAAAACTTGTCTGGCTCCACGTCGACGTACGCTTTCACCAACCGTGTGAGGACAGCTTGAAAGTGTGTGAATACTAGAGCCGCCGCGAGTGGGACATCGCACGACGCACCGAGGGCGAGACGAAAGACACGTTCCAGGGTGCTAAGTTGTCACGAGAAAGACGCTCTGGCATAGCATGAGACAAACTTTGAGTAATGGGGTGGGGCGTGCAACGGTGCGGACAGGCGTTTAGCGGCCTCGTGCGCATGCGCATTGGCAGCGGCGGAGAAGTGCTGAGTCGCGTGGCTGGCAACGGCTGCAGCTGCCGGGACACGCGCCCAGACCCCGCCGGTCGCGTGGCGGCCTGCCTGCCCCCTCTTTGTTCTTATCGCTGTTTACATCCGTTTCTAGAAATATCCATCTTAAGTAACGCTCACGCCACAGGGGAGCGAAGCGAGTAGCGACTCGCCGAGGACGCAGCAAATCAGCCGGGAAACTGCGGAGTCTGTAAGCTTCCGTGGCCGTTATCGGTAATAGACCACTTTTCTACGTTCATTTTCAACTTCTAATTCTCCCTCGGCTTTTCAAACCAGTCGCTGTAGTCTTCTTCAGGAGTTCGCACAGTTATTTATCCATTTATTATCTATTGTGTGGCAAACTAACCTCTGCTAGTTACAAATTAAAAATGCCAAAGAAACGTAAACAAATTACATCACAATGTCTACATCTTCATGTATAGTCTGCAAGCTGCCTTCCTGTGTGTGGTGGAGGGTACTTTGTGTGCCAGTGCCCCTCCCCTTTTCCTGTTCCGGTCGAACATGAGTCACGGGAAGAACAATTGACGGTGAGCCTCCGTGTGGGCTCGAATCTCGCTAGTCCTATTTTCACTGCTTTTTCCGGCTATATACGTAGAAGAAAGCAATATATTGTTGGACTCTTATAGGAACATACACTCTCGAAATTTCAACAGCAGACTTTACCATGATGCAGAACGCTTCAGTTGCAGCGTCTGCCAGTGGAGTTGGTTTATCATCTCTGTGACACTTCCTGGCTTACTGAATGAACCTGTAACGAAACGTGCCGCTCTTCTTTGAAGCTCCTCTGTTTCCTCTATCAGTCTTATTTGGTACAAACCCCTTAATGACGAGCAATATTCAAGTATTCGTCGAATGAGTGCTTTGCAAGCTATTTCCTTTGTTGATGAACTTTCAGGAAGATTCATCTGAATGTATCTTACCAGGTCATTTGCCCTACCAGTAATTAATTTTATGTGGACGTTTGACTTCAGATCACTTCTTATGCATTCCTTTAGCTATTTTATGGAAGCAGCTGCTTCCAGGCACTGCTGTGCAGTCGTGCAATCATTCAGTGAACGATCTTTCTGCGTAGGGAGTCAGCTGCAACTCCCTGCACTAAGCGTTGAACCTCTGAATGTCTGTCTACACCTCGCTACAATTTTCTAGCGTTGCGATGTCTCTCTGTACAACAGCATCATCCACGAAGGGCCTCATGGAACTTCTGACGTTATCTATTAGGCTATTTGTATGTATTGTGGAAAGTAATGATCCTATAACACATCCCTACGTCAGGTCAGTACTCACTTTTGCACCTGATGACCTCTCTCTGCTCAGAATCATGTGCAGTGTTCTGTTTGCTAAAAGCTACTTAACTAAATCACACGGTGATCTGATATTCCGTACGCTTGTATTTTATTCTTTAGGCGGCGGTGCGGTAGTGTATCGAACGCCTTCCTACCTCGGCGCCTGTTACTACTGCTTTCTGGAGCTAGTTTCGCATGATTTTCGGATCCCATGTTGATTCCTATAGAGCAGATTTTCGTTCTCCAGAAATTCTGTAATACGTAAGCACAAAAAAAGTTCCAAAATTCTACAAAAAACCGACGTCTGAAATGTAGGCCTATTGGTTTGTGGGCTTATTCGACGACCTTGAAAACGGAAATGGCCTCTGCTTTCTTCCAATCATCAGGAACAAGAGGGGCAAACTTTAGCATACTCTGTGCAGAATAGAATTAGTATCGCGTTAGATCCAGTGGCCTTTCTTATGTTGAGCGATCTCAATTGATTTTCTATCTCTTGGTTACTTATATCGATATATGTCGTTTTGCCTCTCGTGCGACCATTTAAAGGAACTACATTGCTATCTTCCTCTGTGAAACAGTTTGGAAAAAGACAATTACTATTTTGGCCTTTTCTGTGTCACTCTCTGTTATAGTGCCATTACGGTCACAGAGTGTCTGGATGGATGCTATCGATCAATTTGCTGACGTAACACATGACCAAAATTTCTTAGGATTTTCTGTCAAGTCAGTAGATAGCATTTCAGTTTCGCATTCATTGAACGCTTCACGCACAGCCATCCTTACGTTAATTTTGGCTTCGTTCCGTCTTTGTTTGTCTGTGAGGCTTTGGCTACGTTTAAATTCACCGTGAAGCTCTCTTTACTTTCGTAGCAGCTTTGAAACACAGTTTTGGAACCAGTGTGTGTCTGTTTCGTTCCTCACAATTTTGCTCGGCACATACCTGCCTAACTGAAATAAATGGTTGTAGCTCCGTTGTAAGTTGCATTGAGTACTGTTTTTGAGTAGGCTATAGTACCGCTTTGATTATCAGTGTAGAGGCTCTTTTTGTACACATGCTATCGCATGTATATTTACAACACTTACGATACGGATGGTTTGAAAACGGACACTGGTGTTCTAGACCAGTCGCCATCAAGAAATAAAAAGAAAACATACTTTTTAATGCAACTTATGACGGAGCTACAACTCTTTATGTCAATTATAAAACAAGTTGCGGACCTATTTTTCACCTGCAGCATGCTGCAAGTCCGTACATACCTGTCTACAGCGTAACGTTCAATGGTCTTGACCTTTTTCAAAAAAATGGTTCAAATGGCTCTGAGCACTATGGGACTTAACTTCTAAGGTCATCAGTCCCCTAGAACTTAGAACTACTTAAACCTAACTAACCTAAGGACATCACACACGTCCATGCCCGAGGCAGTATTCGAACCTGCGACCGTAGCGGTCACGCGGTTCCAGACTGTAGCGCCCTGATCTTTTTCCATTGATGCTCAACAGTGTCAATTCTAGAGATGAAATTTTCATGTTGACCAGTCAGGTACTGTGAAATCCGTCTCTTGTGGCTCTTGTTAAACAGAAAGGTCTTCCTACCATTCTTTTTATTCCTGTTTACAGCCGTATTCAGTGATGCTGAATGGTCTTATGATCAGTGATTCCCTGTTTACGCTGAGTCGAAAAGTTCGGGTCTGTTTGTCAGCAGCAGGTCTAAGATGTTATCTTCACGAGTCGGTGCTCTTATCAACTGTTCAACGTAGTTTTCGGATAAAGCAGTTAGAACAATTTCACTCAATTTCATATTTCTATTATCACTTGAGTTTCCCAGTCTACTGCTGGTAATTTAAAAGCTCCACCTAATTGTAACATTACCAGCTATTTTACACGAAATATTCGCCAATTTTCCCCTCAGATGTTCCACCACTACTGCTTACGAGGTAGAGGGTCTATAAAAGCGTCAGATTATTATGTTTGATCCACTATTTACACTTCTCTTCATCCAAATTATTTCGCATTCTAAATCTGTACTACTGTCGGTAGATAGTATCAGATTTGCGTTGCTGTAAACACGTTTCTACCATTAGCGTTCAACCGATCTTTGTGATATACATTCCCGTCAGAGTACATTATTTCACTGCCACTGAGATCTCGTTTCAGACAGCTTCCTCTCCATAAGCGCGAGTTGTTCCTTGGACCTTTCCATATAGGGTTCTGTAGTTAACTAATACTATAGTAACATTTTCTTCCTCCAATCTGCTATGACGCTAGCTACCCTGTCTGGGCTCAGAACGCGTCCTTTCGGGCCTTTTAAGAGGTATCTCTACCCTAAACCACCCACATGTGTACGCTACACATGGTCCTCTACCCTGGTAGTCGCTTCTTGGGTGTAGTGCACGCCTGACCTATTAAAGGATGATTCTACATTTCCACAGCCGATAGCGGAGGGCGAGAAATCTGCATGCAAGACCGTCATAGAAATCGTCAGCGCCTCTAGTTTAAACTTTCCATTCAGCTCCAAACCAGAGGACTGCGACTGGTCCTGGGAACGATGCTACGAAACGATCCCTCTGCCTCCACCCCAGGTGCGAGGCTAGCTTCTTCACCAGACAGTCAGCCGCATGAATGAACCGAGGATGCAATCTCAAACCAAGCGGGAGCCATCATTCATGCCGACATGTGCCACGATTTGCAGCCACGTGGTGCCATTATGCTCGGTCGCTACAGGCAGAGCCTTCTCCTTATCTCGGACGAGACCCCTCGACAAGCAAACACAGTTAGCACTGGCCTTCTTTCTCGATCTGCGTGCTATATTGCTCTGGAGCTTCATCACGCGGCTAACGCTGGAGCTCCCAATGATAAGCATTCCCACTCTCTGAACCTGTCCGACCCTCTCCAGAAAATGGACCCCTCTCACAGAAGGTGAGGCGTCCCGTGCTAGCTAAGATGCACTTTCAGCTGTGGACAAAACCTCACACTCCTTTTTGAGGCATAAGGGGATAGTAGTGTGGCCGGTACACACTTTAGCCTTCTGCCCAGAAATTTGAAACCACCGCACTGTTTGCCAATCACTGTCGGGTAAATGTCGACCAGCAGCGACGTGCGAATCGGGAGATGCAGCGGCAACAGGTATCCCAGACACCGCTATAGGTTCCAGAGTGGCCAAAGCATTGGTCTTAGGTGCCCCAATGGCGCCACAGCCCAGGACAGCAGCCTGAGGCCTGTCAAACATTCCCAGTGCTGCTTCAGTTGTTCACGGATAGTGACTATTTGCCCCTGCATCCGTGTACAACAAGTAGAGTCCCTGCCCTATCTTAACCAATTTTTATGTATGTCACGCCAACCCAAAAAGTCGATGGTACAATCTATGATCCGCTGCTACCGTACCTCTAGTCTATAGTTCCAGAGAAAGTCAACTCACACAAAGCTAATGCACTAAAATTTACACAAAAAATTTTAAGAGCAAGTTACTAAACACTAGTCTGCTCAGTAAAATACACAGGAACAATCCACTTCTCAGTTGTTGTTGCTGTGGTCTTCAGTCCAGAGACTGGTGTGATGCAGCTCTCCAAGCTACTGTATCCTGTGCAAGCTGATTCATCTCCCAGTACCTACTGCAACCTACATCCTTCTGAATCTGCTTACTGTATTCATCTCGTGGTCTCCCTCTACGATTATTACCCTCCACGCTGCCCTCCAATACTATACTGGTGATCCCTTGACGCCTCAGAACATGTCCTACCAACCGATCCCTTCTTCTTGTCAAGTTGTGCCACAAACTTCTCCCCAATCCTATTCAATACTTCCTAATTAGTTATGTGATCTACTCATCTAATCTTCAGTATTCTTCTGTAGCACCACGTTTCGAAAGCTTCTATTCACTTCTTGTCCAAACTAGCTATCGTCCATGTTTCACTTCCATACATGGCTACACTCCATACAAATACTTTCAGAAACGACTTCCTGACACTTAAATCTATACTCGATGTCAACAAATTTCTCTTCTTCAGAAACTCTTTCCTTGCCATTGCCAGTCTACATTTTATATCCTCTCTACTTCGACCATCATCAGTTATTTTGCTCCCCAAATAGCAAAACTCCTTTACTACTTTAAGTGTCTCATTTCCTAATCTAACTCCCTCAGCATCACCCGACTTAATTCGACTACATTCCATTATCCTCGTTTTGCTTTTGTTGATGTTCATCTTATATCCTCCTTTCAAGACACTATCCATTCCGTTCAACTGCTCTTCCAAGTCCTTTGCTGTCTCTGACAGAATTACAATGTCATCGGCGAACCTCAACGTTTTTATTTCTTCTCCATGGACTTTAATACCTACTCCGAATTTTTGTTTTGTTTCCTTTACTGCTTGCTCAATATACAGATTGAATAACATCGGGGAGAGGCTACAACCCTGTCTCACTCCCTTCCCAACCACTGCTCCCCTTTCATGTCCATCGACTCTTATAACTGCCATCTGGTTTCTGTACAAATTGTAAATAGCTTTTCGCTCCCTGTATTTTACCCCTGCCACCTTCAGGATTTGAAAGATAGTATTCCAGTCAACACTGTCAAAATCATTCTCTAAGTCTACAAATGCTAGAAACGTAGGTTTGCCTTTCCTTAATCTAGCTTCTAAGATAAGTCGTAGGGTCAGTATTGCCTCACGTGTTCGGATATTTCTACGGAATCACAACTGATCTTCCCCGAGGTCGGCTTCTACTAGTTTTTCCATTCGTCTGTAAAGAATTCGCGTTAGTATTTTGCAGCTATGACTTATTAAACTGATAGTTCGGTAATTTTCACATCTTTCAACACCTGCTTTCTTTGTGATTGGAATTATTATATTCTTCTTGAAGTCTGAGGGTATTTCGCCTGTCTCATACATCTTGCTAACCAGATGGTAGAGTTTTGTCAGGACTGGCTCTCCCAAGGCTGTCAGTAGTTCAAATGGAATGTTGTCTACTCCGGGGCTTTGTTTCGACTCAGGTCTTTCAGCGCTCTGTCAAACCCTTCACGGACTATCGTATGTCCCATTTCATCTTCATCTACATCCACTTCCATTTCCATAATATTGTCCTCAAGTACATCGCCCCTGTATAGACCCTCTATATACTCCTTCCACCTTTCTGCTTTCCCTTCTTTGCTTAGAACTGGGTTTCCATCTGAGCTCTTGATATTCATACAAGTGGTTCTCTTTTCTCCAAAGGTCTCTTTAATTTTCCTGTAGGCAGTATCTATCTTACCCCTAGTGAGATAAGCCTCTACATCCTTACATTTGTTCTCTAGCCATCCCTGCTTAGCCAATTTGCACTTCCTGTCGATCTCATTTTTGAGACGTTTGTATTCCCTTTTGCCTACTTCATTTACTGCATTTTTATATTTTCTCCTTTCATCAGTTAAATTCAGTATTTCTTCTGTTACCCAAGGATTTCTACTAGCCCTCGTCTTTTTACCTACTTGATCCTCTGCTGCCTTCACTACTTCATCCCTCAAAGCTACCCATTCTTCTTCAACTGTATTTCTTTCCCCCATTCTTGTCAATTGTTCCCTTATGCTCTCCCTGAAACTCTCCACAACCTCTGGTTGTTTCAGTTTATCCAGGTCCCGTCTCCTTAAATTCTCACCTTTTTTCTGTTTCTTCAGTTTTAATCTACAGGTGATAACCAATAGATTGTGGTCAGAGTCCACATCTGCCCCTGGAAATGTCTTACAATTTTAAACCTGGTTCCTAAATCTCTGTCTTACCATTATATAATCTATCTGAAACATGTCAGTATCTCCAGGATTCTTCCATGTATACAACCTTCTTTTATGATTCTTGAACCAATTGTTAGCTATGATTATGTTGTGCTCTGTGCAAAATTCTACGAGGCGGCTTCCTCTTTCGTTTCTTACCACCAATTCATATTCACCTACTACGTTTCCTTCTCTCCCTTTTCCTGCTGACGAATTCCAGTCACCCATGACTATTAAATTTTCGTCTCCCTTCACTATCTGAACAATTTCTTTTATTTCATCATACATTTCTTCAATTTCATCGTCATCTGCAGAGCTAGTTGGCATATAAACTTGTACTACTGTGGTAGGCATGAGCTTCGTATTTATCTTGGCCACAATAATGCGTTTACTACGCTGTTTGTAGTAGCTTACCCGCATTCCTGTTTTCCTATTCGTTATTAAACCTACTCCTGCATTACCCCTATTTTATTTTGTGTTTATAATCCTGTAGTCACCTGACCAGATGTCTTGTTCATTCTGCCACCGAACATCACTAATTCCCGCTATATCTAACTTTAACCTATCCATTTCCCTTTTTAAATTTTCTAACCTACCTGCCCGTTTAAGGGATCTGACATTCCACGCTCCGATCCGTAGAACGCCAGTTTTCTTTGTCCTGGTAATAACATCCTCTTGAGTAGTCCCCGCCCGGAGATCCGAATGGGGGACTATTTTACCTCCGGAATATTTTACCTAAGAGGACGCCATCATCATTTAACCATACAGTAAAGCTGCATGCCCTCGGGAAAAATTACGGCTGTAGTTTCCCCTTGCTTTCAGCCGTTCGCAGTACCAGCACAGCAAGTATGTGAAAAACAGAGTAAACTAAATTACTGTGTATTTGACAAACTGCTACAGTTCTGGTGCGTCCTCTTAACTCTGCGACTGTCACTCCATCTACATCTCCATCTGCATGATTGCTCTGCAGTTCACAATTAGATGCCTGTGCAGGTTTACCAAATCACCTTAAATCTATTTTCCTACCTTTCCGCTGTCGAACAGCTCACGGGAAAAAACGAACACTTAAATCTTTCTGTGTGAGCTATGATTTCTCATCTTTTATTATAAGGATCGTTTCTCCGTTGTAGGTGGCCGCCAACAAAATATTTTCACCTTTGGAGGAAGAAGTCGGTGACTGAAATTTCATGAGAAGATCCTGCCGCAACGATACACGTCTTGGTTTCAATAATTGTTACCCTAATTCACGTATCATATCCGTGGCACTTTTGCCCTATTTCGCAATATACAAAACGAGCTTTACCGATGTCCTCTGTCAATCCAACTTGATACAGATCTCACATTATGCAGCAGTACTGCGAAAGAGGACAGAGAAGTGTATTGTAGGCAGTCTCTTTAGTAAACATGTTGCATTTTTCCAATATATTGCAGTAACGTTCCCTTTATTATGATTGGAACTCAGAAAGACTTGGCAGTTTCCCGTGGGTACCACATCTTCCCCTGCCCGTGTAACTGGCAATTCTCTTCAGAATAGCGTCAATTTAAAATCTTTATTCGCCATTATAATATGTTGTTTGTATTTATAACAAATTTTGTTGCATAAGTTTACATTTTTATGTCCTTTTATAAAATGAAACAATTATATTTACATATTACATTATCCCTTGGAATGAAATAATTCTATTTACAATTCATAACATTAGTATCCTGAGTGAGTGACAGTGAAGAAGAATTATATGGTCATATAATGTACCAAATAGTATCTTACTTACCTCACTGACGAACTTAAACAGGGCTCATATGGCTCTGAGCACTATGGGACTTAACATCTGAGGTCATCAGTCCCCTAGAACTTAGAACTACTTAAACCTAACTAACCTTAAGACATCACACACATCCATGCCCAAGGCAGGATTCGAACCTGCGACCGTAAAGGTCATGCAGTTCCAGTCTGAAGCACCTAGAACCGCTCAGCTACACCGACCGGCTTAAACAGGGAACTCTATTTTCTTTTCTCGTGATTTGTTGAATGTAGTACCAGCCTCTGTAGCTCTGTTACCTTTTTTATGTGATGTGTTGCCAGTTGCTCTAACAAGTAACTTTCTATTAGACATATATTAAGTTGTTTTACAGTGTCCCTACATCTCTGTACCGCTAGTTTGCCATTTCTTTCGGTTTTCAGAAAACGTTCAGTTACAGCATCAAAATAACGTGCTTCATCCAGTCCCAAACATGCTCAATGGGGGACAGATCCGGAGATCTTGCTGGCCAGGGTAGTTGACTTACACCTTCTAGAGCACGTTGTGTTATTGGCCTCCATGTGGTACAGTATGTTTCTACTTCTAATAAATTATCGTAATGTAACCCTGAAGACTTATCTATTTTCTAAACTTCGTAATACGACGCCAGTTGTTCAGCATTAGCTCTTGCTATGATTGCCAGTATCAGTATTAGTAGTAGCAGCAGTAGCAGTAGTAGTAATAGCAAGAGCAATAGCTAGTAGAGGGGAAAAGAGAGTTCTGGCACTTTTTTTGTGCAGATTGCATACATTCGTGGGCAAACATACATTCACGGACAGAGATTGTTTTATAACCCCATGGGTGTTAACATATGACTCCCTCAGGATAAACCATCCTTCTGAGAAACCCTTACCCTTCCCTATATCCCTCCTCATTCCACCCTTTGGAGAAAGGGACACTTTTTGTCACCCCTTCCCAGTCCAATTCTGAGCCACTTTTCCCCTCCTGGGGAATCTCCCAGCCTTCTCCTCCCCCACGTCTCCCCTCCCCACTTGGAAATTCGTAGGAAAAAGACTCACTCAGTCTGTGCTGATCTGTTGATGTGAGAGGATTTCATAACAAGTAATTCGAATCCTTGTCAGTTAACATTGTAGTACTCGTATATTGTTCAATTCAACTTTAATATTCTTTATTTGATCAGTTTTGTGGGAGACAGGTCTCCTCTCCTCCCCTCCCCCACATGAGTAAAGCTCACATCTGCAGCTCCACACCCACTTTCCATTATGCATTAACTGTAAGCACAGAGAAATGGAATGGAGTGTGATATATTAGCTGCTGTTCTGGGTCACCCACACATATGTCAGTTGGCTTGACAATAGGCTCACTGTTATCCACAACTGCCAGCTGGGTGTCACCAGCTGTGGGTGAAGGTTGAGTGCTGAAAGCTTCATTTGTTGTGAAGGACTCCAGGCTAATGGTGCATTGTGAGAATGTGCACACCGCTACCAAGGCCACACAGCAGCTGCTGGAACTACAGCAGGATCACATATGCACAAGGCATCCATCCTCCAAGACACACAGATAAACCCCTACCTAGGTCTACACAGCCCACCACAGAGAAATCGGAGGCAGCACAGCACACCACTGATGTTAGCCGTATATACTGATACAAGTCCATGTGGAAGCATGTGCCTACCTGCCCAAGAGAGCCGCCATTGTTGTTGCATCCCTTAACAAAGCATTTGGTGGCGACATCCTTTTGACCAGGAAATTCCGGACTCACTTCCTGTGTCTCACTCTCTCTCAGTAAGTTACTTCCTGTTGGTTGCCTTGCCTTGTGTCAATCTTTTTTCCCTCAATCTATTTGCGAGTGGAATAGGAAAGGAAATGACTAACTGTGGAACAGGGTACTATCCACCAAACAAAATATGATGGCTTGCTAAGCATGCATATAGATGAGGATGTAAATTTAATCTACTATTAAGATATCGGTCCGTCCATTTATAGACACACAAAACTTAGAGAAGAATGTGGTTTTTTATTTATTGAGAAAACCTAAGACAGAACTTCTGCTGCTGATAGTGTCTCAGTAAGAATCTTCATATTATCCCCTAATTTTTCACTGCAGTCATTTCGCAAGATGTATGTGAGAGGTTGGCACTTGCCATATTATTTCAAATCTTCCAGTCTTCGATACATATATAGCGTTTGAATCCACCTGATTTCGACAAGTAAGAAATGTTCTTTGCAAAATCACAGACCTCTGCTAATTCTCTCGGAAACCCATCATGTTCTGACAGCACCATTCCATTAGTCAAAGGCTGTCTAGCCCTCTACCCAGAGGGTAGCATAACACCTGTAATTCACTGGTATGAAACAACTGTATAAACATCCCACTGTATGTATCCTAATCTCCTTTATTGATTACTGTCCTAGAAATACGACAGCATAATGGTGTCATAGTCTTTGCTGATAACACAGCGTTTCACAAGAATTACATAACGTATTTTCAAATGGAGCATACCTCCATAATATGAATGTGACACTATCACAGAGCTTCAAATACGTTATCCACTGAGTCATTTGGACTGGTGCAACAGCCTCACACCTCCATGCATAACTGAGAACTACTGCAAGTGCAGGGTGAGACTTAATCACAACATTGCTCATTTTTTACCCCCACATGCTGTTCGATAGTGGGCTGACCATGATACTGTATTCTGTCTACTGCAGAGTAGATCCAAAAGAGTAGTACACATATGCACAGTGATAGTTATTTTTTAGAAACAAACCCAGTACTTGGACGCTTATACAACTACTGTACATCGAGGCCCAATTAACCAACAAGTACAAAACAGACGATATCAACGTCAGTGTCTTCTCCAGCAAGAGCAGTCATTTTAGAACCTCTTTGACCTCAATACGAATTGTAGCACAACAGTCTCTAGGTAACATGTCGATGGGATTTGTGGTCACTAGACTCCTACACCATCACACTAAGTGGACAGATCAGACCCCTATTAAAAATCCATCGAGAAGGGTTTGAGGTTGAGATAACTTCTAGTTTAGCTTACTGACTTACTAGGTCTTAGTGTTTGGACTGCCTCATTTAATATCTCAGCAAATGAATCTGAATCCAGCTTACTGCAAGACTCTTTACAGCAGTTAACACTTGCAGTAACAGTGTACAGGTTACTAGTCCAGTTAATGTGTAATAGATTTAGTTACATTCAGGTCAACTATGAACTCCACCACAGGTTTTTCTTCCTGTTTGCAGACAATCACATCACCTAAGAATATTCCACAGCAAAAACAAATACATTGCAAGTGGCTGTACAGTGCGTGGTCGAGGGAACATTGCACCAGTATTATCGGTTATCCATCTCTCCCAATATCACATGCTGATAGAGTAAAAAATACGTATATACTCCCTATATACCCTATATACTCCTATATATACCCCAATCCACCTTTAAGTTTCCAGGATAAATATGTCATCTTTCCTAGAGATTTTTTTTTCGTCACGTATTTCTGAGGAGTTTGCTCACCTGTATGATCCTTGCAGCATCCACATGATGCTCTTACTTTTTGGATCAGTCATGTAACACAAACAGATGTGGGCATGTAGGATTAGCAGACAGTGACAGTGTAATATCGAGATATGGACAAAGTTCAAAACCATCGTACAATATGCGTTAGATGAGTATGTGCCAAGCAAGATCGTAAGAGATGGAAAAGAGCCACCGTGGTACAACAACCGAGTTAGAAAACTGCTGCGTAAGCAAAGGGAACTTCACAGCAAACATAAACATAGCCAAAGCCTTGCAGACAAACAAAAATTACGCGAAGCGAAATGTAGTGTGAGGAGGGCTATGCGAGAGGCGTTCAATGAATTCGAAAGTAAAGTTCTATGTACTGACTTTGCAGAAAATCGTGACATTTTGGTCTTATGTCAAAGCGGTAGGTGGATCAAAACAAAATGTCCAGACACTCTGTGACCAAAATGGTACTGAAACAGAGGATGACATACTAAAGGCCGAAATACTAAATGTCTTTTTCCAATGCTGTTTCACAGAGGAAGACTGCACTGTAGTTCCTTCTCTACATTGTCGCACAGATGACAAAATGGTAGATATCGAAATAGACGACAGAGGGATAGAGAAACAATTAAAATCGCTCAAAAGAGGAAAGGCCGCTGGACCTGATGGGATACCAGTTCGATTTTACACAGAGTACGCGAAGGAACTTGCCCCCCTTCTTGCAGCGGTGTACCGTAGGTCCCTAGAAGAGCGTAGCGTTCCAAAGGATTGGAAAAGGGCACAGGTCATCCCCGTTTTCAAGAAGGGACGTCGAACAGATGTGCAGAACTATAGACCTATATCTCTAACGTCGATCAGTTGTAGAATTTTGGAACACATATTATATTCGAGTATAATGACTTTTCTGGAGACTAGAAATCTACTCTGTAAGAATCAGTATGGGTTTCGAAAAAGACGGTCGTGTGCAACCCAGCTCGCGCTATTCGTCCACCAGACTCAGAGGGCCACAGGTAGATGCCGTGTTTCTTGACTTCCGCAAGGTGTTCGATACAGTTCCCCACAGTCGTTTAATGAACAAAGTAAGAGCATATGGACTGTCAGACCAATTGTGTGATTGGATTGAGGAGTTCCTAGATAACAGAACGCAGCATGTCATTATCAATGGAGAGAAGTCTTCCGAAGTAAGAGTGATTTCAGGTGTGCCGCAGGGGAGTGTCATAGTACCGTTGCTATTCACAATATACATAAATGACTTGGTGGATGACATCGGAAGTTCACTGAGGCTTTTTTGCAGATGATGCTGTGGTGTATCGAGAGGTTGTAACAATGGAAAATTGTACTGAAATGCAGGAGGATCTGCAGCGATTTGACGCATGGTGCAGGGAATGGCAATTGAATCTCAATGTAGACAAGTGTAATGTGCTGCGAATACATAGAAAGATAGATCCCTTATCATTTAGCTACAAAATAGCAGGTCAGCAACTGGATGCAGTTAATTCCATAAATTATCTGGGAGTACGCATTAGGAGTGATTTAAAATGGAATGATCATATAAAGTTGATCGTCGGTAAAGCAGACGCCAGACTGAGATTCATTGGAAGAATCCTAAGGAAGTGTAATCCGAAAACAAAGGAAGTAGGTTACAGTACGCTTGTTCGCCCACTGCTTGAATACTGCTCAGCAGTGTGGGATCCGTACCAGATAGGGTTGATAGAAGAGATAGAGAACATCCAACGGAGAGCAGCGTGCTTCGTTACAGGATCATTTAGTAATCGCGAAAGCGTTACGGAGATGATAAACTCCAGTGGAAGACTCTGCAGGAGAGACGCTCAGTAGCTCGATACGGGCTTTTGTTGAAGTTTCGAGAACATACCTTCACTGAAGAGTGAAGCAGTATATTGCTCCCTCCTACGTATATCTCGCGAAGAGACCATGAGGATATAATCAGAGAGATTAGAGCCCACACAGATGCATACCGTCAATCCTTCTTTCCACGAATAATACGAGACTGGAATAGAAGGGAGAACCGATAGAGGTACTCAGGGTACCCTCCGCCACACACCGTCACGTGGCTTGCGGATTATGGACGTAGATGTAGACGTAGATGTAGATGTAGATGTTGCTGTTCACCAGTATGTATCATCTAACGACAAACATGTTCATGTGTGTTAATGTTGAGATAGAAGCTGACTATGACCTAAGAGTTATAACAGATATTAAGAATGTATAGTGAGGTTCAAGGGTGAGGTCAGTTCAAATGGAATGTAGGGCACTGTGCAGCAAACTGGCATATATATCGAGAGGCAGTTAACGACTATGTACTACATGTTCTGTCTTGGCATTCCCATCTTCGACAGTAACATTGTTAGTGCATCAATACTCATTGTGCTTGATGTTGCTATGTTAAAATTAACAGCTCGAGAGTCACACAGGATGTATTTCTAAAGGAACAGAGTGCTGTGAACACACATGGTCTGCAGGAAGCGTTGTGTGCTGTAGTGGAGTGAGAGCCAATCTGTGGTATTCTTTTGCTTAAGATACTGGGAGCACTGAGGTGGAGATGTGCTGTCCCGATTTTGATCAGTCAGTGCTATTGACGTACAGTGATGAGGTGTGTAGTACTCCCTCCTGCCATTAATAAATGTTCCACTAAAACTAGAGTCTTCCATGACATACATACAAATGCTTATAGATCTCTTCTCTTATTTCGAAATGTAAATTGCTTAGTAAGAAAAAAGAATATCCAGTAATCTAGCGGTGCAATGGGATGTGATGCTTGTAAGTTAATCTCCAAATCTCTGTCAGGATTATTTAAGTACAGTGATGGTATGTGTGGTACTCACTTCCACCATTAACGAATGTTCCATTAAAACTGCAGTATTCCATGACGTGTACAGTGTGATTATAATTAAAGTTAAACTTAAACCGCTGTAGAAATAACACCACTGGTCAGAATGACGGCAAACTGCAACGGAATATTATCGGAGAAGAGGGAAAACTTATGGCAGAAGAAAAATAAATAGTTAATAAATGTAGCAATAGATGGCGCTGTAAGCACCATAATTTAATAGTAGCCGACTACAAATGGAAAATGAATCATACAACAAACTGTACTACTCAGCGTGCACGTGTGTACAGGTGTGATACAGTTAGTTACGTAAGCCCATTCACCACGGCAAGGTCATATCATACCAGATGGGAAAAATCGGTTTTTAATTGTCCTGAGGCCAAAAACCGCATAAAAACCATCACTCACGTCGGTTTTTAATTGTCCTGAGTTTAAAAAAACGCATAAAAAGCATCAATTAAAATCAAATCAGATTATTAATTTCCATGTGACTGGTGCAAAACATGTTCAATATGCTGTCCACCATTTTCTGCAAGTTAAAATCGAGAAATAGCAAGTTCCATAACTGATCGAAGTGTTTCCGAGGTCACGTTCAGAATGTGTTGCACAATGCGTGCCTTCAATGCAGCTAAGTTTGCCATCGGAACACTGAACACGACGTCTTCCTAATAGCTCCACAGCCAGAAGTCCCACTGTTTAAGATCAGGTGATCGGGACGGCCAGGCTCAGGGGAAATGGCGGCTGACAGTTCTAGCATTTCCGAAATGGCGCTTCAGCAGCTGCTTAACTGGATTTGCAATGTGCGGAGGTGCGATATCTTGCATAAAAATGATCCCATCCACGAATGTGTGGAGAGCAGGAATGACGTAGTTACGCGAAGACACTCATAGCGCTTACCAGTGACGCTACAGGTAACAGGACCGGAAGCACCTCTCTCTTCGAAAATATATGGCCCTATGATAAATGATGCCGCAAACCCGCACTACACAGTGACCTTTTCAGGATAAAGTTTTACTGGCTGATTTGCGTGTGGATTTTCCGTTGTCAATATTCGACAATTCTGTGTAATTACATATCCTGTCAGATGGAAGTGGGCTTGGTCTGTCCACAAAATCTTCCACGGCCAATCATTTTCCACTTCCATGCGAGCAAGAAATTCTAACTCAAAGGTCTCTCTTGCTGGCAGGTCAACAGGAAGCAACTCGTGCACATGAGTAATTTTGAACGGATAGCAACGAAGGATGTTTCGTAGGATTTTACGCACCGTGCTCACGGGTATGTCCAATGTTCGTGCAATTCTCCGTGCACTACACGTCTGCACACCAACTCTCGTCTCCTCCTGCACTGCTGTCGCCACTGCTTCCACTGACATCGAATCAATTCGTTTCTTCTCTCTACCAGGTTGCACACCAAAAGAAGCCGTCTTTTAGAATTTCCGAATAATTTTCTCCAGACCCACGGCAGTCATCGGACCAACGTCTTTTTTCAAACCCTTCAATGTCTGGAACTTCTGCAGAGCGACGTGTACACAATCATCATTCTTGTAATACAGCTTTACAAGCAGAGCGCGCTCCTGCATTGAGATAGTCATGACGAACGTCGCAGACACATGAGGAAAAGCCGTGTACCAGGCGTGTTCATACGAACTTCAATGGGTCGTGCTCATGACAAGTGTTTTCATTTACGTATTCGACACATACAGCGTCATCTATTGATCACGTTTCAAATTTTTTTTTCTTCTACCATACGTTTCCCCCTTCTCCGATAATATTCCGTTGCAATTTGACGTCATTCTGACCAGTGGTGTTTTTTATACAGCGTTTTGAAAGTTTAACTTTAATTATAATCAGCCTGTACGTGCATATCGACTCCATTCTAATTTCGAAATGTAAACTGTCTACGTAGGAAAAAAAAATACCCAATATACCTACAGTGTACTGGAATCAGATGCATGTAACATAGGTCCCAAATGGCTGTCAGGGCTATTTATGCGTAATAATTCTTTGTAGGATACTCCCTTCCATAATTTAACAAATGTTCCATTAAAACTACAGTGTTCTGCACCATATACATCCCTTACTGATTTTTGAAATTAACTTCCATATCACTAGCATTTAGACAGGGCAAACTCGAATAGCCCATTTCCATAGTCATAAATCTATGTGTTAGTGTGTATGTGGTTCACTTTTTTCGTATATATACATGTCTGTGATTCATCATGTCTCCTTGTTCTGCTCTAAAGTGCGTAGCAGCCTTCAAGTTCTCGGCAAAAGGAAGAGTCCAACACACAAACATTTTCAAATGTGTGTGGTGGCTTTATGAACTTTCCACTTGGTAAATTTCTCAGTTCATATTTGCCAGGGCTCAGAAACCATGTCTCCTGCGCGGGGATGACAATGTGATGGCAATAGGAATACTATGCAAAAACAGCACGAAAGTATCTAAAGACCCGTGATCAAACCGTATAGTTTGGAAATGGTTGAGGGTAAAAACTGCTGTCCTGATGGGGTATCTGTCTGGAATATTGCAGTAGCTGCCACTTCTTACAAGTCTGGTGCCTATTTTCTTCGTATTTCAAATATCTATTCACCATCTCATCGAAAATCCACCTTCCTGGCAGTAACTGTAACCCAGACCGTTCCCATTTCTGTAGAAATGCCACGGTAAGATCCTTGTTAATGGTCAAATCTTGGACGAAACTGTGAGATGCTGTACCAGAAATTATAGCTCTTAGACCTTACAGCGGCAGTGGTATAAGGAATGGATGTAGGTCAGAAATAGCATGCTGTATCTAAGTGGTTGGAATGTCACATGTAAATGGTTTATTAGAAAAAGTAGTAACTCTGTCTGTCGTTCTAACAGCTCAACTCTTAAATTCCACTTCATTTAAAATGTGGTAGCAAGAAAGCATCTAAAGTCCCATGATTAAACTATGTAGGTTGGAAATGGCTGACGTTAAAACTGCTATTCTGGTGGAGAAGCTGTGTGAAGTATCGCTGTAGCCATCAGTTCTTATACTTCTTTTTCCTACAGCTTACACTTATTTTCTTAGAATTTCAAACATCTAGTCACAAGCTCATCAGAACTCTTCCTTCCTGACAGTGAATGTGTCACAGACTCTTCCCGCTTCTGTAGCAATGTGAAAGGAAAATTCATCTGCACAGAAGAACCTCGTTTTTAAGCTCTGTTTTATAACCACGCAAATGGACTATTCGAGTTTGATCCTCACTATATACTAGAGATACGGAAGTACACTTCAAAAATCAGGCTGCGATTTATATGGTGTGAAGACTGTAGTTTTTATGGAATATTTGTTACTTAGGGGAGGGAGTACTTTACACAGCATCACTGTACATAAATAGTCTCTACTGCAATGAGAAAATTAAGTCCTAATACGAAGATTTTTTTACCGAGAGGCGATCGGCAGCGGAAGTTCGATCTTTTAAATAAGAGACTGCATTCTTCCGTGAGTTTTGTTTGTCTATAAATGGATGGACTGACATCTTAACAGGTAAATTGCAATCTCCATCTATAGGCATACTTTGCAAGCCATCGTACAGTGCATGGCGGAGGGTATGCTGTACCACAACTAGACGTTTCCTTTCCCATTCCACTCGCAAACAGAGCGAGAGAAAAAAGATTGATTATATGCGTCGCTATGAACGCTAGTTTCTTGAATCTTCGTCGTCCTCACGCGAAGTGTATGTTGGCGATAGAAGAATCCTTCTGCAGTCAACTTCAGATGTCAATTTTCTCAAAATTGTTCCTAAAAAAGAACATCACTTTCCCTCCAAGGATTCACATTGTGGCTCTTGAAGCATTGACGACTAATTTTGTGGGAGAATAGGAACACTTTAACAGGCCTGCATTCTGAGGGAAACCTAGGTCCGCAGGCTCATACACGTTTCGGATTGGCTGGTCAGCAGACTGGTATTTTGCTGTTGTTTACAGGGTCAGCCTTTCCAGCATATTTCGAAGACACATCTCAGATCATTTCGGCTTGCAAGTGGGAAGAGCAGAAGTATATTTTTCAACATATTGCTGTCTACCCTAGAGCCATTTAAGTGCCCAGTCCTTCTGTGAAGGATAGGACAACATTTGTGAATCTGGAATCAGTAACAGCTATGCGACGTAAGGAGCGGTGATTGTTGTCGGTACAGTCCCAACATGCAGGCGAGGGGCGCCAAACGGTGCCAGTGGTGGCAGCTGCTTGCGCGTAACCTGGTGGTATGATGGGGGTGGAGAACAGAGTGATACATACTACGTAACGTACTTCCACCAGCTTGACAAGGCAACCGACAGACAGAACGTAATTAGTATTGCTTATCTTGAGCTATTTGACAACGATTACCACACATTTTGCTATCGGAGGAAGTGCTAACCAGCCTGTGGAAGCCACCAGAGACATCAGAGAATCGATTGTAATGGTTATCTGCAAGTGTAATGTGACTGCAGGAAAAATATTACCCACCATGCAAAGGGACTGTCATGCTCAATGCGCACTCTGTGGGTATGAGGAAAGGAAACTCTCACGTTCCAAGGTGCTAAGTGCAACCGACACATTGTCAACTACGAATACATTATTACTAGTGTAAAAAATACAAGAAATCTACCGTTTGTAGATTGACTAATTAGTTAAATTGAGCGAAGCTCATCTAATAAGCAATAAGTGCATGTACTTATGGTAAAAAAATATCAGAGCAGCAGCAGAAATCAACTCTGTATATATGTCAGCTCCCTGTTGCCAATCCCTTCTCGGTACAGTGGAGGCCAGATGAATTTGTAGAACTGACCAAGACTTTGAGTTTTCATCAAGTGCATCGCTACAAGAGTCTGAAGGCAAGCTCTTTGATATGTCGTAGCAGTGCATGGATTTGTTTCCAAACTACGGGTTTCCAATCTATACCACTCGCTGAGTCTCATTAGGTACAAATTGAGTCTTTCCATACTTTTCATGATCTTCCTATACAAAATATATGCATGTAGATCATCGGGAAGAAGGGAACTCTTAGGATTATTAGTAGGCTGGTGTATAGGAGAGGCAAATGTCCTGGGATAAATAATAACAACGCATGGGCATGCCACTTATATGACCATAAAGGTACGGAAAATATGGCAAAATGACATAACACTGGTAAAAATCGAAAAAACTGACATCATTACGACAGACATAAGAGAAACACGTAAAATTAAGGAAAATACGACGAAATACGTAAAAACAGGAAAAAAGCTTGCAAAACTACGTAAATTTACTGCGAATAGCTAGAGATAGATTGCTATGAAGTGCGGGAAACAGGAGGGTTGTGCTACGTGGACACTCAAGAACGGGAAAAGAATAAAAATTATGGTGCGGCTGCATTTTGTTTTAACCCTCCCTCTCCCCCTGTAAATTATATACGTTTTCGTAACACATACAACGTAGGCGATATACACTACTGGCCATTAAAATTGCTACACCAAGAAGAAATGCAGATGATAAATGGGTATTCATTGGACAAATATATTATACAAGAACTGACGTGTGATTACATTTTCACGCAATTTGGGTGCATAGACCATGAGAAATTAGTACCCAGAACAACCACCACTGGCCGTAATAACGGCCTTGATACGCCTGGATGGCATGTACAGGTACAGCTGCCCATGCAGCTTCAACACGATACCGCAGTTCATCAAGTAGTGACTGGCGTATTGTGACGAGCCAGTTGCTCGGCCACCGTTTACCACACGTTTTCAATTGGTGAGAGATCTGGAGAATGTGCTGGCCAGGGCAGCAGTCGAACATTTTCTGCATCCAGAAAGGCCCGTTCGGGACCTGCAACATGCAGTCGTGCATTATCCTGCTGAAATCTAGGGTTTCGCTGAGATCGAATGAACGGTAGAGCCACGGGTCGTAAAACATATGAAACGTAACGTCCGCTGTTCAAAGTGCCGTCAGTGCGAAAAAGAGGTGACCGAGACGTGTAACCAATGGCACTCCATACCATCACGCCGGGTGATATGCCAGTATGGCGATGACGAATACACGCTTCCAATGTGCGTTCACCGCGATGTCGCCAAACACGGATGCGACCATCATGATGCTGTAAACAGAACCTGGATTCATCCGAAAAAATGACGTTTTGCCATTCGTTCGTCGTTCGTCGTTGAGTACAACATCGCAGGCGCTCCTATCTGTGATGCAGCGTCAAGGGTAACTGCAGCCATGGTCTCCGAGCTGATAGTCCATGCTGCTGCAAACGTCGTCGAACTGTTCGTGCAGATGGTTGTTGTCTTGCAAACGTCCCCATCTGTTGACACAGGGATCGAGACGTGGCTGCACGATCCGTTAGAGCTATGCGGATGAGGTGCCTGTCATCTCGACTGCTAGTGATACGAGGCCGTTGGGATCCAGCACGGTGTTCCGTATTACCCTCCTGAACCCACCGATTCCATATTCTGCTAACAGTCATTGGATCTCGACCAAAGCGAGCAGCAATGTCGCGATACGATAAACAGCAATCGCGATAGGCTACAATCCGACCTTTATCTAAGTCGGAAACGTGATGGTACGCATTTCCCCTCCTTACACGAGGCATCACAACAATGTTTCACCAGGCAACGCCAGTAAACTGCTGTTTGTGTATGAGAAATCGGTTGGAAACTTTCCTCATGTCAGCACGTTGTAGGTGTCACCACCGACGCCAACCTTGTGTGAATGCTTTGAAAAGCTAATCATTTGCATATCACAGCATCTTCTTCCTGTTGGTTAAATTTCACGTCTGTAGCGCGTCATCTTCGTGGTGTAGCAATTTTAATGGCCAGTAGTGTATGTTGTCAAGTTGAATATGAACAGTGCATATGGTACTCACTTGACCGGTGGACTTTAATCTCCTCTCACAAAAGTCCCAAACACTGTATCAGTATATGGTGACTTCTCTTAAACACACCATTGATTCTTTATGATAATAATCAACAGTTGAAGAGTTTGGTGGAAGAAGGATGCAGCTACACTTTTTCCAGTTTGTCGCAAATTAAAAAAAATGTTTTAAAAATTCAGTTTTCACCAAAACGAAAAAGTTGTCAGCCTTGGTTTAGGCTATGGGGTATCTAATATTACTGACGAGAATACACACAATGCATACACTCAGGTACGTAGAATAGAGTTTTGAATCTTGGAGCTGCCTCCGTTTTGATCCAAAGTGAATGAAAAACTCTTTGTAGAACCATTTTCTTCATAATTAACGATATTTCAGTTTAAGAAACATTTATTAATAAAGAAAGTACGACATTATTGGCAAAATACATTAATTCTACAGTTCTTCTTCAGTCTTCTAGCTCCCCTTCAGTCACTTCAGGATCGTTTGAAGCATCTGACGGCAACTGGTCGTTTTGCCCAACATAAGTTCTGGCCAGCTGTTTGACATCTTTAAACTTCTGGCCTTTAAGCGGGAGGAGACAATCATAAGTTTGATGTAGGTGGTTCATTGTTATGAAACTCGCATGTCCTTGGTTGCAAATTTGCACATTGTCGAAGACAGTCATCCCTACGGTCGCACTGCATTGAATAATCTCTTTACCGATGTATGGCTGTTCATAGAGGCATATTTTGTATTTAGTGATGAAATATTTTATTCAAGAAAAGAATCAAATTAATGATACGTAAGGGTTCTTTACGAAAAATTTCTTCAACGTGTCAACAAAAAATAAATCTCGAGTCCACATCAGTGACATGAAACGCGCTATGTTTACACCGGTCTGCTGAACAATACGTAACACAACCTCCTTCCTGCTATTGTTTGGGGAAGAACGAGGCTGCTCCCGGAGCTGCCTCTGTTTTCATGCAAACTCGGAGTACAAGCAGCTCCAACTGTTGGATTTCTCTGAAGCTAGTTGTTGGAGCTGCCTCTTCTTGTATGTGATAGAATGTTCAACTTAATAGAGCCAAAAAGTGGAGTTGCCTCCTTCTTGCGCCAAACCCCTCAATTTGTAAACTCTTTCAGGGATATAAGTTTAAAAAAATTGACCCTTTGTCAGTCAGAAACACTGAAAGAATTCCATATATTAATACAATGTGTTCTGCAAACGCTTCGGCTACGTGTCAGCGTCTTGTGGTTCTATTGAAATTGTCTTGGAACGTCACCATGTGTTTTTTACCTGTGCTTGATACATTTGGGGGGGGGGGGTAAAATGTTCGTTGAACAGTTTTCGAAAATACTTCCCACAGTGTGTGTTATTTAGAGCGGCATTTTTGTCTCTGCCTCTTTAAAGTAAATTTTTTTGGTCTGATGGACACTTACGTATGTATTCTTCTATGATGCATTTCACACCTTTCCATTGTTTACACTGCTTTATCCTCTGTACCGTCCTGTTCATACCCTGGTGCCCCCCCCCCCCCCCACACACACACACACCATTCCCCGCCCCAAAGGATTATCATGCACTTCTTTTAGTATTTCTTCCCTTTACTCAGGACTGATATCGTTTTCTCCAATTCTGCAACATCTGCCTTTGCACCTACTGTTGTCTCCTCACTACTTTCTGTTTCAGCGCTTGCTTGATTTTGTCACCAAAACTACATTTTTGAGTTAATAAAATCGTTACCGTTACTTTACACTAGTGACCGGGTTTCATTTGAATGCCCCTTACACATTCAGTACTGCTACTCACCGAAGCACTTACGTTGCTGCCAATGCGTGTATATGTCACTGTAAAAGTATGATGATTGGTAAATCTCCCGTTGATCGCTTGCTATCTGCTACAGTAATTTTCCAGAGAATCACTTTCCGTTTGAGAACTACAATGTTCAGCCACGTTAGCATTCCCCATTGTTAGTTTCTTGTAGCGACGCTGACAACTTGAGTGGCTGTCGTCTGTTGCTGCGGGATAATGTAATTCGTTGCGGCCGTGTATGAGCGCGTGGAGAACTGGCAGCAGCGAGGCCTTACTGCTGCCCCGCACGTCCTGCTGGCTACAGCTGCCGGAGGAAACCTGCTGCCGACTCTCCCTAAGCTGGACTCGTCTTGCTAATTATACGACTTCAGCACTCACCGCGCATCCCTCTGGACTGCCACCGCACGTGACTGCAATTGAACCAGCCCTTACATCAGCAGATGTCTCTCAGCACTAAAATTTAATTCATCACCGTCATCATTTCCTTCTTGCTCTCCCGTGGAACTTAGGGCAGCTACAATTCATTTCCGTCCGGCTGTGTGTGCTGAGCCCTCGCGCCAGATCGTGCCGCAACTCCTCTATCGTTCCCCTTCACGCAGTCTGCGCTGTTACTTTTCTTTTTAACTTGCTTCTAGAATTCCAGTCGAATGTACGTTTGATTTTCTCACGTTCTGGATTTTAGAGAATATACCTAACGCAACACCATTTGCTTTCACTATGAGTCCTATTAAGCCGGTTTGAGTGAATTTCCAGAGTATTTCATTTGATGATGTCTGGCCATATCAAATGAACGCTGGTGGTGGGACGGGGTCGAGCAATACGGTATTGCATGTTACCTAGCAGAAGATTTCTTATATCAAGATGTGCAAACATACATGTACTTTCGAAAAAAACTGCCGTTATCTTTTTAAGTTTTTTCACAGTAGTTTTTGTTTTTATTTCGTGAGATCAGTCTCGCCTTGAATCTAAGCCTACACGCGTTTATAAATACGCGGATGCTTCATAATGTTTTTTGAGCAATTTAGAAATTGCTGAAAGAAGGCTGTAGCCTTAGTCTCTTTAGCTTCTCTGAAATAGGGATTGTTTGAGGTAACCAGTGAAGCACTAGTGTGTAGTAACAATAACAGCGAATTGTGCTTGAAACAATAAAGCTTATTGTTAGTTTATTCTGATGTTTAAAAATGCCTACTAAACAAGTTACTTACCATAGTGTCTTATAATACTAATGCAGAGTAGGTTGAAGTAGGACTTGTGCGAAACGCGACTAGTTATTAATAAAAATGTCATCGTCAGTGTTGAGCAGCTATTGCAAACTATTCTATCAGTCTTGTACAACTTGTTCAACGATCATCAAAAGTGATTCATTAACTCTGTCGTAAAAAGATCACTTGTCATCCAGTTCATACATTTATAACGAGTTGGTAAAATCTGAATACATTACATACTGTCTACAGAAAGTTGTTCTGTTTGAAGTGCCTTCTTATAATATGTAATTCTTGACCCAAGACACTTCATTAAACGCCATCCGACTATATTTTAAGAATTAATTGAGAAGGCGGAGGCTTATTTTGTGGAAGAACGAGTTGATCAGTGGTCAAAAATAAACATTTAAATGAACTTTAATGAGCAAATTACCTGTCTCCAAGATTATGGCCGTGCGAGGTGCCGGGGTGGAGAAGAGTTTGTACCTCTTTAATACAGACGAATTTTGCAGGAGAACAAGACATGCACTCGACCCCCTCCTTATCTACTACCTAATTAATTATGCGCACAACGGTAACAGAAGAAAATGATGGTGGACCCTGCTAGTTGGTAAAATAAGGGGTGCACACTCACAATAATTTAATAAAAATCGTAATCTACTCAGGAAAAAAAGAGAACTTTATCATAATAAACAACAGGAAATGGGATTCTGCATATATCTACGAAATGAAATGCGGATTAAATATTACAATGAGATTTATTATTTATCAGAACATAAATGCACATGATTGTCGACACGCACAGTAGGTTAAAGGATAGGGTATACTGAAATATTATGAGAATAAGAGCTGGCTCGAGAACAAGGGACTCATGCTCTCTGTGATAATAGATTGACGATAATGACTGGAGGTTCTAATGAATTAAGTATTAATCTTCCGAATATATAGCAGCATCGCAATTAGTAGTGACAGCTCAAATGGGATCACATGGAGAAAAAAGCAAGGTGGACTTGTAGAAAGCGAGCGCGTGTGCTGCTGAGGGATTCAGTACAAAATTGATAAGGTCCTACAATGCCGGAGCTTCAAAATACTGTACCAGTATTGAAATCTAAGGCACGTCGTCGGTAGACAGCGTCCTGATGATGTAGGCGCCGACTTCTGCCGTGCAGCAACTCTGTGTCAACACCTGGCCGCGAAGGCTCTCTGAGAATTCTAAGTTCCTCCGAAAACGAGCGACCAAGTCGCAAGACCGTCCGACTCCGAGGAAGATCAGATCCCGAATCCCGCTCTGTGATGCGATGCAATCAGCGAAGCCAGCATTGCTCAACACTCTACTCTCCTCGAAAACTGTGAATCAACATTCAGTTCTGATTCCAAAATTCCCCCACACTGTCTCAGAATATCATTCGCGCCAATGGCGACCGTTCCCTCCAATTTCTAGCAGGGCTTTATGACGTCAACTAGCCTCTGCTATTCAACTGAGGGCACTGAACTTGCCGTTTGACCGGCTACGAAAACAACCTACCTAGACCACCGGCCATCTGGTGCCAGACAGTTGCACCCAGCAGGGCACAGTCTACAAATATTCTCAGAATCACGAGGACAATGCAGTCAGTCGGTGCCAGGAATCTTCGTTCCGGACGCGCTGGAATGGTAAACACATAAACTGCGGCGACACTCAGACGTCTCGCAGGTCGTTTCGCCCTGCATACAATAGGCGAAACTCGACTGACGTCAGTCGTTCCGCCTGGCGCTTCAGCCTACTGTAGGAACCTCTCAGAATTCAGGGAAGTGCAGCTCCCAACCGGAAAAGCAGTGTGTCGCATCCTACGATGCTCGTCTCGCCCGGGCCACCCACGGAAGTAAAACAACATGTTTAGGAATCAAGTGAAAAGTGTTTTTTGAGTTCTCAGTACAAATACTCTCATTACAATAACCTTATTCAGTCTGTTAGTACCGCGCAATGACATAGAACATTAACAAAACTCTTAAAAAGAGAGGAGACATGCAAAAGAGGGTATGGAACCTCTCAATCTGACTCACGAAACATGTAAATTCCGCACCTAATAAACAAGGACATGTGCAATGACCGTATGTGGCCATGAAATTAATGTCACTGGGGAAAAAATTACTCACCACTTCAGAAATAATTACAAGAATAATATAGTATCTTGTAATTTGCCTCTGGTTCAAAATGGTTCAAATGGCTCTGAGCACTATGGGACTTAACATCTGAGGTCATCAGTCCCCTAGAACTTAGAACTACTTAAAGCTAACTAAACTAAGGACATCACACACATCCATGCCCGAGGCAGGATTCGAACCTGCGACCGTAGCAAGAACGCGGTTCCGGACTGAAGCGCCTAGAACCGCTCGGCCACCGCGGCCGGCTTGCCTCTGGAGTTGATATCCACCCAGCTTCGGTTGGAAAGTGAGGCCAGGATGTTGAATCCAGGTTAAGCCATTCGCTGAGGATTTGATCGCCCAATCACACCAGTTTGCAGGGATGCTGATCTCGGCGTTTTCCCGCTGTCCCAACATGTTCCATTGATTTTAGTGGGTCGCAGGTCAGGTGATTTTGCAGGCCAGTCGATATGTAACAGGGTGGTGAAGAGCTGAGTAAACCGTTAACATATTCTTCCATCACGATGGACTTTGCTGTCGTCGTCTTTATGTGAGGAATGGCCTCTTGCGAGGTGACAGACTCCAAATATCCATTGCGTGCAGTTCCCGTCGCAATGTTCTCTCGCTATCAGGTTGGGATGGACCTTCATTCAGTGCCTGCAGCAATCCTATCGGGTTTGGAAGCAATTATGCTTCACAAGCTGTGAAACTCGTCTCCGGTCCCTCTCAGTCAGGATCTTTTTCCGACCGCAATTCTAACGTCGTGTTTCTTGACCAGGTGTACACATGCTGAACACTCCACCGCTAAACACCAACAAGCCCTTCAACGTCTCACACTTTATGGCCAAACACGACTTCTCCTTTTTGCCACTCTGTCGCGTCCTTATATTTACCCACGTTTACGTGCAATGTTCAGTTGAAACATGAATCTGTCATTGATCGCTACTGCCTTATGCTCAGTAATAGTGTTTTCTTTTTGTTGTGATGTGATTCGTATGCGAAGGTGGCGCTAGTTTGTTAATTTAGTTAATTTAAGCTCCCTATCCAAATTACTATGGGTAATTGGAGCGTTAAAATAGGAGTACAACCAAAGGTATCTGATATTCACTCATAGCATTCGTTTTATGTAATAAGCATTTAAGAGAGGTTATTCATTCCAAAAAACAAGAGCTAACAGCCTGCTCTCGGCACCATGTCCATCAAGCGACCCGTAAACACAGTTACAGTGAGATGACTAAAGTCGTGGAATACCTCCTAATATCATGTCGGACCTCTATTTTCCCGGCGTAGTGTAGCAACTCGACGTGGCATGGACTCGTTGGAAGACCCCTGCAGGAATATTGAGCCATGCTGCCTCTATGGCCGTTCATAAGTGCGAAAGTTTTGCCGGTGCTGTATTTTTTCCACGAACTGAATTTTCCATTGTTCCCCGTAAATGTTCTATACGATCCATGTCGGATGATCTGTGTGGCCAAATCATTCGCTCCAATTGCCCTCAGTGTCCTGCAAACCAGTCGCGAGGAGTTACGGTCCGGTGACATGGGCATCGTCATCGATAAAAATTCAGTAGTTGTTTGGGAACATGAAGACCATGAATGCCTATAACATAAACATTTCCAGTCAATGATCGGCTTACATTGCAGAGGACCCAATTCGTTCCATGTAAACACAGCCCACATCGTTATGAGTCTTGTTGACAACTTAGGTCCATGGCTTCGTGAGGTCTGAGCCACACTCGAATCCCACCATCACCTCTTATGAACTGACATAGGGACTCATCTGACCAGGCGACGGTTTTCCATTTAGAGTGCAACCGATATGGTCACGAGCCCAGGAGAGGGACTGCAGGCTATGTTGTATTAGTAATGGCTCTCGCTTCGGCCGTCTGCTGCCACAGCCCATGAACGCCCAGTACCGTCGCACTGTCCGAATGGATACTTTCGTCGTATGTCTCCCATTGACTTCTGCGGCTATTTCACTCATTGTTGCTTGTCTGTTACCACTGACAGCCCTATGAAAATGCCGCTGCTCTCAGTCGTTCAGTGAAGGGCATGGGCCACTGCGTTGCCCCTGGTGAGAGGTATTGCTTGAAATTTTGTATTCTTGGCACACGCTCGACTCTGTGGATCTCTGAATATTGAATTCCCTAACGATTTCCGAAATGGAATGTCGCATGCGTGTAGCTCCATCTACCATCCCGCGTTCAAAGTCTGTTAATTCCCGTCGTGCGACCAGAATCACGTCGGAAGTAGGTTTACATGAATCATCTGTGTACAAATGGTAGTTCCGCGAATGCACTGCTCTTCTATACCTTGTGTACGCTACTCTACCGCAGTCTATATATGTGCAAATCGCTGTCCAATGACGTTATCTCTTCAGAGTATGTCGCTCCAGTAGGAACAATCACCACTATTCGCTGCCTGTCTATCACTCCACACCTCTCAGTTAACGCGTCAAGGGGTCACCTGATCCCATAGTAGCTCTGACACGGCCGCGATTGGCAGCAATAGTGCCAACCACCAGCACGCTACTTTTAAATCTTATGTACATAGCCTCGGATAACACGAGAAGAGAGACAAAAAACTTCGTGGTACATTGCAGGAAAATTTCTGTTCACTTGCCACCTCAAATTCTGATAAAATTCGAAGTTTTCGATGATATCTTGCATGATCTTTGTCAAGGGTTCCCTCTTTTATACACACCGAATAGCATCCGACTGTTTGGATGACGTCATCATGATGGTGCGTACAGAGATCTTGCTTGCACTCTCTCTTTAGCGTTGCTTACAGCGCCATCCATCGCATCAGACGGTGAACTGCGAGAAGTATTCCTCTGCGTTTTTCCCTTGTCAAGTGCACGCTTCCATGCATTGCTTGCTGTCTCCATTGAAAATGAATCACAAAGTATTATTTCAGCTGCGTCTCTGACCGCAGAGTCCCAATAGTTCGAAGCGTGAGCAAGGATTGTCGGTTTTTCAAACCAATATTGTGCTTATTTAACAGGTTGTGCTCTATCGCCACTGAGCCCTTGAAGCCTACCAACTTGAGACTGCATGGGTGGGATAGCCCCTGGTGGGCAACGGTGACTTACCAGATGGTCACTTTGTACAAACACTTCTGTCTCCACAAACGTACTGATTCTCTCAGGAACAAAGCTTTTGGTATGGCCAATAAACTCCTCCCTTTTTCCTAGGGTACTGACCTCAGTACAACAGCAAAGATCGGATTATGTAAGACCACGGTTCTCTCTAAGATACTGTATGGCAGCTCGGTGTGAGGTCTTGCCAGTCCAACAAAAATCGGCCGTCCACAAGTTTTACAAAATATGGTACTCAGATGGATACTTCGTGGCAGCCACTATACTCTTATCGCTGACTTGCACGCTGCTCTCTATGTGGATACAGTAATTGAAGCAGTTCGCAAACGGACGACGACCGTGCACAACAAAGTAGACACTTTGCGTAGCTCTGTGTACCACATAAGAGCTCTAGGCAGGACAACACCCCTCCCATGGCATCGGTATAGGTTACCACGTTCCTTGGTACTATGACATACTCACCCATTCTGCCAACTGGCGGTATCCTATGGATCAATATACAGGCCCTAAGAAGTTGACCCCAAAAGTTTATTTACAATAAAGTGAACCGGAGCACCTTCTTACCTTCCACCCTGAAGTCTGTATCGTCATCGATGATGGCACTTCCAACTACAGCGATTAAAAAAAAAATTGCCGCTATTATGCCTTATTTAAGGTGAGGTTGATGTTCGACGCAGCGATCGGCGAGTTCCGTATAGCTTGGCCCTCGTAGCTCTTGCCACACACGCAAAGAATATTATGAACTCCCGGCACCCTCAGGATGATACTATCTTTAACTCGTCGCCACATATTTTTTAATTTTTCAGGGTGGCCGAAGAGTGGTCTGATTAATAGCCTGTTCTGGACTCTACTAATATTATTAGTTGTTGCACTGCAGAATTGAAGCCGCTCTTTGTCGATCCTCTTGGCTTGCTTCAACAGAGTCGCGTCTCGGTTTTCTCAACAACGTTAATCTAATGTCAGGGACAGAATACCCGTTCCTTCTTAACACCGTTATTAGATGCTGAATCTCGGAACCGAGGTGGTCCTTGTCCGAAATAATTCTAGCTCTGTGTACTAAAGCGTTAACATAGCACTCTTCTATTACATTTCCCAAATTTTGTTGGCCACAACGTGTGTTGTGTGAAAAGCGATTGTTATGACAGTATCAAGTGTCTGACAACGTTACCAGACATTTAGACGTTTACTTTGAATATAATTGCGTAGGCGTCCGCGGCCAGAGTCAGTCGACATAAAAGTTTTCTGAGTTTGGTACCGCGTCATAATGTAAAACTAGCGGCTACAGAAAAGCCAACGTTTCGGCCACGATTGCAGCGGCCTTCTTCTGGGTCTAGACCTAGAAGAAGGCCGCTGCAATCGTGACCGAAACGTTGGCTTTTCTATAGCAGCAGTAGTTTTACATTATGACGCGGTACCAAACCCAGAAAACTTTTATGTTTCCTTTGAAGTTATGCACTTTCAGTACTACACGCGTCGGCTCCTCTGAGTTTAAGGTCGATCGCCCACGTTATGAGACTGTAGGTCGACGATTCTGGAAACTAGGAACTATGTTCATTAAACTTTGGATTGTTTTCCAGGAATGCCAGCTGCCCCAGTGCAGCAAAAAAGGGCAGGAATTTATAGAGCAGCCGCTTCCGATTGGAAACAGGGCGCCACCATAAATGGCGTCCGCGTGGCACTGCCACCTGGGCAGACTCCAAGCCGAGGTGCTGTTCTTCCGTAAACGACCGCGGCTATCTGCCCGCCGTGCTGACCGGTTCCACGTGACTCACGGCGCGGATTGACGGCACCATGTCCCGCGACTGCGCACAATCCTTTGTTTATTGCCGTCACTCGATGGTACTGCCTCCACGTGAACTTGTACGTCGCAAGTAAGAAGGCACATTCCACCTGCGCTTCGGGTTTCACAGTCCTCCCAGGAGCAACACCTCTGGCTTTTAAAACCGGTCTTACTTCAAATAGGTACTGTGTCTCGCTTTTCTCTTCTGTTTTCTTGTAATTACTGATGCAGTTCAGTGCGTAGTGTTTTGTAAAGATCAGCACATTTAGACTGGAGTACCGGCTATACACCTCATTAAACGCTATAATTAAAAAAAGGCTCACGGTCTCATACCTGGTGATCAAAAAGTCAGTATAAATTTGAAAACTGAATAAATCACGGAATAATGTAGATAGAGAGATACACACATGCTTGGAATGACATGGGGTTTTATTAGAACCAAAAATATACAAAAGTTCAATAAATGTCCGACAGATGGCGCTTCATCTGATCAGAATAGCAATAATTAGCATAAAAAAGTAAGACAACGCAAAGATGATGTTCTTTACAGGAAATGCTCAACATGTCCACCATCATTCCTCAACAATAGCTGTAGTCGAGGAATAATGTTGTGAACAACACTGTAAAGCATATCCGGAGTTATGGTGAGGCATTGGCGTCGGATGTTGTCTTTCAGCATCCCTAGAGACGTCGGTCGATCACGATGCACTTGCGACTTCAGGTAACCCCAAAGCCAATAATCGCACGGACTGAGGTCTGGGGACCTGGGAGGCCAAGCATGACGAAAGTGACAGCTGAGCACGACGCGCGCAAGAGATCTTTCACGCGTCTAGCAATTTTTTTTTTTTTTTGGTTCTAATAAAACCCCATGTCATTCCAAGCATGTGTGTCAATTTTTACCTCTCGATCTACATTATTCCGTGGTTTATTAAGTTTTCAAATTTGTACTGACTTTTTGATCACCCGGTATTTTGCGAAAGAGAAAAATACCCGATTCAGTCATTTCCATAGAGCACGAGAGAAAAATGCTGTCATATTTTTAATGGATATGCAAGATATAGAACGCAACGTGAACACCTCCATCAGATAACAACCAGTTCGATATAATGAAACAAGGTTTTCGACAAGTGGTCCCATTCAAAGGGATAGGAGTTCTGCTGTGTCTTTAATAATCGTCACATTATCATCTGCCGAGGTACTGAATGCACTACTTTTTATGTAAACATGCCTGTGAGTTAGCATATGTCTGATTATCTAGGAAAGAGGGGCATACGTAAGTAAATGCAGTAAATTTTTCACAAAAATATCGTGAATTTTAGGGACAAACGTGTCGACATAGAGCCTTTCACATCGAGTTGGTTCAGATGGCTCTAAGCACTATGGGACTTAACGTCTGAGGTTCACATGGCTTTAAGCTCTATGGGACTTAACATCTGAAGTCATCAGTCCCGTAGACTTTGAACTACTTAAACCTAACTAACCTAAGGACATCACACACATCCATGCCCGAGGCAGGATTCGAACCTGCGACCGCAGCGGTCGCGCGATTCCAGACTGTAGCGCCTAGAACCACTCGGCCACTCCGGCCGGCGAAGGTTCTGTGAGTGAATGGCATTGCATTAGGAACTTACAGTTGATCCTAGCCTGGTTTCTATTTTTCAGTTTTATATATGTTGATTCTTGTAAGAGAATGTATTCCTCAGACATAAATTCCTCGTTCTTTATTAGTCACTTTCTTCTAATGTTGAGACTCTTATATCTCCTGATCCCCACAGAGACGGGTAGTTGTTCACATCCATAATTCTGCTGAAATTACTAAAGCTCAGAGGTAAACAGGAGAACTGTGCAGCGGTTAATAAATTTTTCTTTTAACTTTGCGTCATGTAACAGTTATCAAAGCATTGACCATGGCAGTAATAAACATGCTAGAAAATGACATTCACTTATTCGAAAGTTATACACTGAATTCATATGCAGAGACGTAGATCCAGCTAATCTGAAAAAACATCAAGCAGTTTGCTCAGGGAAAAAAGAAGAACTCTCATAGGAAAGAACAATTACGAAAAAAATTCTTTGCGTACGAGCAACGGAAACCTATGTCATCACTGGCAGCACAATGAGTGTATAGTTCTAAGCAGAGAACACTGCTTTATCAGATCTTCGAAGAGCAAGCTTAGATTTTGGAATACTTTCGATAACAGGAGGAGAGTTCAGGAGAATGCTGCGGTTATAATGTGATAACGAAGTTTTCCTTCATACAGAAGAGGCAGAATTTGTAATTTGTACGTATAATGGAGTTTGAATCAGATTAATAGTTTGATCATTTGGGACGCAATTCCGCTGTGGAAGTTTGTACTTTCGGCTCCTGCTTTTCTCAGAGAGCGCCGATCGATACGCACCGTAAGTAGTGGTGCGTGTGTTGAGTGTATGACGCAATATTACGCCTTTCACTTCCGTCTACTTTTAACCGTAATAACATATAAATGAATGACAATCGAAGAAACTGTCAAGCAGTCATTAGTCAGTGCCCATAAGAATTTCTAATGGCAATGATCTTCAGAAAATTGCTTGTAAAATAATCGTGTGACCATCCTAGAATACTGGTCAAGAGTGCGGGAAACGTACCACATAGGACTAACAGGGGATACTGAATGTACATAGAGAAGGACAGGACGCATGGTCAGTGGTTTGTTTTAACACATCAGAAAATGTCACGGTGATGCTGAGAAAAACTGAATAGGTAGTAACTTGAAGATAAAGAAGACTACATCCTGAATGCCTATGACCGAATTTCTAGAACCAGTCATCAGTGACGAACAATGGCATATACTACAGTCCCCTTCATATCACACTCATAGAGGTCGCAGATTAAATTAATTACAGTACGCACAGAGGCGTTTAAGCTGTTTTTCTTCCCGAAATCCGTACGGAAAGGGAAAAAAACCCTAATAACTGTTGCAACGGGAAGGTCCCTCTTCCAAGAACACCACAGTCATGTATGGATATAGATGAAGTTGTAAAATGTCTAATAACAGACGGATTTCCTTGTTTCAACGAGATTTACAGAAAAACACTTCCGTTTACTTAATTCTCCCAACAAAATAATTAAAAAAGCTAGAACGTTTTCTAGCTACAAACTCATTGCAAGATTTAAAAATGTCCTTCGTTTGCTTCTACAAACACATAAACTCCGACAGTATTTGTGACCAGATGAAAATCTTCAAGGTGCAATTTAGATAATAACTGATATTTGAAGTTACTGGCTGGGCTGGAGGTTTAGGCGGCTATGTGGTAGGTACGAATGCTCTCCCATCACGTGTTACTTGTGATATCTACAAAACGCTCCTTTAGGACTCTCTTCAGACTTCCTACACAATATGCTCCTGCAGATATGAGGAAATATGCAGTTTTTTCAGGATGACGCACCAGCTCATTTTAGTCATTTTGTTTGCGATGCTCTAGATGGTATCTACCATGGCAAATTATTAAGTGAAGACCAGATTCATGACTGGAAAGTTCCTCCAATTTTAATTAAAAAAAAAAAAAACAGTAGCCCCGTGATCATAACCGGGGGACCACGCGAAGTATTATATCCTCTGCTATATGGCATCATTTGGATGCGGTATGCAGAGTCGTGAGGAAAACATACCGCTCTCCCGGCCCTTGTCAGTCTTCCATACCGTGAAGCGGGCTACTTCTCGCTCAAGTAGCTCCTAACGTGATATCACGAGGCTGATATCACCCCGTTCCAATCCTCCCACCAAGAAAAAAATCCCTGGGAAACTGAACACAAGTCTTCTGCACGACAGTCAGGCACGCTCAGAGCTCAGCTATGTAGGCAGACTCAACATCGATCCCTTGGATTACTATAAGTCAATTGCTTTATTTTGGAAACGTTTGTGATTAGAGTTGTAAATCTTCCGCAGACTACCGTAGACTTGGATTACTATAAGTCAATTGCTTTATTTAGGAAACGTTCGTGATTAGAGTTGTAAATCTACCGCAGACTACTGTAGACTATCGTAAATAAGTGTAGACTATATGGTTTTTCTAATGGCATTGGTCAGTTAACACGCCCCTCCTATCCGCATCCACAGCTGAAGATGACACGGCGGTCGGATGGTCCTGATGGGCCACATGTGGCCTGATGACGGGTTGCTTTTCTTTTTGGTCAGTTAAGATCGTGACCGCGTTCTCTATACGATAAGTGTGTTGCATACCTGTCGGGCGTTACCTCATTTCCATCGCTTTTTTTTTTTCTTTTTATGTGGTCTGTGTCGTATTAGATTCCCCTACAAGCTGGAAGCGGTGATCCGTCCTGAAACTAAGTGAGGGCATGTCGCCTCGTAACGTACGGAACATTTTTGTTCTACGTAGTTATCCTCTTGGCTGTTACTTAAAAACAAACAGTATTTATAGCAAAATTAAATCTGTCAATTCTTAATTCAGGTTTTATTCGAAACTTGTTGATATGTAGTACAAAACAGAGGAATGTCGTAGTAAAAACAAAAACAAAATTACAGATTTATCACATAGAGCTAGAAAACACTATTTTCTGAAGAAAGGTATTCATAAATAACTTTCACACTTATTAGTAATAACAGGGAACTCGTGCCCTCGATCATGAAGAACAACGTTCTACAGAGTACAAAATGACACAACAATTATGTAGGCTTTTTTATATTTCTGCATGTAAACTGTGCATACATCAAAAGTAACTGCTTTGGTTACATAAATGTGCAGAAGTTACTCGGCCAACTATTTTTATTATTCATCAAATGCATTTACGTTCTGCAAGGATATTAAATACAGATACTAACACCGAACGATGTGTGGTTGTAAAACAACAAACAAAGAACAAAGAGAAGTCGCCGGTTCCCAGTTTCTCTCTCATACAATCAGTTATGTTTTTTGTCGCTTCCAGTGCTACCAATACTGCCGATAATCCTAACCCTTACTATGCCATTTATGTATTGTACCAGAACTACCGAACTGTAGTTTTGATGGAGCGCAACTCGATTTGTGATGGAGAGACACTTCATCAGTACGGAAAGGAACACTGTGTAACAGGATTTTTTTTTTGTTTTGGAATGAGGTATCTGCTACTTTTGTAAAAGAATATCCTTTTCATACTGAAAGTTGGAATGGAAGCTGCAAACTTCAATTTAAAGATAGCAACGATCGGTCCGACATGTAAGAAACAAATCGCTCAATTGGTGACAAAATTGCGGAGAACTAAATAGGAACACGTCCAGCAGGACTAGAGTGGCAAATATCCGTGTTGTTATACGATACTGGATTCATTCTTCCTGGACTAACAGGGTGCTGGGAAGAATTCTGTAACGCAGATTGAGACATACTACTGTTGAATGTATGTTTTACCATACAGAAAGTGTGGAAATATACTTATTATGTCCAGACTCGGCTATTGTACCTGATCTGCAAGTTTATTGTACATATCGTTGACTTCTCAATTCATTTAGGTTTATTTGTGGAAGTCAGCAATGAACACAGTATTCAATAATGAATAACGCGTTGAGCGGTTGTTCGCGAAAACCTGATCCAGTCCATGCTCTGGATTGACGACAGTTGGTCATGTATAAAAGAAATGAAATATATGGTAACCTGATTATAGATCACCGCTAAAAATGGTAAAAATCTCGTATTTTTTCCTTCCGTGTTTCGGTATAGTTTATTTATCTAATAAAACGGCTACCTACATTAATTCTTAGCTTAGTCTGAGAAGGATACGCTTCGTGCAGACGAATTACGGATGGAATTTATCAGGAAACTGAGAGTTATTTCCTCTCTCACAGTCAGTACGTAACGCACGTCAGAATAATACCAACCCCACTCACTTATCCCTACGCACGAAAGGACGCTGTGATGGCGCTGGTCAAATTTAAGAAAGAGAAAATACCTACATCCACAACTTCGTCGAAGCCCTACAGGAACTAGTATGTCGAATCAGATTTAACCCAACATATACACCAACTGAAGTACTGTGACCGAAGCGGGTGTCTTAACCTAGGAAGACTCCGACGGCAAATCCGAAGACAAGTACTCTTCAGAATATAAGTCTTACACTCATACTTTCCTTATAAACATCCATGCTTAGGTCCAGTGGCTGCTCTTGTATGGCCGACTCCAGGCAAGAACGGCAGAGAATGGCAAATCAGTTTCAGATGGTTCAGTTTCAGGATCGATAAATAACGCAGTAAATGAGGCAGCAGATGCAGTAGGCAAACGTCAAATAAATTCACAACGGCAATTGTAATCGATATCGCAGGTGTCTTTGATAATCTTTCGTGACTTATATATATATATATATATATATATATATATATATATATATATATATATATATATATATATATATACGTGAATCACTCTTTTCAAGACTTCCGTGCTTACTGCAAGGAGCCAGTGCTGGAGTGGTTTGCGGGAAACCGAAATGTGATTAAATATGCAATGAAATGATGTCTGCAGGGATCGATCTGCAGACCTATCTTCTGGGATTCCACGACGGAACCCTTCCTCAATTTTATGGATGGCGGCACAGCATTCAAAGTGCACACAAAGAGAATTGGAAACCAAAAAGTGAGTGCTAAATCAGAATCCGATCGTTCTAAATGGTGTAAATTGTAAGATAATCTAAATGTGCTGTTAATAAACACTACGTACACTACTTGAGCAAAAGTGTCCGGACACCTGTTAGTGAAGGTTAATGTGAAGTAAGTCCACTCTTCGTCATTATGAAGACTTGAACTATGCTGGTCATAGTTTCAATGGTATATCTGAATGTCTATTAGGAATGGCAGCTCAGTCTTCTTCACTAGCCGAAACCAGAGAAGATGGTGATGTTGGACGATGAAATCTGGAACAAAGTCGACGGTCTAATTCATTCCAAAGGTGTACCATAAGGTTAATGTTGGGTCTCTGGGCGGGCTAATTCATTTAAGGAATGTTATAGTCCACATTGTCATGCAGATGTAAACAAGCATCGCCTTTTAACTTTTTCTCTACACCAATACAAGGGTTGTCCAGAAAATAAGTTCCGATCGGTCGCGAAATGGAAACCACTGGGAAAATCCAGTAAAGCTTTGCACAGATGTGTTGGGTAGTGTCCCTAGTATGCCCATCAATCGTGTCGCGTCGCTCTTTTTAGTTTTGAGTGAACAGTGAGCACGTAAAGATGCATAGAGAATAGCGTCTCCCGCAAAGTGTGAATGCCTGGTTAGACCTTTCGCCTGTGTCATGCAGCCCACATAACGCAACTGTCGAGCAGTTCCTTCCTCATGCGAATTCACGGCCGCACACTGCAGGGGCAATGACGCTTCTGCAGCGTTTCCGATGAGAGGTGTCTGATCACCCACAGTACAGTCCGTAATTGGCTATCCCTGAGTCTCTTCTCAGCTCACAAGGACCGTTGGCTATGAAGATAAAATTTTTCCACAGACAACGAGATGCAGAACAGTGCAGAAATGGCCGAAAGCATAAGCGGCTGCATTCTATGACGATGATATTGGAAAGTTGACACAACACTACGACAAAACTCAAAGTTGGAGCGGCGACTGTGTAGAGAAGTAGGTGGAAGATGTACTTAACTGTTGCAAATAAAAGGTTTCTGGTTTTCACTGTGGTTTCATTTCGCGACCGATCGGAACTTACTTTCTGGACAACCCTCGTATAATGCTGTAAACTTTGTTCATAACCTTCCACTTGTAGAATTTTCTTAAGAGCAGTGACAGAACCACGCCCTAATTATGCAGAACGCCCTCATAACACCACGTCCGTCGTACTTCACTGTTGGCACCACACGATGGCATGTAACGCTCTCCAGGTGACACTTAGCAATGACTACAGAAATGTACTGCATGTGACAAGCTGCTCGACCATTGTATCTCAGTCTTTTAACTCCCTACGTACAGTCATTGTGCTTGCTGAATCCCTAGTAAGGGGTGTTCAAAAAGTCTCTCCGCAGTGCCGTATGGTTGTTAGCCGCGCGTGCCGTATGATTGTTCGCCTGCCTGGGTTACTTCCCTTGAAGCGGACTTCCCAACATTCCACTGTTTCGTTTGTCTTAGGTATCGTTGGTGTGTGTCGTTACGTGTTGACGTGAACGTTTAAGTTGAGTTCCTTTGTTCGTTTGTTTCGTTTTTGTCACTGTTAAAATGCTAACCATTGAAGAACGTGTGTTTTTAGTCGAACAAATGTTCAAAGCTGGCGGTAAATACACAGTTTTAGTTCGTCAAACAGTTAATTCAGTTTTCCCGGAGACAACACTCCAACATCCCGATACTGTGTGAAATTTGATTAACAAATTTCGAGGAATGGATTCAGTGACAGATGCACCAAGGTCGTGCTAGCGTTTTGTCTGAGGATAAACTACTCGATATTTCCGATAAAATGTCCATGAGTCCGAACAAGTCAGTTATAACACTCGCCTAGGAAATCCATGTTAGTGTCGGAACGGCCCACACAGATGTAAGGAAAAAATTAAAACTTTTTCCATATAAAGTGACAGACGTGCAAGAACTGAAAAATACTGATCATGGCAAGAGACTGCATTATTGTCAATGGTTCAATCTTTCGTTCAACAAAATGCAAGGGATATTCTTAATGAAACTTCTTTCACTGATGAGGCGTGGTTTCATTTATCCGGGTACATGACCTCGCAAAATTCTCGTATGTGGAGTACTGTAAATCCATTGCGTATTCATGAGGAACCACTTTATTCTGTGAAAATAGGAGTTTGGAATGCAATTTCTAGACGTCGGATTGTGGGTCCCAAATTATGCAACGAAACAATAAACGCACAACGATACTGCAGTATTATTCTGTGCCCATTCATAGGAGAACTTGTGTGAAATGAAATACTAAACGGTTGATTTCAACAAGATGGTGAACCGCGCATGCAGCTCGCGTTTCAATGTCACTGCTTGCTGATGTTTTTGGTGATCGCCTAATTTCACGGGGACTTTGGCCTCCACGATCGCCTGACCTAACACCACCCGACTTTTTCTTCTGGGGCGCAGCGAAAGCAACTGTGTATAGATACCGTCCAAAATCCGTCGATGAATTGAAAACAACAATATCCACTTTCACTGCTTCTGTTACAGAGGAAATGTTACAGCTTATGTTTGGAAACATGATTAGACGAATTGAATTGTGTATTCAACAACAGCGGGGACACTTTCAACATTTAATGCGAAAATTTGATAGTAAAAATGAATATTCAATAGATTAATAACTTGTATTCCACTGGGTTTCATTTCGATATATTCACTGCGGCATACGGAACGCGCTGCTAACAATCGTACGGCGCTGCGGACAGACTTTTTGAACACCCCGTGCTTTTAAATTCACGAATGATTTCTAACAATGATCACATGCGATGTTTTACAACCACTATGCGCAAGGCTACACGGACCCTGTCCGTCATTACATGAGGTTTGCCTGGTCTTGGTTTAGCTTTTGTTGTTCCTTCGAGTTTCCGCTTCAAAATCACATCGTCGACAGTCGATCTGGGCAGCTTCAGAAAGGCTGAAATGTTCCAAATCAATGTATTGCTCGGGTACACCCAACGACTAGTCCACGTTCGAAGACACTGAGCTCTCCTGAGCCACGCGTTCTGCTGTTACTGGTTTTCTGCTGACCGCAACGTACTCCCCACCTCCTTTATACTTGCTAGTCCTCCTCTTGTAACATCTAGTGATCAGTTCTACATTATGTAGGGGTGGCCAGACGCTTTTGATCTCATAATGTATCTCGTACCAAAATGCGAGAGTTAATCATATACCTTAATTTCTATAGACAACTGATGGTGCCTAATACGAATAGGTGAAATGGCTTTGGTTAAAGATAATAATAAGCATCCACATGCAGCAGACGGCTAATACACTACTGGCCATTAAAATTGCGACACCACGAAGATGACGTGCTAAAGATGCGAAACTTGACCGACAGGGAGAAGATACTGTGATATGCAAATGATTAGGTTTTCAGAGCATTCGCACAAGGTTGGCGCCAGTGGCGACACCTACAACGTGCTGACATGAGGAAAGTTTCCAACCGATTTGTCATACACAAACAGCAGTTGACCGTCGTTGCCTGGTGAAACATTGTTGTGATGCCTCGTGTAAGGAGGGGAAATGCGTACCATCACGTTTCCGACTTTGATAAAGGTCGGATTGTAGCCTATCGCGATTGCAGTTTATCGTATTGCGACATTGCTGCTCGCTTTGGTCCAGATCCAATGACTGATAGCAGAATATGGAATCGTTGGGTTCAGGAGGGTTAGACGGAACACTGTGCTGGATCCCAACGGCCTCGTATCACTAGCAGTCGAAATGACAGGCATCTTATCCGCATGGCTGTAACGGATCGTGCAGCCACGTCTCGATCCCTGAGTCAACAGATGGGGACGTTTGCAAGACAACAACCATCTGCACGAACAGTTCGACGACGTTTGCAGCAGCATGGACTATCAGCTCGGAGACCATGACTGCGATTACCCTTGACGCTGCATCACAGAGAGGAGAGCCTGCGATGGTGTACTCAATGACGATCCTGGATGTACGAATGGTAAAACGTCATTTTTTCGGATGAATCCAGGTTCTGTTTACAGCATCATGATGGCCGCATCCGTGTTTGGCGACATCGCGGTGAGCGCACATTGGAAGCGTGTATTCGTCTTCGCCATACTGGCGTATAACCCGGCGTGATGGTATGGGGTGCCATTGGTTACACGTCTCGGTCACCTCTTGTTCTCATTCACGGCACTTTGAACAGTGGACGTTACATTTCAGATGTGTTACGACCCGTGGCTGTACCCTTCATTCGATCCCTGCGAAACCCTACATTTCAGCAGGATAATGCACGACCGCATGTTGCACGTCTTGCACAGGCCTTTCTGGATACAGGAAATGTACTACTGCTGCCCTGGCCAGCACATTCTCCAGATCTCTCACCAATTGAAAACGTCTGGTCAATGGTGGCCGAGCAACTGGCTCGTCACAATACGCCAGGCACTACTCTTGATGAACCGTGGTATCGTGTTGTACCTGCACACGCCATTCAAGTTCTGTTTGACTCAATGCCCAGGCGTGTCAAGCCCGTTATTGCGGCCAGAGATGGTTGTTCTGGGCACTGATTTCTCAGGATCTATGCACCCAAATTGCGTGAAAATGTAATCACATGTCAGTTCTAGTATAATATATTTGTCCAATGAATGCCTGTTTATCATCTGCATTTCTTCTTTGTGTAGTTATTTTAATGGCCAGTAGTGTATTTACTCTTATTTCCACGGAAAACATAAACAAGAAAAGAAATAGCTCAGTTCATATTAGAACAAGCGCGGAGGAAGAACAGACGTTCGTGTTAGACGTTCGTCCCGTAACTGTGGCTAGCTGGTGGATGCAGCGCAGCAGGCGGTTGTGCGTGCACGCAGCTACGCAGCTAATGTGCGGTCGTGTGGGCGCGCGCACGGGCCGCCAGTCTCCTGCACGGCCCGTGCCCCGCGCTCTTTGTGGAGCAACTTTGTGATCAAGTTTTATTTCACGGCGAGGAAGCGTGCCGGGGAGATCGGTTGCTCTCCGTACAGGGGTTGCGGCGAGGGGTGACAAAAGTGCGCAACTCGTTTTCCAGCTGCCGGCGCTGGTGCGGCTTACTCTCCCCCGTGGGCACAAGACGGGCAGCACCCTGCAGGACTAGCAGACATCCACTGCCCACTGTCTGAAAACTGTGAGCGGTGTATTCTACAAGGAGTGATAACAATGAATATTTAGTGAGAACTGGAAATCGGTGCAGGACCAGGGAAAGTTTAAAAGCGAACAGTTGCGTTAGCCATTAGGCCTGCGTGGGAAGAATGACTTTCTGGACAACATTGAATACTCGAAGTCTGTGCACCTACCGTGCCTGTGTGTAACTCACCAACATACTGCAACGTCAGTGAGCCATAGACTGTGGCGGACGTGGAATTACAAATTTCCGAGTATGCTACATACTGCCTGCGCGGAGGCAGGGGCCTCTGCTAACATTGGAACTTTGTGACTGAAGCTCCTCTGGCCGAATTCACTCCTATTATAGAACTGTATTTTGTATTTTCGTCTCTTCTTAATATTTATTGAGTTGCTTGTTTTGTTTCCGTGACACATTGGGAAATTACTAAAGGACGTGGTATTTTTTGTTACTAGTGTTCACCTGCAAGAGACACGAAATACACAAAAAATTAAAAAAAGCCGGCAGCACGAACGAATAATCCGACTGGGACGGAAATCAATACATGTGATGTACAAGGGGAGATAAAGAGATGATTACGATTTCAGACAAAATTCAAGTGAGAGAGCTTCACATGTTGAGCAATCAACACCGCGCTTGTTCAACTTCGGATCTTACGTTAGCAGTCATTCATCTACATCTACATCTACATTATACTCCTAAAGCCACATAATGGTGTGTGGCGGAGGGTATTTTCGGTACCACTATATGATCTCTCCAACCCTGTTCCAATCGCGAATGGTGCGTGGGAAGAATGATTATCCGTAAACCTCCGTATTGGCTCTAATTTCTCGAATTTTCTCCTCGTGCTCAATAACGCGAGATGTATGTGGAGGGAAGTGATATGTTGTCCGACTCCTCCTGAAAAGTGCGGTCCCGAAATTACAATAGTAAATCTACATCTACATCTACATCCATACTCCGCAAGCCACCTGACGGTGTGTGGCGGAGGGTACTTTGAGTACATCTATCGGTTCTCCCTTCTATTCCAGTCTCGTATTGTTCGTGGAAAGAAAGATTGTCAGTATGCCTTTGTGTGGGCCCTAATCTCTCTGATTTCATCCCCATGGTCTCTTCGCGAGATATACGTAGGAGGGAGCAATATACTGCTCGGCTCCTCGGTGAAGGTATGTTCTCGAAACTTCAACAAAAGCCCGTACCGAGCTACTGAGCGTCTCTCCTGCAGAGTCTTCCACTGGAGTTCATCTATCATCTCCGTAACGCTTTCGCGATTACTAAATGATTCTGTAACGAAGCGCGCTGCTCTCCGTTGGTTCTTCTCTATAGCTTCTATCAACCCTTATCTGGCACGGATCCCACACCGGTGAGCAGTACTCAAGCAGTGGGCGAAGAAGTGTACTGTAACCTACTCCCTTTGTTTTCGGATTGCATTTCCTTAGGATTCTTCCAATGAATCTCAGTCTGGCATCTGCTTTACCGACGATTAATTTTATATGGGCATTCCATTTTAAATCACTCCTAATGCGTACTCCCAGATAATTTATGGAATTAACTGCTTCCAGCTGCTGACCTGCTATATTGTAGCTAAACGATAAATGATCTTTCTTTCTATGTATTCGCAGCACATTACACTTGTCTACATTGAGATTCAATTGCCATTCCCTGCACCATGCGTCAAATCGCTGCAGATCCTCCTGCATTTCAGTACAATTTTCCATTGTTTCAACCTATCGATACACTACAGCATCATCTGCAAAAAGCCTCACTGAACTTCCAATGTTATCCACAAGGTTATTTATATATATTGTGAATAGCAACGGTCTTCGGCACTCCCCTGCGGCACACCTGAAATCACTCCTACTTTGGAAGACTTCTCTCCACTGAGAATGACATGCTGTGTTCTGTTATCTAGGAACTCTTCAATCCAATCACACAGTTGGTCTGATAGTCCGTATGTTCTTACTTGGTTCATTAAATTATTGTGGGGCACTGTATCAAATGCCTTGCGGAAGTCAAGAAACACGGTATCTACCTGGGAACCCGTGTCTATGGCCGGCTTTAATTTCTTTTTCTTTCTTTACTGCACTGCAGCCTCTTTGCTTGTAACTTAAGGACACGTTACATTCATTATACTCAAATATTTACGAGGGTATGCTGAAAGGTAATGCCTCCGAATTTTATATGTGATGACTCTTCAAGCTTTTGAAGTAAAGCAGACGTTACCAACGTTCTACATCCCCACTCCTCATGTCTACATATTTATTTCTCAACATAGTCACCCCGGCAACGAACCCATGTCTTCCAAACGGAGAATGTCGGGCTTCGTTGACGGAGCCACAGCCTCACTTCTGCTTGCACCGTTTCAGCACTATCGAAGTTCAGTGCTCGAAGGTGTTCTTTAAGTTCTGGGATCAGATGGAAATGAAACATCTCTCCGTGATGCACAACGCCTCTCATGTAACGTCTGCCAGTGGAATTTGATTAGCATCCCCGTAACGCTCTCTCGTCAGCTAAGCGAACCCGTGGCGAAACGAGCCGCTCTTCGTTGAATCTTCTCTACCTCCTCTATCAGTCCTACCTGACTGGGATCCCAGGTAGATGAACAGTACTCAAGAATCGGGCGAACAAGCACCTTATAAGCCACTTCTTTCGCGAATGAGTTACATTTCCCTAATATTCTTCCGATGAGCCGGCCGGAGTGGCCGCGCGGTTCTAGGCGCTACAGTCTGAAACCGCGCGACCACTACGATCACAGGTTCGAATCCTGCCTCGGGCATGGATGTGTGTGATGTCCTTATGTTAGTTAGGTTTAAGTAGTTCTAGGGGACTGATGACCTCAGAAGTTAAGTCCCATAGTGCTCAGAGAAATTTGAACCATTTTTTTCTTCCGATGAATCTGAGTCTAGTGGCTGCTTTTCCCACTATCTGTTTTATTTGGTCATTCCACTTAAGGTCGCTCTGAAGAGTTACGCCTAGATATTTCACGGCAGACCTGCCTCCAGCTGTTTGTAATCGATAGTGTAGCTATACAGTAGAGGATTTATTTTCTTATGTACCGGGTGATCAAAAAGTCAGTATAAATTTGAAAACGGAATAAATCACGGAATAATGTAGATTAAGAGGTACAAATTGACACACATGCTTGGAATAACATGGGGTTTTATTAGAACCAAAAAAATACAAAAGTTCAAAAAATGTCCGACAGATGGCGCTTCATCTGATCAGAATAGCAATAATTAGCATAACAAAGTAAGACAAAGCAAAGATGATGTTCTTTACAAGAAATGCTCAATATGTTCACCATCATTCTTCAACAATTGCTGTAGTCGAGGAATAATGTTGTGTATAGCACTGTAAAGCATGTCCAGAGTTACGGTGAGGCATTGGCGTCGGATGTTGTCTTTCAGCATCCCTAGAGATGTCGGTCGATCACGATACAGTTGCGACTTCAGGTAACCCCAAAGCCAATAAAGGCACCATTCGTGAATTCTCTATAGGTCGTTCTGCAAATTTTTACTATCTTCTGGCGTTGCTACTTTGGTATAGATAACTGCATCCTCTGCGAATAGCCTTAAAGAGCATACGACGCTTACTAGTATATCGTTTATACATACATAGTAAACAGCAACGGTCCTATCACACTTCCCTGTGGTACTCCGGGTATTACCTTTACATCTGTCGATTTTGTTCCGTTAAGAGCGACGTGTTGAGTTCTATCTGCAAGAAAGTCTTGAATTCAGTCGCAAGTCTGCTCCAGTACTCCATAAGCTCGTATTTTTTTCATTAAACGGCAATGCGGAACGGTGTCAAATGCCTTACTGAAATCAAGGAACACGGCATCAATCTGAGTGCCGTTGTCCACTGCGCTGTGGATCTCATGGGGGAACAGAGCGAGCTGAGTTTCACAGCATCTCTGTTTGCAGAATCCATGTTCATTTTTATAGAGGGGATGTCCATTTTCAGAAACGTCATAGTTCTTGAGCATAAAAAATGTTCCATGATTCAATAATTCGCCTTTCTCAGTGATTGTTAGAGTTGTTGGATGTCCTCCTGAGGGCCATCGTACAGAATTCTGTCCAATTGGCGCATTAGATCGTCAAAATCCTAAGCTGGAGGAAGGACCCTGCCCACATGGTTCCAAATGTGTCCAATTGAGAAGAGATCCGATGAACTTTCTGGCAAGCAGAAAGACAAGCAGCAGAAACTCACGCCGTGTGAAGGCGAGCATTATATTGCTGAAATGGAAGAACAGTATGGCTTGCCATGAAGGGCAAGAATACGGGGCGCAGAAAATCGTCTAAGTACCGCTGTGCTGTAAGAGAAGCGCGGTTGATAACCAACGAGGTCCTGCTACGAGAAGAAACGAGATCCCAGACTATCAGTCTTCGTTGTTAGGCGGTATGGCGGGCGACATTTACGTTGGTACCCCACCGCTGTCCGGGGCGTCTTCAGACACGTCTTCGGCCAGGAATCTCATTGACTGGAGTAGAATTGTCTTCAGTGATGAGTCCCTCTTTGAACTGCGACCCGATGACGACCGAAGACGTGTCTAGAGACGCCCCAGTGAGCGATGAGTTACCACCCCGACTGTCGCGCGCCATACGGTCCGACAACCCGAAGTGATGGTCCCTGATCAGTTTACACCGACTTTATCCTTTTTTTTTATCGCATTCATTTAACTGTGTGTACATGTATATTTAATCTACCGGTTTCCACCCCGTTCGGTAATTACTTCGCGGTGTTTTTTTGTGTGTACCTGAAAAGAAATAGGTATTCACTTTCTACAGAGAAATAGCGTACAGTACGAATCAGTAATAACGTAAACAGAGGAACATGGTCCAATGATGATTATTTTAACAGTGTGAAAGACAGAATTATTTGACGAAAAAAATGATTTCCGGTTTATTTGGCACTTCACAAGAAAACAAGATAGAAAGGATAATGCAAAAATGAGATATTTGCTGCGTTATACGCTTTTTCTGATGTGTTTGCAATTTTATATTTTTTCTAGCAATTAAGTGTATACAATGTTTAGATGATACTTTTCCCGTCTTTTCAGTTCTCAGGAATGCAAATGATTTACCACTAGACCTTTGACAAGAATTTCCACTATGAATTCTACGTGGGTCATTAATAATTCTATTATCCTTGTTCCTACATTTTGTTACTGTATTTAGATTTTTTTTTGTAGAAACTACTTCATAGACTCACTTTACCGTTCAGATGCCAAACTGCACAGCAGACAGCTCTCACACCACAGGCAATTTTGACGATGACGCGTAAACGAAAATAACCACTGGAGACGGACGTAAACTTTCACTGTCATCTACGTTTACCGAACACATCCACACACACACCAGAGCTTACCTATTGGGGCATGCGGAAACGGCACGACTGGGGGAATTCGATCTGTGGAGCACCGGTTTCCACTTACATCATTTCATGTCACTGCGCTGATTTCATTCCCATCATCCTTTAATGTCAGAAAAATCTAATACATGTAGTGCCCGCGGCTCGTGGTATCATGGTTAACGTCTCTGCGTCTATATCGTGGGATCTCAATTTCGGTTTTCGGCCAGATCGGAGAACTTCCCGCGAGGGAGAAGGTTGTTGTCCTAATCATCGCCTTTAAAGATTTAAGTGACTGATTGTTATCCTCGTTAACATTTTACATAGATTCCCCTCTTAGTAGCGCCGCAGTCGGGTAATATTCTCTTTTTCGGGGATCGGTTTGTACTTTCTCAGTTACTCCAGGCTGATTCGTTTGTATTTTTTGACGTCTTATTCAGTTTTTTACAGAGTACATCATCGATAGAGACTGTGCGTGTTGTGAGCGGACACAAGGAGAATTGGCTGCTGTTTCTAAACAGCTGGAAGCTGCACTGGCCACGGTCGACCGGCTCCTGTCTACGGCTCAAAGCTGCGGCGACATCAGGGCGCCAGTGACGAGGCCTGCGACATATTTGGTGCTGCTGGAATCCCCTGGAGACCTGGTAGTAGCTGCGGCATCCAATATGCAATATCTGACAGGTCGGGCTTTACTCGACAGTGACTGGCGGAAGGCGGTGAGTTCACGTGAGACTGGGCGGAAGGCAAAAAAGGGAACGTGCGGCACGATTGGCTTCTTTCGCGGTGGCGGCAGGTAAGAGGTGCTACCCAGTGTTGATAATACGTCTGAGCCACCACTGGATGCCTCTCCTGTTGAACCAGTGGCCTATTTTCATACACAGTCCGGGCAAAGGCCGATGGCGGTTATGCTAGTCATCGGAAGCTCCAACCTTAGGCGGGTGATGGAGCTCCTCAAGGAAATAACAACCAGGTCTTGAAGAATGACCGTGTACGCTCGATATGTCCTCGGAGACGTGGAGGAGGCTCTGCCGGCGGCTATCGAGCGCACAGTGTGCAACCAGCTGCAAAAGGGGCAGACATCGGCACGAATGACATCTGACTCTTGGGTTCTAAAGCCAACCTCGGTTCCTCTAGGCGAATGGCTGATTCGGTGAAGGGAGCTAGCATCGTACGCGGAGTGCACGCTAAGGTCTTATTTTTAGCATTGTCGATCGCGGTCCTCTAGTTCAAAGCAGAGTGGAAGGCCTAATCGAGAAGTTCAGACGATTCTGCGATGGTATCGGATGCGAATTTCTCGACCTATTCTACTGGGTGGAGAATTGTGGGGTTCTGCTTAATACGTCAACTGTGCCCTACACGCTCCGACCACTTACTAGGATAGCGGAGTACGTGTGGCGTGCACATGGAGTTTTTTTTAGGTTAGAGGAACCCCTCCTTGGGATTAGAGCTGAATCGTCGGCAAAATTCGAAGCTACATTAACCACAATGTTCTCAGAGATTGCTCGTCTTCGCAGGTCGAATACAGAAAAGGCTAATATGATATCAGTAAACTACATGAGCATCTAAGGAAAGGCCTCAAAATTAGTATCGCTTATTTAAGATTATAATGCCCATATAGTATTAGGAACAGAAAAGTGGTTGAAACCGGTGAAATGCTAAGTTCGGATTGGGATATTTATTATAGGAAAGTACTTACTCCCTTTCTAGTAGCAGTTTATCGTAGTTCAGTGGAATATCGAATGGTACATTCTGCGCAGGGCATTCCCATTTCTAAGAAGGGCCGTAGGACAGATGCGGATAACTGTAGGCCTATACTGTTGACGTCAATCAGTTGTAGAGTTATGGAACAAGTTTTACGCTCTAGAATTACGACGTTTTTGGAGAAAGAAAATCTCTTCTATAAAAATCAACATGGATTCCGCAAACAGCGATTTTGTGAAACTCAACTCGCTCTGTTCCCCCGTGAGACTCATAGCGCTGCAGACAAAGTCACTCAGGTTGATGCCGCGTTCCTTAAGACAGAAAGACATTTGACACCGTCTTACTCTGCCGTTTGGTGTCTACAAGAAAGTAGCAACGCCAGAAGTCAGTATCGTTTTGCAGAATAACCTACAGAGGACTGATAAATGGTGCAGGCTATGGCAGTTGACCAAGAACGTAATGTAAATGTATCATACTGCTCATACAAAGGAAAAGGAATCCATTACTGTACAATTGCACTATTGATGATAAATTGCTGGAAACAGTACCTACCGTAAAATATCTAGGACAAACTATCCAGAGCAGTCTTAAGCGTAAAGTCCGAATAAAAGAAATAGTAAGAAAAGCAGCTGCCAAACCCAGCTTCATAGCAGGAGTCTTAAGGAAATGCAATTCATCCATGAAAGAAGTGGCTTAAAGACGCTTGGTCGACCAATTCCGGAGCATTGTTCATCAGACTGAGATCGATACCATCCAGGACTGATAGAAGAGGCAGGGGAGATCCAACAATGAGAGACGCGTTTCGTCACTGGATCGTTTAGTCGGCACGAGAACGTTACAGAGTTGTTCAACAAACTCCGGTGGCAGGCTCTGCGAGAGAGGCTATGTGCACCACGGAGAGGTTTACGATTCAAATTTCGGGACAGCATTTTCCAGGATGAGTTGGATAACATATTACTTGCTCCCACATATACTTCGCGAAATGACCACGACGAGAAAATTCGATAATTTAGAGCTAACATAGAGGCTTACCGAAAATCGTTCTTCCCATGAGCTATTCGCGAGTGTAACAGGGAAGGGCGAAAAAGGGGATCAGCTAGTGGTACCAGAAGTGCCCCACGCCACATGCCGCCAGATGGCTTGCGGAGTATTGACGTAGATGTCGGCTTCCCAGATCCTGGAACCGTCAGTTCTCGCTCAAGTAGCTTCTCTGTTGCCATGACGAGGCTAAATGCACACCTTTCCGGTTCTCCCACCAAGGAAAACTCCCGTGGCCTGTGGACAGCAATCAGACCCGCTGACAACTAAGCTACGTAAGCACACTCATCTACATGACTACTCTGCAATTCACACTTAATGTGCTTGTCACCAGCGTACAGTGAACCACTTTCACAGTATTTCTCAACCGTTCCCCAATCGAATAGCACGTGGGAAAAATCTTTCCTTGCGAGTCCCGATTTCTCCTATTTTACCATGATGTTCTTTCCTCTATGTAGGTGGGAGATACCAAAATATTTTCTGCATTCGGAAGAGAAAGTTGCTGAATGAAATTTCGAGGAAAGATCCTGCTGCAACGAAAACGCCTTTGTTTTAATCATTGACACCCCAACACGCCTATCATACCCGTGACACTCTCTCTTCCAAATCGTTAAAAGACGAGCTACCCTTTTCTGAATTTTTTCAATATCCTCCTTAAATCGTATCTGGTAAGGAAACCTTACACGCAGCGGTCCTCCAGAACAGGATGCACAAACCTAGCGTAGGCAACCTCTTTACTATAGGCAGATAAGCCTAGACAAAGAAAAAGACGGGTTAGGTGTACTTCCCGTCGACAGTGAGACAATCTGAGACGTAGCTCTAGTTAGGATTTGGGAAGGATGGGGAAGAAACTCGACTGTCTTTCCCAAAGGTATCAGCCATAATTTGCCTTAATCGCCATAGGGCAACCATGGAAAACGTAAATATTGACGTCTGTATAGGGATCTGAGCCTTCAGCATGTGGAAAGCGAATCTGGTGTCTTGCCACTACACCATTTACTTCGGTATCTGCTTATAAGTATGCATTATCAGCTTTCCAAGCAGAATACTAAAATTATTAGTGACATTTGATTACAAGGGCTTTGGAGCAAATCATGACACTACAGTGCGTACGAGGGTCGGCTATTTTTGTACTATAGTCAGCCAGCTGAATAAACGTCCCCTGCACATCACGCACGTGGACGGTATTTTGTGCGGAGAACACCCTAGCGCCATCATAATGATGGTGCCGAGTAGCCGCCCCAGCCACTCAAAGCTGTGCCTGGTGACACACGTTCTTAGTGGATGCAAAGTTGTAAGGTTGTTGTTTTATACAGAAAATTGTAGTTTCGGTAATATTTTGGATGTGACGAGGAAAAGTAAAGCTGCAATAGTATCCTAGTAATAGCGGGCAACATCTCTGTCAAACAGGTTGCGCTGCGAGAGACTGTTAGTATAACCTTTGCTTGGCAGTGGAGTGCAGTCTTGGAGGGAGAGACGAGGAGACGAGTTGTATCTTCTGATGGGGTAAGATGTTTTTAGGTTGTACTGTATGCCAGCAATAATTTTTTGATATTATTTTTCGTTTATGGAGAGGTATTTTGTAAATTCATTCAGAAGAGTTCAAAAAGTACTCTAATAGCGCATTTGCCGAGACACCCAAGCGTAGTAATTAATCTGGTCAGGGATTTAGAATTGGAGATTTCTGTGATAATGTATGATTTACTGATTTTTCTTCAAAGATGGATAGCATACTTGTTTGTAAGAAAGTAAAGACATGAAACTTCCTGGCAGATTAAAACTGTGTGCCCGACAGAGACTCGAACTCGTGACCTTTGCCTTCGAGTCTCGGTCGGGCACACAGTTTTAATCTGCCAGGAAGTTTCATATCAGCGCACACTCCGCTGCAGAGTGAAAAGCTCATTCAGGAAAGTAAAGACAATTTGTTCAGGTTTTTCCACTGATAGTATATAGTGAATTTTTCAAGTATTAAAATATTTTCTCTTAGTGATGTGAGGTTTTGTTAATACAGTTATTTGATTGCTTTTCCATCAATCAGCATTCGTCTCTTTATTACAAGTTTCACACACACACACACACACACACTTATATATATATATATATATATATATATATATATATATATATATATATATATATATATAATTCTGCTTTCATAAGTTTCTCAGTAACAGAAATTTAACGGACAGTGATCACTGCAGTAATGATATTTATTGGCACAGAAGTTTTGTGTATGTCCCTATAGCTTAAACCACGGATTGTACATCGCGCTGCTGCATTTATTCATTGCACAAACAGGTAGGCCATTTATAATTTACCTGTGATGCAATTAACATTTCAAGAATGACATACTGTTCAGATAGGTCGTCTTGGAAGTTATTTACATCTCACATTGCACCGCACATTTCAATTTTGCATTGCTGATCGCATTTCAAGAGTCACGAGATTACTTACAACCTTAAATACGAGGTAACTTGTCCCTCTAATCACGATCTCAGCTTCACATTACCACACAGACAAAATACCAGTTAATATAACTATACATTACCGTACAACAGAAACTAATTAGCCACTTTCAAAGTATCTGTCGTGGATCGTGAGTCACCGATGCAGTTTGTGTTAACGGAGCGGTGTAGTGTCTTTAATTTCAAACGTATGCGACATAGCCTGTTCCTCTAGCCGTAGGAAAGTGAGAGAGGCGAAACCTTAAAGAGCCAATGCCCTGAGCTCGAATATAACATAGGACGCTATTTTGAGGAAGAAGGTATAACAGGAAGCTTCTTGTAGCTTTGTCGAAACACGTTAAAAGAGTAGCTGGTGCTCAGAAATGTAGAAATGACTAGGGACAAGTGTGCAGTAGATCGAAGTAGCGCTTACTGCGTTTGCCCGAGCTCCACTTCTCTCTGGCACCTCAGCGTGCGTGCAGCGGCTAGGCAGGGACTGGAGGAACTCGGGAGGGAACCTGCCCTCCCCGTGCTATCGCATCCGCTGCAACCATACACCGGTGCAGCAAGTCGAGGGTAGCCGGCGCGCGGCAGCTGTCGTGCCACCCCTAATGCATGCGCCAGGCGGAGGGTGCAGACTTGTAGCGTCCCCTGCAACTGGTCGGCCCGGCGCGACCGGGGCCACCACTTGTCGAGCCGGAGAGGCAGCGGCGAAAGCAGCGCCCTGGAACTGCAACTACACTGTGCGCCGCAGTACCATGCTCCACGCCACGTCGTTCCCAGCGACAGCGTCTGCGAACGGCCGGAGTCGGTGCCAGTTGCACTTCCTAGTAGGCTGTTGCTATTAAAAAAAAAAATCGAGAATCCGATATGTTGTTGTTGTTGTAGTCCAAATACTGGTTTGATGCAGCTCTCAGTGCTGCTCTATCGCGTGCAAGCCTCTTCGTCTCCGGTCTCCGAGTAAATACTGCAACCTACATCCCTCTGAATCTGCTTATGGTATTCATCTCATGGACTCCCTCTACGAGTTTTACGACCCCCCCCCCCACACACACACACACGTACACACTTCTCTGCAGTACTAAATTGGTGAACCCTTGATGCCTCAGAATGTGTCCTACCAAGCGATCCCTTCTTTTAGCTAGGTTATAGTACTAATTTCTCTTCTCCCCAATTCTATTCAGTACCTCCTCATTAGTTGCGTTATCCGATTTATCGACATTTATAAAAATATCTTAAACGGCCGTCGATACAATGAAAGAGTATATCGATATCGCTATCGCTTTGTCCCCCATGTTGCGCGGGGTTGGCGTGGTTAAATCGGATTTGGCATGTTAACTTGAATGGGTGGCCGGATGCTCTTCCTGCCGCCACCCCGTACCCCCCGGGACGGAATCAGATTACCCCATCTGTCGGCGTCTAGTGTAAATCATGGAAAAGTGCGGATGTTTTTCAAATGTCTGTGAGTCATGTAATTGAGGCGGGACGTGGGGACCAGCCCGGTATTCACCTAGAGGGATGTGGAAAACCGCCTAAAAACGACATCCAGGCTGGCCGGCACACTGGCCCTTGTCGTTAATCCGGCGCCGGATTAGATCCGGGACCGGCGCGCCTACCCGAGTCCAGGAAGCAGCGCTTTAGCGCAAAATAGTATATCGATATATCGACGGAAAAAATTTCGATGATCCGGCCTATAAAAATATCGGCTCCACATTATAAATATACTGCCGCTTTGAAGGCTGTAAATGAGAGTATTGATTTATTATTAGTTATTCTGTACATCAACAAGCTAACAGCCTGCTTATCCGCCTTAGAGCGAGAATTTAAAGGAAAACGATGCACGTTCACGTTTGCCGATAACCACATTGCTTAAAACGGCAAACTGCGTGTAAGTGACACAATAAAAGGTGTCCGACGCGCCCGTCGTTCGATTTCGTCACATTTCGGATGTGTCCGGAGCACTTGATGTCGACTTCCCTGTTTTTTTCATTTCTGAAAACGCCAGCGAACTAACAGCTGTAGTGACAAAACTGCTTGGTGAAGTTAAAAGTTGCAGTGTCTGCAGAGCTCCGAGAACCGATTACGTCAGTATTTCCCCTCACACGTCTGCGCCCACCACTAAGACCAATCTTGTCATTTAGGTTTTCGTTCATTTTCAGCAGCTGTTTCTGAAGGAGGCCTATTGAAGAAATACAACAGTAGTTGCCTTAAAACCTGTTTTTAAAGCAACTGGTGCGGTATTTCTTCACATCGGAAATCTTATTATTCCATCCACACCGCCCCGCCACCCCTCTTCCCTAGTGCAATTGGACTTCTTTGTGTCACCTACACTTGCTTCACACAGCCAAAGAGAAAGAGCGCACGTGATGAAAGCTCAAAAAGTAGTAAGACTCCATACAATGAAAGTAAAATTATGCTCTACTACAATTTCAAATATTTACCGAAAATTGCGAAAAAAATATGTAACAAAAAATAAAAATATCGGTTCGCGTGATTGCCATTTCGTTATCGATAGTTCGATATATCGGTGTGAAAACTACCGAATGTGAATATCGGTATATCCTGGAAAAAATATCGATATTTCGATTTCTTGTCAACAGCTCTACTCTGTAGGCTTTGGACAGAGTACTTGCACCGAGCGAGGTGGCGCAGTGGTTAGACACTGGACTCGCATTCGGGAGGATGACGGTTCAATCCCGCGTCCGGTCATCCTGATTTAGGTTTTCCGTGATTTCCCTAAATCACTCCAGGCAAATGCCGGGATGGTTCCTCTGAAAGGGCACGGCCGACTTCCTTCCCCATCCTTCCCTAATCCGATGAGACCGATGACCACGCTGTCTGGTCTCCTTCCCCAAACCAACCAACCAGAGTACTTGCGGACTAGAAAGAAATCGCAAGATCGAGCCGTTTCCATGAAACGTCGACAGACAGGCGCACAAAGCTAATGGTCTGTATCTGTGACATCGATCTGTCGTAGATTTTGGAACAGGTTATATGCTCGTCGTTATGACATTTCTCAAGACACGAAATCTCTGGTGTAGGTATCAGCAAGGGTCCCGTCAGAAACGATCGTGCGAAACCCAGCTCGTTCTGTTCATCCACGAGATGCAAAAAGCAGTAGATAACAGCATCTAGATTGATGCTGCGTTCTTTAACTTCCGGCAGGCATCCGAAACACCTCCGCACTGCTACACAGTGAACAAAATACGCCTATACACAATATCAGGTCATCTGTGTGAGTGGATTGAAGTGCTTCTAGCAAACATAACACAACATGTCAGTCTAAACTGAGAGTACTCTTGAGTCGTAAAAGTGACTTCGGGCGTGCCCCAGTGGAGTTTTACAGAGCCATACATTTCAATGTATGTAGAAATGACCTGGTAGTCGGAAGTATCTTGAGCCTTTTAGTAGACAATGCTATTGTTTACAGAGAAGTCGCGAGAGCAGAAAATTGTAGCGCGTTGCAGGAAGACCTGCAGAGGATCGACGCTTAAATAAACACATGTAACGTGTTGCGAATACATGGACTGAAAGATCTTTCATTATCTGATTACAAAATTGTAGAAGAATCATTGCTACCTGTTACATCCATAAAATACCTAGGAGTACGTGTACGGAGCGATTTGGAGTGCAACAGACACATAAATTAATCGCTATTAAGGCAGATGCCTGACTGCCATTCAACGGCCATTCAATGTAAGCCGTCGAAAGAAAGGAAGTAGCTTGCAAGACTCCTGTTCGACCAATACTTGAATATTGCCCGTTAGCATGGGATCCATACCAGATAACACTGATGGAGGAAATAAACCAGATCTAAATATCTCCACGTTTCGTTACAGGTTCATTCAGTTTGCGACTATTTCGGACATCTGATAAACGTAGCAATCAATATCCCCGCAATATGGTACCTCCATGCCAATGGAAATGGTCGTCGAACAGGCGCACAAAACAAGTCTCTTATCTCTGACATCGATGTGTCATAGAACTGTGGAACACGTTTTATGCTCTCATATTATGACATTTCTGGGGGCCGAAAATCTCCTCTGCAGGAACCAACATGAGTTACGAAAACAACGATGTTGTGAAACCCGTCTCGCTCCGTTCGCCCGCGAGACCCGGAAGGAAGTAGATACCGGCGCAGGGGTAGATGCCGTGTTTCTTGACCTCCAAAATACATTCGATACAGTTCCGCATTACCCACTGAACAAAAGACGAGCGTGTGGAATATAAAGCCCACTGTGTACCTGGACTGAAGAGTTTCTAGCAAAAAGAACACAGCATGTCATTCTCAACCAAGAGAAATCTTTACAAATAAAAGTACCTGCGGACATGTCACATGGCAGTTCTATAGGACCATTACTTTTCACAGTGTATATTAATAACGTATTGGATAATTTCAGAAGTCATTCACGGATGACGCTGTTGTATACAGAGAAATTGTAAACGTAGAAAATTACTGCGAAGTGCAGGAAGACCTGCAGAGGAACAACGCCTGGTTGAGGGATGGCAGTTGAGTCTTGCGCAGAAACAAATGTAACATATTGCGAATAAAGTCGCAGAAAGACCCTTTATTATATGATTACGCGATTGCAGAACAATCACTTCCATAAAATATCTAGGAGTATGCCTCCAGAACGCTATAAAGTGGAACGACCACATTAAAGTAATCGCAGCTAAGGGCGATGCCAGGCTGACATTCGTGGTGATTTGTGGCGCAGACATATAGATGTAGATGTATTTTCATGTGCCGGTCAAGGCTGTGTGTTTCAAGAAAATGTTCAAATGTGTATGAAATCTTATGGGACTTAACTGCTAAGGTCATCAGTCCCTAACCTAAACTATCCTAAGGACAAACACGAACACCCATGCCCGAGGGAGGACTCGAACCTCCGCCGGGACCAGCCGCAGCTGTGTGTTTCGAAGTACCATTACTGACTGTATCTTCCAGAGTAATGGAAAGTTTTGAACATGTAGGAGTATGTGAGTGTAGCGAGACAGATACGGAGCGAGCACGAACCCCACCTACAAAATTCCAGAGGCTTTTCAGGGATATTTGCAGTGTATTTTGGTATAAGGGAGCGGTAGTTTCCGATAGTGTCTTGCCTCCATTTATCTTTCTATCTATATTACACTGAAAATATCTGCAAATGTCAACGTTGTGCGTTGCGTGGCTTGTTTGTAAACATATTAATTCCATTCACTTATTGTAGCCATTCTACTGTTAGTCCTCAATGTTGCATTCGGTAATACTCCGTTCTGTCCCAGATATGCTTTTCCGTCAGTGTTAGTTGCACGTTAGCAGTGATATACAGCAACTTGCGTAGGTTCTCACATGAAGAGTTGGCTAATAGGCATCTCGTGTTTGTCTTCACTGAATGCGGTGGAAGAGTCGCAAATCGACGCTATTTTGATTTGTTCCCGCAATGACGGTAACCATGTCGCAGTATTTTTTTCGTGTGAGTGCTGTTACATTGCTCTGTGTTTTGTTCTGTACGTTTAGGAGATAGGATGTTACAGTAATTTTATCTCTTGATTAGGTATTCTCTCAGAAACGAACAAACTGAATAATTCGTAATTACGTTGCAGAGTACACCGGAGCCCATGAGGACTTTATACCAAATACGCTGAAAATATTCCTGAGCAATCTCCGAAATTTTGTAGTTGGAATTCTGGTTCACCATATTTGTCTTTAATATGATATGGCATAACTGCTGCGTGGTTAGACTGCAAAAAAAATTAGAAAACAGAGAAGCTTCCTGTAGCAGGCCATTGACTACCTCAATATTGAACGCAAACGATATTCTTGAGCCGGCCGGGGTGGCCGAGCGGTTCTAGGCGCTACAGTCTGGAACCGCACGACCACTACGGTCGCAGGTTTGAATCCTGCCTCGGGAATGGATGTGTGTGATGTCCTTAGGTTAGTTAGGTTTAAGTAATTCTAAGTTCTAGGGGACTGACGACCTCAGAAGTTAAGTCCCATAGTGCTCAAAGCCATTTGAACCATTTTTGATATTCTTGGCTGTTGACCCCAAACTAGAACTGCGAACATCGGTAACAGACAAGAAAACACCTTTAGTGTAGACCACATTCATCACCAGACGGAGACCAAGCAGCAGAAAAGACCAGGTTCTCCTAGGACCACGGACGCCATCATAAGTAATGAAGAATTCGAGTATCTTACTGAACTCAATGTCTTATCGTGGTTCTGCGTACGGTCCCTACGAAATAATAGACAGAGATGTCACGTGTTATTCGTGTGCCCCCAATAATTCATGAACAATTTGAGATATCGTGATCAGGTTTTCGACTTTTGGTATTGCTTATTTTTTAGTATAATGAATTTTTATGTACTGAGGTACTAAAGCAGTTTTGACTTTCTTAAATGGAAGAATGTACATTTAAAAATAAATTTCATGTACCTTGAAAACAGGGTTGCAGTGATGCGGCGTTGGCTGCTGTTTGTGGTTAATCTTTTAGTAAAGAAGCGGCAGGAAAACGCTAAATAGGAAGATTAAGATGGCCTTATAGCTTATGTTTCGTGGCAGGTGTAACTGAGTCCTGTTATCAGTTTCTGCTAAACATTTAACTAATTCTTCATATTCTTTAGCAAAATATTTTACTGCAAATACAAAAGTCGTATTGTCGGAGTCATTATTTCGGGGCTATTGGAACATCGTTAAGAGTTCCAGTTTTGCAACAGAATGAATGGTTTTTTTTTTTTCAGACTATACAGGATCTGCAATACGAAGCCACACGTCACGACATAGAGGTCAACAGTAATGGAAATACTGGAAACTCCTACACGACAACTGTACGATCCATGACGAGTCTGCGTCGTTGTTTCCACATACGATAATACGAGGAAGATGTTTCATATCATGTGAAAGTTTGCTATCAGTACTGCCCGCAACAAAAAAGTTGGGTATACTATATAGGTTCCATATCTTATCAAGAATAATTTGTAGCTTTTCTTTCCCTCGTCCCCATCATGCGAAATTTGCCACGTCTGTTCCATGTCTGTGTCCGCTGCATTTGTAACTAACTCTTGAATTTACGGTTTGTTTGTTCAGCAGCCTCGACGATGCCAAGTGCATATTTTAAGAACACTTACATCCTATTTATTTTGTTTTGAGGCAATGGTTGACTTTGTTCCTTCTTTTTATTCTCCGTACATTTCACGCACAGCTATCCAACATTCCTTTCTAATATCTTTGGATATTATCCAAATCTGACATTTCACTACAGCGAACATGTAGTGAACACTCTCGGTTCCAGGCGCAACTTCTCTCCGTAGATCCTGTTAACCTGCGCGCTAATGTGACCGTTTTAGATGGAAATAAACGCGTGCAGCCGTGTTTTCAACGTCGTTGCAGCGTTATGTTTTAAGGTTAGTGCCTTTTGTGTCTCTCACCACATTTGTAATAGCAGTTGAAGGACATTTCGCTTGAGATATAATTGTACCATAAAAAGAAAAGTTCAGATTATATTGAAATCGTCGTTACTATGATTACATCACAAGTTTCTGATGTTTCGGGGATTATGAACAGATTTATTTCCTCTATACCAGCAATATTGCATTAGAGATTGAGAAATATGCCTTTTACCATACAAAATTTGTAATTGGTTTGTTACAATTTTTATTGATATTTCTAATGAATTATTTATTCTCGAGCATTGTTTTCACTGATTCTACATTTCAGTTCCGATCCTCAGTTATCCCGAGCAACATAATTTTTCTGCTGTTTTAGTTAGAACCTTGGTATCTAGCAGTGTGCCAGTTGCTCTGAGTTAGTCATTCCACAATTGCTGCTTTGAATTGTTTCGAAAGACGACAAGCGAGTCAGCCAGCAGTCAGAAATCCTGTCGCTGCAGATATGTCAGATAGTTAACTCACATCATACTGTCGTCTGTCTTGACCGAGAACTTGCAGTTGGCGATCTTAAATATCTATTTGTATTCTCCTCAGAATTAGAGCGATCTATTTTGTGCTATGGTGTGACGGTAAACAAGAAATGTTATTCCCTTCCTTTTAATATTTTCTGTCATATGTGGCTCACAACTATCAGCTAGTTGATCCTCTCCTGTTCGTTATATAACTCCAATGTTTTCCAATAAAGCGTCTCACAAAACAGCTCTCTACATCATTTTTTGTATTTCTTTTTACTCGTATTTATTGACTGCACAATCTCTTCCGCGGTCTTGACCTGTTGATGAGAGCTGGTACGTGCTGTAGCCTAAAGGCATCATTACTGGATTTAGTTACATGAAGTTATTGTATATATTTTTTTCTTTTTTTGAGAATGCAGATTCTTTAAAAGGTGAGTGGAGTACCATAATTAGCTTACTACCAAATAATTCATGATAATGGTCTGAATGCAATTTATAGTTTGGCAGAGATTAGTTAGCATACATTTAGCTGTCTACAAAGAAACTCCCCATTCCTATAATTCAAATATTATGCTATATAGTTCCTTCATTTGGTTTCTTTATGCATTTATTGCGACTAAAGACTTTTCGTACGTTTGTACATTCTTAATTCTTATTAATCCCATATATTCAGCGTACTTTTTAACTTTTACTTCTCCCCCCTTCATTTCTATTGCACATTCAAGCAGTTACACAAACGCACTCACCCACCCGCCCGAACACACACACACGCACACACACACACACACACACACACACACACACACATGCGTGCACGAACAAGCGCGCATGTAAAATACACACGCATGCGTGGATACACATACGATACACACATAGACACACTGATGATTTTTCCTTGAGTTAAGCCTATCAGTGATTGATACTGAGGAACTCTTTGTCCGAGCATCGTTGAAATTACTTGATCATTACACATCATAGATTTATTGAGTGGTGATCAGGGTAGATAAAAATAAAAGAAAGCATTTATTTCAAATGTTTTTATGTAGGAATGTATCAAAAACCAGAGGATATAAAAATGTACAAAATATTATTTTATATATATCTATATACAAAAATGTAACATTCTCTCGTAACCGGCCACGGCCAATACACGGATTCTGATGAGGTCATAAGCGTCCACATTACTACTAACGATGCTGAAATATTTCAGCCAAACAATTAAAATTCAAACTCCTTAATTTTGTCAACGAATGATAATATACAATGGTGTCAAATAATTTAAAATCAATGATGAACAAGATAATGTAAAGTATGCTTCTTTAGTAGCAATGAACTATAGATTTTCCTTTGTCATTCTTCTTCGTAAAATGGTGATCTGTCACTAACAAAATACATGTGTAAAATATCTCAACATTATTAATGCAAACAGCTCATTAAAAACATCTAAAATTTCTCAAAATATACTATACTGACAATATTGGGAATATCGGTGTATAAGATATGTGAAATTTAACTGCGCTGCAAAGTGCTACAAAGATATTATATGTGTACTTCTCGTTCACGGAACCAGCAAATGACGAAACGCTGATGTAATCAGTCCAAATCATAAAATATAAAGTACACTTTGTGTGTAATACTATATTATTATCTGTCTTACGTTGGAACACTGGACAAATTCGAATTTTCATAACTCGTCAAATTATTAAACGTTTGCATCCATTAAAGGTTTGCGATATTGTATTGTAAGATTGACCCCTACAACAGAATTGCAGTTTTACAGCAGTCCTTTATAAATGTTAACAGCTGGATGCGCTTACGAGTTGCCATTTGATATTCCTTAGCAAACACAAACACTGCGATACACTGATAATGGCATCCGAATTTGTGCTTATGCATATCTTACTAATTTACATAACAAATTAACACGCCAGAAAGTTTTACAGTTCTTTTTGTACCTTCACAGCAGTTGTGAATTTGAAATACCTCGGGTTTGTAACGCACACCAGGTGCATTCTTTACAACTTTTCAATAAAATTTAATGTCATCCATTAACGCGTGCAGTAATAGGTTATCTACAGAAACAATTAGATACCTAACAAACATAAGGCACCTTGCTGGGAAAATATCTGATACAAGCATAAGATTTTCTTTTCAGTCTTCTTTTACAATGATGTCGATAATGTGGCACAGTCCCCTTGAGGAGGTTCACCGCTCAGCAAAAGCGACTAACGTACAGTGAACGTTGCACGCTTCATTCCACAGTCCAATACACACATATCCCTTGGAACGTGCTCTGCTTCTTTTTAGGAATGTATGAAAGTTGTTTATATATAATAATATCAAAATATATACCTGTGTATATATATATACAAAACGTACAACGTAAAACTTCGTACAAAAAGATACTGACTAGATAAAAATATTTTATATTTTATATAATTTATATAAAATGGCATATCAAAACAGATACAGTCTGAGTACAAGCAACCCTTTTTGTTGCATTCACAGCACCGATTTTGCAACTTGGGATGCTCACAAGAAGGCACTTGTCAGGAAAGACTACAAGAAGTTCGGCGGCCGAATAAATGGCACCATGTTGAGGTCGAAACGTCTGCTCCGATGACTGAATTGTACATGCGGCTGACTGATCACAGCCAGGAAACACCTGCAAAAAGGAGAAAGCAAACAATAAATTTACAGTTACAGATAGGAAATTATTACAAAACTAAGACAACAAATGTGGATAATGGTGTAAGATTCATATATGAAATACAACTAGTGAAACACGAATAGCACTGAGGTGCTAGGGAAAAAAATATTTTGACGTGTGGGAGGGGGTAAAAGTGGGACAGATAGAGTTTGAGCTGAATACACCGTCATTCTATGAAATTATCTCTAAAGAACTATGTAGATAGTGAACAAAACATATTTTGAGGAAGAGCAGCGGAAAAACATACAATACATGTCGCAAGAGGTATACGCTGAATCTTTGTGTCAACAACGTAAAGTCGTTATCGGGGTCGTGTTGATGAGACACAACACACACATCACTTCCGAGGCAAAACAGATTCTGTTCGAAAAGCGAGGCACTGGGAAAACTTAAGCTATAGGGGTTGGCCTCGTATCGTTACTCGGTAAATCAGTTGACAAGAGCACTGGCAGTGAAAGAGAAGGTTCCGAGTTCGAGTCCAGGTTTCAGTCTTCCAGGAAATGTCAAAAAACAAAATGCTGGTTGACACTTGTTCTAGCTGGTAACGGTTTGACAGACGTAAATGTGTACTAAAATGCCAGTAAAAGCTGACATACGTCACACAACAGGTGCGTTGTACGTAAAAGCATTTTAGAATGCCAGTAGCACACTTGTAGATGTAAACGTCATCAGATGGTAAAGCTTTCCCTCTCGACATATTTCCCTCTTGAGTATTCTTTGCACGATTTTGTAACCGTTTAAGGGACTGCTGGCTTCACCTCAATGTGGAGCACACAAACAAGTACCCGTAGCCACTGCTACAGCGAGACGAGTTAATTCTGGCGAATACGGACAATTTTGCACAAGAACACTGTCACGGTAGGTCTGAACAAGCAGTTACCGTTTCCGTCACGAGTCGAGCACTTAGAATCTGTTGTGCGTCTGAGCGAATGGCGAGCAGACCACCCTACTTTAAAAGCCGCAGAGATTCTCTTCACATGTAAATGGGACCGGCTTACCTCATACCTGGCTATAAGCATTAATTATTAATTAGTACGCGCATTAACATACTTCGCTCTACTTTTGAATGCCCGTCAGACGAGCGGACGCGCACTTTTTGATGCAAATACGATTTATGGGGCGGCCCATGAATGGCGTACAAACGACTTTGTCCCGTATACCTGCGGCGCTTACCAACTGGAGCACTTTTTCCCCCTCGCCTGCTATCGGTAACGCGGCCAAGCCTAGCGAGAGCAACGGCTTCGCGAGCCCCCGGCCGCACTACGCGGAAAAGGAAGCGAAGCTTGTGCGGGATAAGAAAACCGGTGTCTGCTCGCGACCCCTCGCTTCTTTCCGCTGCGGCTACCAAACCAGAAAAGATGCGCGACCGGCAGCGAAAGAATGGCAGAATCCTGTTACGAAAGAATACTCGGACGGGGTGCTGTGTACCTTCAGACAGTTCACGGAACTGTTATTCAGTGTACAGCACAGTAAGAAATTCCAGTTATGATATAATACCCTACTAGCATTGTGAAAATTAAAGTAGTTTTTAAGCAAAAGGAAAGAGGTGGGGGTGAGGGGTCCTGTATCAGGCCAATCAACCATCCTACTATGTCAATAATTGGAGAACCACTCGACCAAACAGAAACAAACAGGAAAATTGGGCATTTGGCTTGAGAAAACAGCCATACACCATACGTGGGACAGTTGAAAAAAAAACTGTAGATAATGTGAATTCAATTACAACGGTCAAATTTCCTGTGGGATCAAAACTGTGTGTTTGACTGCACTTGGAAAGAGCCTCATTTGACGTACGCTGCTCTAATTATCTTAGTTATCTAGACATATTCCGTGGCCAGATTTAAAGCTTCATCTGGTCTGTCTCTCTTCTTTTTTTTTTTTTTCGAAAACTAGCAAGAGAGTATTCGTGTGGACAAGAAAAAATGGGAAATAAACGTTTAACGTCCCTTAGATAACGTCGGCCTCCCACATGAGCGAGACCTCGAACTGGAGAAATACGTGGCAGAAATTAATCGCGTTAAATGATGCAGTGATAAAAATATTGAATCGCTTTCGGAAGTAGTGGAGTTAAGTTCTTGCTCCACCATCTAGTTAGACGTTGTCTGTGGTTTCCCAAAATCACTTAATACGAATGCTGCTGTGGTTCCTTCGAAGTGATTACGGTTGATTTCCTTCACCATCCCTGTCCCGAACGAACTCGTTGTCGACAAAAATTTAATTCCCAATCTTGACTTATTCCCCCCATAGCATCAAGCGATTTGGAAAATCTGCTTGAATCGCCAGAGGAGTATTTGACCTTTCTCTTGTTTCGTCTGGCGGTACTTCTTCCAAGTCAGAAGTGCGGCGTCGAGACACGTTGCACGGTATCAGAAAAATAGTTTGTGATAGTGTGATTAACCTGTTTCGAAGACAATAGAAGTATTGCTGCTCGGTGTGCCTCATTCATTTCACTTGGTATTTGCTACTCGGTAGAAAAAAAAAAAAAAAAAGAAAAAAAAAACATTCGTGATAGATTGAGAAAGACAAAACTCTGAAAGTAAATGACGGAACGGCGACAGTTTTCGGTCTTTTCAAAGAGTAAGGGAAATGCATTCATTTGCATTGTTGTGATCTTTTCTTTTACTATACGTGTCTGGACTGCTGCGAATTCAATTTCGAGTGCGGTCTGCCCGCGTACTGCGAGAGTGGGCGGCAAACCGAGTGGCAGCAAGTGTCGGCGCTGCAGAAAGCAGCGGAAGGCCGATTGCACGAAGAGTCGGCCCTTTGTGCGGCTATCAGCGGACCGATAGCGGGTCGCCGGACCGCGACTCGCGACGCTCTAACGGCCGTGTCGCCCACCGAGATCTGGCGCTGCGGAACTGGTCCCCACCGTGTCCTGGAGCCGAGCAGATCTCGTCCGCCCATCACAGGTTTTCGTCTTTCCTCTCATTAGACAGTGCTGGACGTATTTGCTTACGTTCAACCAGTTTGTTACTAACTGTACTAATCGTATTCTATACAATCTCCACTTTGCCAGACCCGATCAGTAGCTCTTCACTACGTGTTTTATCTATCTGTTACCTACCACTATACTGCTGTAACTCTGCACTTGCATATAATCTGTCTCTCACACGTGCCATTGACGGATATATCTTCCTTTACTGTTGAGAAATCTCGACACCGGTAGACTTACGTTCGAGCAAGGTTATTTGCATGCTACAGTCAGCTCTGTAGTGTCCCTTCTTCAGTTTTGTTCGTTTTGTTTCAGAATTCATTGTGTTCTTCTCGGTACCTTTCCTAATTGTCTGTTCAGCGTATTCTGTCTTTTACCCTGCGTTTCCTTCATACTTACGATGTCTTTTCTTATTGTCATCGAAAGTCTGAGAAAATTTATCACGACCATACATTTCCGGAGAGTAGTAAAGTTACCGACCGAGATGCAGTGGTTTGCGACCGTGAATTGAAGTTCAAACGGGTTTCAAAAAACAGCCGCCTAACGATCCAAATTAAGGTATTCGATTGTTTCATTTAATGTGAGTTCTGGGATGGTTTTTTTGACAACGGCACGGCCGATTTCCATCCTATTCCTTTTCTACGCTGATTTTGTGCTCCATCTCTAATGACCTCGACGACGGACCAGTAAACAACAATTATCGTTCCTCCTTTCACTAAAGAGACTCAGAAGTGGTACTTAGTTTGAAAGTTTTTACAGTTCGCAATTGCTTCAAGCGAGGTACACGGTACCCAGTATTTAGTAATACAGCTGCTGTTGAAAGAGACGCTACGTTGCTCGGATAATTCTGCATTACGGAAGCAAACACAGTGTTAGCTCCTGTCTCTGAAGAAATGGCTCGTTATAGGGTGTTGTCAAAAGACTGAATCGCGCTAGGCTCAGTCAGACATCAGAATTTGTGCAGGTCTTTTTATATGGCAGTCCAGGTGCCCGATCCATTTCTATGCACGAAGGAAGAAATAAAGGGGAAACTCTGCCTCTTCGTCCTCTCAAGGTCAGATGGATGAGAAAATGAGCCACTATAAAGTTTGCATTCAAAAGAGCAGACAGCAGCACGGTGCATACAAACTTGAGCCGCAACGACGACCAGGGTTCGGGACTATCAGTAACGTGTGAGTATGAGAAGGAGGGAGATGCTGCCACGTGCCGAATCGCTCCATCGTGAAGTCCAGACAGCGAGCGGGAACGTTCAGGCCGCTCGGGGGCAAGTTGTGTTTCCAGTCAAGGACGAGTCCGCCGGCAGACGGAGGAAGAGACCCTCTTTATGGCCAGGAAATATTTTAAAATATCTCGACAATGGCTGCTCGTTCGAGGGGGCACTGCCTAGCGGATGGGAGGGGAAGCGGTCTGAGGAAGGGGCGCCGAGTCTTTATGTGAGGCAAGCCAGCGTGACGGAGAACGCGCACAAAGGCGCCGTCTGCCGCCTGCACCGGACTTGTACGAGTCTGGCCGCTCCCAGCCACGAGACAAACTGCACTTCGTCTCGCGACATCCAGTCGCAGAGTACAGCGCTACAAGTAGTTGTGTGTAATCAGAGATACCTACAAAGGAAACAAAGAATTTTGCTAATTAAGTCCACTATATCTACAAAACATAATGAAATACGAATGGATATACTATTGACGTCGCCCAGCTTGTAACCTCTGTCCCCTTTATGAGTTCCATATGAAGCTGAGAGACACTTTCTTTATCAGACCCAGCCGCAGATCTCGATAGTTACGCAGTCCATTCTTTAGTAACAGGGCTTGACTGCTCTGAGTCCATTTTTAAGGTCACGTAAGAAGCCCACCCCAGGGAATAAACAGAACGCTGAAGAAGTCAGCTGGCGAGATGGTGCCGATTCAGTAAATAAAATGGAAAATGTGGGCAACACTGTATGCTTCAAACTATTAGCCATGACACCATTTCAGCGGTTTGTGCAGCCCATCACACTATCAGATCATCAGCCACTGCTTCTCATGTGGATGAGTGGTTCCAGCTCTACATTTTATCAAAAGGAAGGGAAGTGGTTTCACGTCCAGTCGACAACGCTATCTTTACAGGACACAAAAGCTCGGATTACGAAAGAATGCCCGAAGGACATTGCCCCTGCTCTTTTCAAAAGAACCATCATAGGATTTGGCTGGTGCGATTTAGAGAAATCTTGGGAAACCTCCATATGGATTGCCGGACGAGGATTTAAACCGTCGTCCTCCCGAAAGCGAGTTCAGCGTGCGAATCACTGTGCCACCTTGTTCGGTCACATTTCATCATCCTAGAGAAATATCATCGCTGGTGATGGGGGAGGGGGGGGTGCCAAAAATCGAATTTGTGACCTCTGTGGACAAGAATCCAACAACGCCAACATTTATTACCATACGTCCACAGAGGCGACCAGGCGGGTTAAGTGTGTGCTAGAGGACAAATAAAGAGGAGTAGGAGAGAGAGGCATTACGTTTCCTAATTCTACGACGTTCGACAGTCATGTCCAAAAGAGCTTAGGAAATTTCGTTTGTAGCAATTTTCTTAACGGACTGCTACAGAACAGTGCTATGTTATGACACACTGTCATAACATAGCACTGTGGTAGATATTTTGCAAACGTCTGAAAAATGATTGGAGGTAACTTTCGAAACTCTGCATTGCAGAATGTAGGATCTTATCCGAATTAAATAATATTTAAAGTCTTTACTGTAATTTCAGTACAAATTTATCAACATTCACAGTCGATGGTAGATTTGGCTGACTGGGGAGGCAGAGGATTGTGATGACACTACGGAAAAATAATACAAATTTCGTCGATCAGTTTGGAAGATGGAAAACAAAACGATAACTTATAAATGGGACAGACGAGGAGGTGAGTTATAAGTTCTTGTTCACGTTGATGTTATCAGAGGCGAAATGCTTGCCCAGGCGGAGAAAGAAGGGGGTCTGATTGAATGTACTGTTTGCATATTAAGTAGAATGATAGAAAGTACGATCAGAATTCTGCCATTGTGCAATCTCTCTCTTTTTCTCCAACCACAAAACTTTTCGTCCACAAAGTGTTTAGACGAATATGTCATTCCATTTCCCCAGGTCAGAAAAAGGAAGAAGACGAAGATTAAGTAAATGTAGCAAAGTATGTGACAACAAGACCTCAAAAGCGAAAGAATGATAGTGGTCGATATGCGAGGATGCTGAGTTCCGACAGCCCTCGCTCCAGTTCCCAGGACACGTCACACGTGGTGGATGTCAGCTCAGCTGGGCGAGAGTCTTTTATAAAAATGCTCGGGGCGCAGGTACCTCGGCGGCACGAGCAGGTACGCGAGGTAGACGCTGGAGGCCGGAGAATTCCTTTTGGGCGGCTGAATGCGTGAGCTAACGTCGGAGCTTTGTGCCGCAACCTGGCCGGGCCGCCACGCGCGCCCCACAATGGCAGCGCGCCACCCTCCCAGCCTCAGCTTCCCTGCTCAGAGCGGGGTGCGCTGCTCCCAAATCCCAGGACCAGTCGCCTGCAGTGCTCCCCCGAGCAACACACCAACACAGCTGCAACACTCCAATGGTACTGGGCTCCGGACTGTCTCTGCCATTCAAGCTCCGCTGCTGTTCTTCGTTTTATTTGGGACTGATGACTTGGACATTGCGTTGTATCGAGTGCTCCGTTTGAATATATGCCCTTAAGCGTTAACAATTCACGATTTCGTTGCACAGGAAATACTCCCAGAGCTTCTAGCTTAGGCAACTACTTATGTTTCGATTCTTTCGCTAGACTGTTGCATGAACTGACAGCTGCGTGACAGAATTCGAGAAGCTGATACTATCAAATTCAAGGTATTATTTATAAAGTAGGTTCCTCTTACAACGAATGGAGTTACCATTTCCGCCTGCATAATATGTAGTTATTTAAGACTCATTTAATAGAACAGATGGGGTATGAAAACCCAAAATGCTCCACTACACACATTTGGTCTTATATTGCTACGACTCCAATTTAAATCTTTTTGAATGTTGAGTCCTCCAGTGATGCAGCTCTCGGATTTGAGCACAGAAATAATCTCTGCTATTTTGTATATGTTCCACTGTAACAAAATGCTCAAATGTAAGCTCATATCATGTCTGTACTGGTCAAAGAGTTTCATCCTTACAGAATTTAGCATAGCAGTTTCCTCATCAAGTATCTGGAACAAAAAGTAGGTATTCTTAGGGCATGCATCGGAGACACGTAATGTGTATGATTTTACAATAAATGTCCAACACAAAACGATGGTAGTTAATATAAATAGAGACTGTGGTGGCGGTAGGTGCTGGGGAAGTAGGTAACATGAGAGCAAAAGATGTGATATAATGTATGAAATTGGTCAAGTGATGCAAGAGGTTGAAAGGTAGAAAATAAAAGAAGAAGAGTGATAATGACAGAAGAAAAGAGTAGAAATGAGAGGTAAAACCAGAAAGAGAAAGAAAAGGTGCTTAGACCACCTGTGGGGGATAGCTGAACCAAGATAGGAAACTGATCCTTCTCGAAAAAAAGTTTCGGTACGTCTCTGTCGTCTTGTAAAATGCAGGATGCATAAAAACTGACGAAAGCCTGTTTTCAAAAGCCTAGGCTCCTTCTTGAAAGAAAGATAACATGGAGAAGAGGGAGAGAAGAAGACTTGGATAGTGAATTACATTAAAAACGTGCGATGCTAACAGTAGAATAAGGAAGAAGAAACAGCATAAAGGACAGTGGAAAGCGTCCAGTATATACCTGTCGTAAGACAGATATCCCAAAGAAGAAGACTCCATCCTTAAGATGGAAGGTCTGACTGAAGAAAGCTTAATGAAAGAAACTGAAGAGGGTGAAAAAGATCTACTGGATCCTCGGTTGGGTGGCGAGGAGACGGTACGCTGAGTGTGACATCAGTTTCACGCCAGTGAGCAAAGTGGCTTCACGATGGAAGAACTGGGCTGTTAATCGGGATGTGCTTGGTTCGAGCCCTCGTCGGGCAGTCCTGATTTTGGTTTTTTGTAGCCTCTGTGATTCAATCGGTTGTCGGGATGATTTAAACCTTGTCTTGTCCAATTGATGCAGTGCTGACAATCTAAAGCGATCGACGACATAGATTCTTAACTTCCTACTGAGAACAACAATGAGGACTGTAGATGCCCGTACAGACTTCGAGGTCTCCGAGCCTAGACAGAGGGGCGGTAGCTCCCAGGCGCCACCTGGGTGCCAGCGCAGCTTTTCGCACGTGTCCGCCGTCAATGGCGAGTGTCTGCGGCGAGTTTTTCGTGCTCCTGCGTCGCGCTGTCATACAAATGAGGTGGGCACGGGTCCTGGGCTCTTTGTGTCGTTCCGGCGACACGTCCCGTTTTTGTTCTTGCCGGCCGGGAAGAATGCTCGCTCGGTCCCCGGCATTCACGCGCGCTGCTCGGGCCAGGGAGCGCGTTTAAAGCGCACATCGGGGTATTGTGGCCCGCGCCGGGTAGTAACCTTGGTGCGCCGGAGCACTGACCTGTTTTTCTTTTCTTTCTTTATTCTGGACGGCTGCTTCGAGCCAGACAGAGTGGGCGCTTTTGTTTTGAGAGCACACTCCCGTACCTCCTGCACTCTACCCCGTTTTTGCTCGGAGATTTTCTCGGTCAGCGGTCTCCGTACGAGCAGTATTCAGCCCTTTTAGGCAGTCCCAGTTGTGCTTCTCGTAATCCCAAATCCCAACGTCGTTGCCAGCAGAATGAACAGAAGGACGATGCTACTCTGTACGAAATGTCAAGCTGAAGTGTGCAGACTTCTAATCTCCAGATTTAGATTTTACATGGTTTTCTTAAATCCCTTCAGTTTGTCGTGGTATATATATGAGTCAAAGATGCTTTCTTTCGGTGCGGATGCACACCATGCCCCATCTGTTAAGGGAATCAGGAACTACGAATAATGGGTTCAAGGGTTGATGTCGTTACGTCAGTAGTGAATATGAGAATCTGGGTAGGAAGGGATGCGTGCTCGGATGGTCGCGACACTTGAGGCGACCGCTCACGTAAAGCGGAAATCGGGTTCCAGCACAAATTTTGACCTGTTGCTACTGACATTTCACTGCCCCAATGCGGCTAATATCATTAAAATTTTTGAATTCTCATTTTCTCTGGGCTGTAACCGTCTTATCTGTAGTGTACGTTAACCATTTGCAGCTCGTTAGAGTGCAGTCAAGGAAGATTGTAATTTAGCATTACATTGACAGCGGCTATGAGACTTTCGGAAAACTGAGCAAGTATAAGAATCTCCCTAGGATTTCCTTCAAGTGATAAATCACGAATAACCTGTATCTGGAGACTGGAAGAGGGATTTCGATATAATTAATCCCAAAAAAGTGCTATGCTTTAGTCAATCCTCACATAGCTTGTTGGGTGTTTCAGAATTTTCACGGAAAGTAGGTGTCAAAGTTACGTCATAGTAAGTGTACTGCCTCTCACCATTGGCTGTCCTTGCATGGACTTCGATTGGTCTTATCACTTCGATCGGTCTTATCATTTAGCCCATCCTGACCCAATCCTCTAATGCTGATGAAGGACTATGCAGCGCCGATAATACAAATTTCAATGTATTTCATGTGTGCCGTGATGTCTCTCTGGCTGTGGCATTGCACGTAAGTTTTGACCCGGCTGCAGTCACCTCCTCAACTGCGCATTACATACAACTGTATCAGCGAATTTGTGTCAGTAACTGTATGTAAAAATTTATAGCAACGAAGATACTCGGCAGCCACTTACTAAAGCTTTTATTTATTGTTGGCGACGGGTTTCTGACCCTTCACTCCATCTTCGACTATTTAACTGTCAGAATAGCTCTCAAATATGTAACAAAAAGGTTTTTATGCCAGCGACGCTCCTGACGAATGAAGTCATGTTTTTTTTGGCCCATTTTCATTCATCAGGAGCGTCGTTAGCACAAAAGTCTCTCTGTTACGTATCTGAGAGGTATTCTGACAAGTTAAATAGTCGAAGATGGAGCCAAGGTTCAGAAACCTGTTGTAAATAATAAATACAAGCATTAGTGACTGCCTACTGAGTATCTTCGTCGCTATAGCGGTTTTACATACAGTTCCTGACACAGGATACGCGTATACAGTTATATGTAATGTGGAATTGAGCAAGCAATTGCTACAAAGCGAGGAGCCGAGATAAAATATTTTTTTAATGGCCGTAAGTAGACTATGTCGTAGGGTTTTTATCCCTGAACCTGCAGCTAGTAGCTACGACGAACCCCGAACAATTTCAAGTAGGCTGGCGCAAACTGGTCTACCGTCCGCGTCCTGTTTATGAACGTCGCACGTTATGTCGCGGGGACTAGTCTCGAGAATTTACTGGTACCTGTTCCCCTGCACTTCCGCGCCGCCAAGGGCCAGTGGGTGAGTGGCGTTAATAGGTACGCGTTAACGGTCACACGGCCAACAGGTCGTACTGGTATGCCCGATGCGAGGAGCGGGTCCGACTCGATATCTGGTATCGAATGTAACAAAGACGCGAGCTATAGTGAAGACAAAAACAACATAAAAAAGGAGGGGAAGTGGAGGCGAAGAGGCGGAAGAGTAGCAACAGAAGCGCGGGCTAGCTCGGCGACGCCCGTTAGGCGTCAGGCAGCGGCCGCAACAGCAGCACAGCGAGAGTGTGGTGGGCGGGGTGGGGGAGGGGAGCGGCAGGGGGAGGGGGGAGCGGCCTGGCCGGCTGTCCGTGTCAAGGTCAGTGCCGGCACTCTCGCTCTCCGGCGGTGAGTCGCTCAATGACGCAGCACGCGACACTCCGCGCGCCTTCCTGCCCGCCGTTCTTACGATTACGCAGGAGGGCAGCGCTAGGCCGGCTTCGCGATCGTGTGGCTGGCGTCTCTGGATACACATGCAGAGGTCCTCTGTTCGATTGTTGTTCTCCCTCTCACATTTTTCTCTGAAGCGAGACCGTCTGGATTACGGTCTACTCAGGTTCGCGCTGTTCAGCTCGAAGGTGCATGACCCCATGAACAGAAAGATGTATGCGAAAGCAGCCTATGTGATGGAAGCGCCTAGCGTTTAAAACCAGAGCGTAAAACTGCGAAAACGTCTGCTAAAAGGGCGTATAGATCTCGGCTTGCGAATAAATAAATACGAATGAAAAAGGTAAATTGATAAAAAATGATAATATAGATGAATCATCAAATAAACTTTGTTGCTGCTTGAATTTTCACACTATCTTCTTAACCTTCGTTAACTTGACAACTGCGTTCCATTTCCGAAAGTAAATACTGTGCTCATCTAAACAAAGTTTCACAGATTACTAAAACTATGTTCCTTGACCCTATATGGGAAATATTACATCAGCACTTCTTTCGTTTCTTCGCTTCAATATTTCGACTTTCTACCATGTTTCATAAAATAATGACACCATTACAACGCAACAGACAACTGCGGCGTTAACAGTATTGCAGGTTCCAACGAAAATAACAGAGACCAAAGAAAAAACTTATCGTAACACAAACTGTGTACAGCTGACAACAAAACAAACCTCATCGCTATTCTCGAAAATGTGCAGCAAGAATAAATTTTCCTGCAGTGCGAGATACATTTGGAAAAGGGTAAAGCTAGCAAATTCCTTAACTCGTTAAATGCTGTACATGTGCTTATTGAAATGAACTATTTATCACGCAAAAAATGCACAACAAATACTGTAAGGATTATTCTAGCTACACAAATACTTAATTTGAGCTGTTATATTCCGAGTTTGTTTGGCAACATTCGGAATATAAAACGGCTGTGGTAAAAATCCTTGAAATAAAATAGTAATTTGAAAGCTGTATTGTATAAACCAGGGAGGATAAATATCTTAAAGAAGAAATACAACCGTTCAACACCCAAGAAAATTAGGAATAAGAGAAGTCTTAATGATTACGCAGTATGCTTAAAAACTGCAGTAGCTGTACGCATGGTTGACAAAACTAAAGAAAGGGATAATTGCAAACTACATTTAGATGTAGAAGATTAGATACATTTCAATACTGTTAACTGCCATCACTGTACAGAAAAAAAAAATAATGCAACACATTCACAAGGATTTCTTGCTTCCTTATTTCAGACAGTGAATACTCTTCAAAAAATGGTTCAAATGGCTCTGAGCACTATGGGACTAAACACCTATTGTCATCAGTCCCCTAGAACTTAGAACTACTTAAAACTAACTAACCTAAGGACATCACACAACACCCAGTCATCACGAGGCACAGAAAAGAATACTCTTCACCAGACAACAAAGTAAGATTATTCGTGTACTTGAACGATATTGAGACGAATGGGATAGTATCTGAAAGAACGTAGCTGTCAGAAGGATGTGTAGTACTCAAAATATATGACCGATCTACAAAATCAAGGACAAGTTGGGCACATTTTGAGAATAATGGAGGAAAAAGAATTTCAGCATTGATCATTCCAGTTTCATCACTTGTGATCGGAATAAGAAATGTTACGTACTGTCTTACAAAAGTACTTCAATAGTGAGATTTGAAATGGGAAACCCCAGTTCAGTTTATGTTTAGTCTGCATTCTTCAGAGATAATCAGAGTGATAGATGGTACACAAGTAATTAAAGAAAGTGTATTACGACCTTATACGCCTCAAAAGCATTTATTAACAGAAACGAAGAGAACAGATCAGAATCCATTTACAAGCAAACCTGGACAAACGCCGTAACTAGCTGTAAAACGCAGTGCACGGCCAGTCTGTAAGCAACATATTGTCGGAATATGCGTCTTATTCTGACTTTGAATTCTGCAAGTGGATAACATGATAATGGAACAGTCAATTAGCATATCATCAGATGTATGAGTTCTCACGAGTCAAGTGAAGCGGTTAATCTGAGGGTCCTACGTAGGTGAAGGTGGTTGTTGTCAGAACATGTTACGGACGTCAAAACTTCCAGCATTAGCCAATGTGAACCAAACAAAATTAGATTACAACATACAGAACAGTTTTAGTTACAGCATGAGGTGTCTGCACTGGCCGTGAAATGCATTTTAACGAAGATCGACCTCGAAGAGAATGTATAAACTAGTAGACATAGTGCAATACGTATTAGAGCACAGTTGCGGAAGAGTGAAGGAAAGTGTTTATCGGGTGACGTACCTTTCCGCATCACTGGCTCTGCTGCCACCACGAGATGGCGTCCAGCAGCTCCTCGTCTTCGGGACTCATCGGCTCGTAGCCGTCGTAGGCGTCTGCGGTGCCGTTGGCCGCGTACACCGTCGAGGACGCCGCGTACGACGACGAGCCCTCCGACGCGAAGGACGGCGTCGGCGACCCCGACGAGCTGGCCGCCTCGGAGCAAGGCGGCGACAGCGACGAGCCCAGCATCTGCGACGGCGTGAAGTGGCCGACTGCGGACGCGGCGTCGTCGGAGGCGTAGTAGGGACTCGCGGAGGCGGGCGTGTCGGGAGCCGCCACCGGGCCCCCGGTCTGGACTCCGTCGTGCTCCGCCAGCAGCTGCTGCAGGCTGCGGATGTACTCGACGGCCATCCGTAGGGTCTCCACCTTACTGAGCTTCTTACTCGCCTGGCGTCCGCTGCCACCGCCGCCGCCGCCGCCGCCGCCACTGCCCGCGCCGGGAGAAGACAGCGCCGCCGCCACCGACGCTGGGATGTGCTGCCTCAGCGTCGCGAAGCCGTTGTTCACTTGCTTGACTCGGTTGCGCTCGCGGGCGTTCCTCCGCGCGACGGACGCCGGCTGGTGGTGGTGGTGGTGGGCGTGGTATCCGCCGCCGGCGTGCGGCTGGGTACCGTTCCCGGAGGCGAAGTTGATGCGCCTCTTGCAGCGTAGCAAATCCGCCTGTTGTGCCGCCGCCGCGGCGGCTGCAGCCCTGACTTCGGAGGTGGCGGCCGCAATGGGCCTCTTCTGCTGGACGAGCAGTGCGTGCTTGGGCAGCAGCGGCGACAGCACCTGCGGCTGCTGCTGCTGCGCCACGCCGAGCGCCGCCGCGGCTGACGGAGACGTCGTCACGATGACGCAACTGGCACCGGTGGCCGCCGCCGAGGCCGGCTGGACGAGGCTCGCCACGGCCTTCTGCTGCGGGCCCAGGGTCATCACGCTGATCGACGCTGTGGCCATAAATAGCTCACTCTTCTTTCGATTGTGTCCCTTTGTGGAGTCTGTCAACACTGCACCGCCGTATCAGTCATTGAGCGGTGCCAGCTAGACACTTGTCTTCCTCCGTCACTCGCTACGGTACTGCGCCACCGATTCCTAAAAGCGAAATCGGGAACCTAGGAGAATCGGCGTGGAGGTCGGAGACGCGGTCTTACTCTCTCGCGCGAACTCGAGCGGAGCTTGCTGACGCAGCCAGCTGCGATGCTGACGCTACGGAGGCCCGTGCCGAAATGCTGTGTAGCCCCGGTGCGCCAGTCCCTATGTACAACAGATACAACACTGCCCCTGCGGCCCTGCCTCCCCTCCCGTCCCCCTCGCCCCTCGACCCGGCCCCCCGCGTTCCCCTAGCTGCAGCCTGAACTGAGAGCCGAGCGGCAGCAGCCCAAAACCTTTTTTCCTCGGCACAGTAGGTGCTGCGCCTGTGTGCGTGCGTACGTGTGTGTGTGAGAGAGGGGCGGTGAGGCGTAGGGAGGGGGAGGGAGAGGCGCGCGCGGCCCCCACCCCGCGTGCCGCCGGCAGGCCACAAAAAGCGCGCCTCTCGCCGTCTGCGTCGCGCGCGCACTCCGCCGCTGCGCCCTCTCTCTCGGCGGTCGCGCGACAAGCGCAGCTGAACGCGTGCCTGCGACGTGCGGCGCATGCCGCCTCCCCTCCACCGCCCGCCGCCCGCCGCCCGCCGCCTCTCCTCTCGCCACCGCCGCCGCCGCCGCTGCCGCGCTCGTCTACCTTTTTCCCTTCCTGCTCTCTGGCTTCGCCGCTGCTACTCCTCGGTAGCCACGCGACCGCCCGACTCAGCTGCACCTCACTACCGCCTGAGACTGAGCGTATGCGCACAAACTTGCGGCACGCGCTACTTGCAGCAAAATTGGCCTGGACTGCTCACATTGTCAACGGACTTAAGGTATCGTTTCGGCGGTTATGCAAGGTGAACTTCATCGGAACTACGATCTTCACTCTCACTTTACCGACCCACCCCACAGAAAGGTCGAATGCTTACAGTGGTTGGAATGTTGACCACGGCATCTCGGAGGAACGTAGCAATGATAGACTTCAGTATGTCAAAAATTGCGACATCCTCAGGTTGCACTTTATTGGTCTTTATTATTCACACATCAAGCAACATACAACATCGATTTCAGTATATATGTCCTCCCATCATATATGTCTGGGAACCTAATGTCCACACAAATTATTGAAATGTATGTATGTATGTTCCACATCTCCTCCTAAACCACTGGAGCGATTTCAGCCAAACTTCATATACCTGCCACTTATTGTTTGGAAAGATTCTCTGTGCGGATAAGGTCCATCCATGTATCAGAAGTGTTAGGATGGAAGTGAAAAAGTCATACAGACCACGACGCGTGAATACCCATAGTTTAGTCATCCAATACGTCAGAATGAGAGCACTTACAGACTTGCAAAAAACATGACTGGGTGTTGTGTGATGTCCTTAGGTTGGTTAGGTTTAAGTAGTTCTAAGTTCTAGGGGACTGATGACCATAGATGTTAAGTCCCATAGTGCTCAGAGCCATTTGAACCATTTTTTTGCAAAAAACCTTACACACAATTTCAAACCTCCACGAAACTTTTTTCGCTGACCACCCCCACAAAAAGAGCAAAGGAAAAACGTTTATCGCTTCCTATATTTTCGCTATTCATGCAGTAAAACTGCTGCATGAAGCATGACCTTTTAATTTATTACTTCTTTACTATTAACTGTATTTGTGGCACATTTTCCAGACAAGAGAAACACGTGGCAGTTATACAATGAAGTGCCAAACAAACTGATATAGTCATGCGTATTCAGATACAGAGATATGTAAAAAGGCAGAATACGCCGCTGCAGTCGGCAGCGCCTATATATGACAACAAATGTGTGGCGCAGTTGTTGGATCGGTTACTGCTGATGCAACGGTAGGTTTTCAACATTTAAGTGAGTTTAAACGTGATGTTATAGTCGGCGCTTGAACGATGGGACACAGGATCTCCTAGGTAGCGATGAAGTGGGCATTTGCCTATACGACCATCTCACGAATGTACCGTTAATATCAGGAATCCACTAAAAAATCAGTCTCCGACATCACTGCGGCCGGAAAAAGATCCTGCAAGAAGGGGACCAACGACGACTGAAGAGAATCGTTCAACGTCACACAAGTGCAACCCTTCCGCAAATTGCTACAGATTTCAGTGCTGGGCCATCTACAACAGTCAGCGTGCGAACCATTCAACGAAACATCATCGATATGGGCGTTCGGAGCCAAAGTTCCACTTGTGTACCATTGATGGCGGCACGACACAAAGCTTTACGCCTCGCCTGGGCCCTTCAACACCGACATTGGACTGTTGAGGACTGGAAACATGTTGCCTGGTCGGACGAGTCTCGTTTCAGATTTATCTAACGGATGGACTTGTACGGGTATGGAGACAACCTCATGAATCCATGGACCCTGCATATCAGAAGGGGTTGTTCAAGCTGGTGGAAGTTATTTAATTTTGTGGTGCGTGTGGAGTTGGAGTGATATGGACCCCTAATACGACTGTGTCATGTGACGCGTACGTAAGCATCCTGTCTGATCATGTCTATCCATTCATGCCCATTGTGCATTCCGATGGACTTAGGCAATTTCAGTAGGACAATGCGACACCCCACACATCCAGAATTGCTCAGAGTGGCTCCAGGAACACTCTTCTGGGTTTAAACACTTCCCCTGGAGTTTGAACACTTCCGCTGGCCACCAAGCTCGACAGACATGAACATCATTGAGCATATCTGGAATGCCTAGCATCGTGCTGTTCAGAAGAGATCTCCACCCCCTCGTACTCTAACGGATTTATGGGCAGCTCTACAGAATTCATGGTGTCAGTTCCCTCCAGCACTACTTCGGACATTAGTTGAGTTCATGCCACGTCGTGTTGTGGCACTTCTGCTTGCTCGCGGGGGCCCCACATGATATTAGGCAGGTGTACCAGTTTCTTTAGCTCTTCAGTGCAATTAAACTTTCACCATCTAAGAGGGCCCACATGAAAAACGAGTAAGCGTAGGGCAATAAAACTTTGTGCAAACATTTGTAAGGACACAGGAAAGAGAAATAACGAATAAACCATCGAAACAGGTACATTTTAAATTCCGCATTAGAGGGTAACATTTATTAATTGCTTACCACGTTTACCTTCCGCATCCATGATAGCCTGGAACTGCACTAGAGGTTGATCTACTGCTGCCAAAACCGTTTCAGGTTGGATGTGGGCTACCTCCCTCGCTATGGTCATTTTCAGCCTCTAATATGTGTTAGTTTCCCGTTGGTAAACCCTATTCTTCAGGTAACCTCACAGTCAGAAACGAAATAGGTTTAAATCTGATCTTGGTGGAGACGATTTCTGGAACGATCGGCTCATGATTTGGTTACCTACAGCTGTGATACGAAATAACCGAATCACCTCACGAGGACTGCGTCAGTGCTAGTGAACACAGCGGTACTATTGCTGTTGTTTTGATGAAAATGGTTCAAATGGCTCTGAGCACTATGGGACTTAACATCTGAGGTCATCAGTCCCCTAGAACTTAGAACGACTTAAACCTAACTAACCTAAGGACTTCACACACATGCATACCCGAGGCAGGAATCGAACTCGCGGCCGTAGCTGTCGCGCGGTTCCAGACTGTAGCGCCTAGAACCGTTTTGATAAAACAGCTTTACAAATGACACCGTGTTCACTTTGTCCGTAACGCTGCTGACTGCCTGCAACTGTAATGCAGGCGGATGCTTGTGTTTCAGTCCTACAACGCCGTACCAGTTCCTGAGCCAAACAGCAAGTCATGACACAAACAATACTAAGAACGCAAAATCGTGCAGCGCACACTCTGATCATAATTAGTGTAAAGTTCGATACCCATCGGTAAATTGTTCTCTGTCTTCACTGGTTCAGTTAGCGAAAATTTAATTGTAAGCTCCGTAAATTAAATAAAATATGTCTATGCACCGATCACCGATAATCGTCGTCGTGTTGACACCGGTATCCTTTCATTATATGTACCACAGTTATCTGACGGTGAACATCACTTTCGAATGGTACCCTTCACGGCCAGTTTGGATTTGATATGTATTTCAAACTAAAAAATAAAACGTTTTCATGCAGCTTAACGTAATTTTAGCAACGTACTAAAAACTACGGCCGTAATTTTTCCCGAGGGCATGCAGCTTTACTGTATGATTAAATGATGATGGCGTCCTCTTGGGTAAAATATTCCGGAGGTAAAACAGTCCCCCATTCGGATCTCCGGGCGGGGACTACTCAAGAGGGTGTCGTTATCAGGAGAAAGAAAACTGGCGTTCTACGGATCGGAGCGTGGAATGTCAGATCACTTAATCGGGCAGGTAGGTTAGAAAATTTAAAAAGGGAAATGGATAGGTTAAAGTTAGATATAGTGGGAATTAGTGAAGTTCTGTGGCAGGAGGAACAAGAGTTCTGGTCACGTGACTACAGGGTTATAAACACAAAATCAAATAGGGGTAATGCAGAAGAAGGTTTAATAATGAATAGGAAAATAGGAATGCGGGTAAGCTACTACAAACAGCATAGTGAAAGCATTGTTGTTGCCAAGATAGATACGAAGCCCACACCTACTACAGTAGTACAAGTTTATATGCCAACTAGCTCTGCAAATGACGAAGAAATTGAAGAAATGTATGATGAAATAAAAGAAATTATTCAGATAGTGAAGGGAGACGAAAATTTAATAGTCATGGGTGACTGGAATTCGGTAATAGGAAAAGGGAGAGAAGGATTGGGGCTAAGAAATGAAAGAGGAAGCCGCCTTGTAGAATTTTGCACAGAGCATAACTTAATCATAGCTAACACTTGGTTTAAGAATCATAAAAGAAGGTTGTGTACATGGAAGAACCCTGGAGATACTAAAAGGTATCAGATAGATTATATAATGGTAAGACAGAGATTTAGGAACCAGGTTTTAAATTGTAAGACATTTCCAGGGGCAGTTGTGGCCTCTGACCACAATCTATTGGTTATGACCTGTAGATTAAAATAGAAGAAACTGCAAAAAGGTGGGAACTTATGGAGATGGGACCTGGATAAACTGAAAGAACCAGAGGTTGTACAGAGATTCAGGGAGAGCATAAGGGAATAATTGACAGGAATGGGGGAAAGAAATACAGTAGAAGAAGAATGGGTAGCTTTGAGGGATGAAGTAGTGAAGGCAGCAGAGGATCAAGTAGGTAAAAAGACGAGGGCTAGTAGAAATCCTTGGGTAACAGAAGAAATATTGAATTTAATTGATGAAAGGAGAAAATATAAAAATGCAGTAAATGAAGCAAGCAAAAAGGAATACAAACGTCTCAAAAATGAGATCGACAGGAAGTGCAAAATGGCTAAGCAGGGATGGCTAGAGGACAAATGTAAGGATGTAGAGGCTTATCTCACTAGGGGTAAGATAGATACTGCCCACATGAAAATTGGAGAGACCTTTGGAGATAAGAGAACCACTTGTATGAACATCAAGAGCTCAAAAGGAAACCCAGTTCTAAGCAAAGAAGGGAAAGCAGAAAGGTGGGAGGAGTATATAGAGGGTCTATAGAAGAGCAATGTACTTGAGGACAATATTTTGGAAATGGAAGAGGATGTAGATGAAGATGAAATGGGAGATACGATACTGCGTGAAGAGTTTGACAGAGCACTGAAAGACCTGAGTCGAAACAAGGCCCCAGGAGTAGACAACATTCCATTGGAACTACTGACGGCCTTGGGAGAGCCACTCCTGACAAAACTCTGGTGAGAAAGATGTATGAAACAGGCGAAATACCCTCAGACTTCAAGTAGAATATAATAATTCCAATCCCAAAGAAAGCAGGTGTTGACAGATGTGAGAATTACCGAACAATCAGTTAAATAAGCCACAGCTGCAAAATACTAACACGAATTCTTTACAGACGAATGGAAAAACTAGTAGAAGCCGACCTCGGGGAAGATCAGTTTGGATTCCGTAGAAATACTGGAACACGTGAGGCAATACTGACCTTACGACTTATCTTAGAAGAAAGATTAAGGAAAGGCAAACCTACGTTTCTAGCATTTGTAGACGTAGAGAAAGCTTTTGACAATGTTGACTGGAATACTCTCTTTCAAATTCTAAAGGTGGCAGGGGTAAAATAGAGGGAGCGAAAGGCTATTTGCAATTTGTACAGAAACCAGATGGCAGTTATAAGAGTCGAGGGACATGAAAGGGGAGCAGTGGTTGGGAGGGGAGTGAGACAGGGTTGTAGTCTCTCCCCGATGTTATTTAATCTGTATATTGAGCAAGCAGTAAAGGAAACAAAAGAAAAATTCGGAGTAGGTATTAAAATCCATGGAGAAGAAATAAAATCTTTGAGGTTCGCGGATGACATTGTAATTCTATCAGAGACAGCAAAGGACTTGGAAGAGCAGTTGAACGGAATGGATGGTGTTTTTAAGAGAGGATATAAGATGAACATCAACAAAAGCAAAACGAGGATAATGGAATGTAGTCGAATTAAGTCGGGTGATGTTGAGGGTATTAGATTAGGAAATGAGACACTTAAAGTAGTAAAGGAGTTTTGCTATTTGGGGAGCAAAATAACTGATGATGGTCGAAGTGGAGAGGATATAAAATGTAGACTAGCAATGGCAAGGAAAGCGTTTCTGAAGAAGAGAAATTTGTTAACATCGAGTATAGATTTAAGTGTCAGGAAGTCATTTCTGAAAGTATTTGTATGGAGTGTAGCCATGTATGGAAGTGAAACATGGACGATAAATAGTTTGGACAAGAAGAGAACAGAAGCTTTCGAAATGTGGTGCTACAGAAGAATGCTGAAGATTAGATGGGTAGATCACATAACTAATGAGGAGGTACTGAATAGAATTGGGGAGAAGAGAAGTTTGTGGCACAACTTGACCAGAAGAAGGGATCGTTTGGTAGGAAATGTTCCGAGGCATCAAGGGATCACCAATTTAGTATTGGAGGGCAGCGTGGAGGGTAAAAATCGTAGAGGGAGACCAAGAGATGAATACACTAAGCAGATTCAGAAGGATGTAGGCTGCAGTAGGTACTGGGAGATGAAGAAGCTTGCACAGGATAGAGTAGCATGGAGAGCTGCATCAAACCAGTCTCAGGACTGAAGACCACAACAACAACATACAGTGATAAGAAAAAAAATATATTATGACCACTGTTCAACACGTCGTTGGATGCCGCCTGGTGGTATTGCGGGTACGTGACGCGTTAACAATAGTATACGATTGGAGCAGACACGGATGCGGGATCACCCTAACGAAGACATGGGCTGCAAATGGGGATATCCATTGAAATAAGCGACTTCTACAAAGAGTAGATTATTATTACGCAGTGCCTTTGAACGGGTATCTCGAAAACGGTGAAGGTGGTCGAATTTTCAAATGGTTCAAAGGGCTCTGAGCACTATGGGACTCAACTGCTGAGGTCATTAGTCCCCTAGAACTTAGAACTAGTTAAACCTAACTAACCTAAGGACATCACACACATCCATGCCCAAGGCAGGATTCGAACCTGCGACCGTAGCTGTCTCGCGGTTCCAGACAGCAGCGCCAGAACCGCGCGGCCACTTCGGCCGGCGGTCGAATGTTCACATGCTACTGTCGTGAGCATTTACAGAAAGAGGTAGAAGAACAGTGAAACTACCTCCAAGCGCAAAATGCTTTGACGTCCACGATTCTTCACGTAACGTACGGTTCGGAGTCTTTTCTGCTCTGTAAAGTAGGATAGATGGTCATTTGTGGCATCTCTGTCGAAGGAGCACAATGCTGGTGCACACACCGTTCATCTTGCATTGTTGAACATGGAACTTAGCAGCGTATCATCCCTCCGTGTTCACATATTGAGCCAAAGACATCGTCAGTTAAGATGCAGTGGGCACGAGACCATCGGGATTCGACCGTCTATCAATGGAAACGTGTCGGGTCTTCGAGTGAATCACATTTTTGCTAGACTATGTCGATGGTCGTCTCCACAAACGCCGTCATCGAGGCGAACGGCGTTTCGAAACGTGCAGCGCGCCGCGGACGCGGGCTAGAGGGAGCAGTATTATGCTCCGGGAGACATTCTCCTGTGCTTGCGTGGGACTTGTGCTAGTAATCACAGACAAGCTGACAGCTGCGAACTACTTGCGTCGCTTTATACTTGATGTCTTCCCCAAAGGCAATATTATCTTTTAGGAGTATAATTGGCCGTGTCTCGGAGCCAGAACCGTACTACAGTGGCTTGAGGAGCCTAATACTGAACTCACGTTGCTGTCTCTGCAACCAAATTAGCCTGAGTAAGTCCTATGGAACCCATCTGGGTCGCTGTCGAGCACCATCATTGTGTATGCAAATCAACGGCCCGTTGTTTACAAGAATTATGACCTGTGCGTAGACATCTAATGCCACATACCTCCATAAATCTACCAACAAACTGTCGGATCCCTAATACGTAAAATCAGAGATGTATCTCATTCCATAGACAAACAAACAAGATATCAAGCAGCTGGTCATAACGTTTTGGCTCATTAGTGCAGATGTGATTGAATTTCCAGATACATCTAACGATAGAATGGTTATTCTGTAATGAATCGGAATGTGGAAGATTGGCCTCACTGTATCTGAGAACTGAGTGACACCTCCAGCTTCAAAAATCATTTGATAGCACACGTACTCAAACAACAAATGCCCAACTTGGTCCTGTACGCATCTCTTACGTCATTACAGCTATGTACCCTTATTTACTAGCAGATGTTCCTCATTCCACAAATCCGCTAATCTCCTAGCTGGCGCAGTCTAACAAAATTTCCTTCACTCAGAACGCTCGGTCTCGTGTCCAAATCAACAAATACGTGTTTTATCTGTTTTTTAAATTATTGTTATTATTATTGATAATACCACTAGTATTAACGCTGTTAGTTCTCAGTAAGTACTCTTATCCACATTATCATCATATACATTCAAATCTTCTTCACATAATTTTCAATTTCGTTACTACCAATTTAACAATATTTGGTGACACTAAAAATATTATTTTAACTAACTAAATCCACAACAGGATGTTGTAAAAAGTAGTGTAGATGTAAAAATCTTGGACGATTAAGAGAGATCTCAAGGTCTTAATCTCATCACGTTAAATAAGTAAATAAAAAATAAATACATTCTAACGATGTTAATGCTATGTTGTTTTTCCTCTGTGTCTCCATCGTATACCATCAACCTCAGGTCAAGTTATTGAATAAAGACGATGTCAAAATGGTTCAAATGGCTCTGAGCACTATGGGACTCAACTGCTGTGGTCATCAGTCCCCTAGAACTTAGAACTACTTAAACCTAACTAACCTAAGGACATCACACACATCCATGCCCGAGGCAGGATTCGAACCTGCGACCGTAGCAGTCGCACGGTTCCGGACTGCGCGCCTAGAACCGCGAGACCACCGCGGCCGGCAAAGACGATGTCCATGATATGGAATTGGTCATAGATGTTTATATCACCTTCTGCCAACATCGTTGCCCCTTTAATTATTTAAAGCATTATTTCTTTTGTGGATGAAAATATTCAGTGAGTTTTGTGTGCGTGCTGTTATTCTGTCCTGCTCTTACAAAACTACTCGAGCTTTAGTTTGTACGACTAGGTATACATAAATTCCAATAATAGAATTACAGAGAAGTTGACAATTAATATCTTAAGGTGTTTTGGAGTTATTATTTGGGTTACTGTTTACTTAACAAGAACACCGTATTTTCATCTTCTTCAGCATATGCTTACATTAACGCAGTGCACATTGAATGTACAACAATAATATCAACTGTGTATTTCGTTGCTTCATGCGACGTCTTTTTTTTCTTCTCAGAGTTGCGAACTGGCATTCCGACTTCTGCCTTGGTGGTGCAGTCCGACCCTCGATTATCAGTTGTTAGCAGCTAGGTGCAACTCCCAAAGAATATTGCTGATGTAATTTTTCTCCGTTTTCTCAATATCAGTTCTCGTGAATGCCGTGGAACTTCCTTCTGACATATTTCTCCAGCTCAGTCCCTACTACATCTCTAATAAACACGAATACATCATGAAACTACAACCTATGTTTCCAGAATGTTTTACTACTTATATTCCTTTTCCGTGAACGTTAACAAGAAATAATGGTAATATAAAAATATGTTTAATACAAACGAATCTAATACTTTAATATACTAAAAAAGAAAAGTAGTTGCTGTGGTCGCGAGAGATAGGACTTCTCGCCAAGACGAATTGGATAATTCTGCGTGTCACGTGACTGTAATTCCATTGAAATCGTATGATGAGCAATATATGCGATATACTTGATAAATTGCCTGCCTCCCGACCACTCCTTAAAACTTATTACTTTCTGAAATTTGCTTATCTTTTCATTTTCTGGCTGAGTTTAACAAGGAAGGTTAACAAATGATGATGAACGATGAGACATGAAGCAAGGAAGGTTTGTGATTGGTGGCGAAAGGAACTTTGTGGCAATCACTTTTGAAAGTGGGAAATAACTTGGTGGGACTTATTAAGACTTTCAGGCTAGTTAAGCACGATAAAAAAACAGAAGGGTGGAATATCTCAAAATCAAGAAACGGAGTGTCGAGGGGAAGGAAGGGGGGAGGGGTGAAGGGAGGGGGAGGGAAGAAAGGGGGTAGAATAAATCAAGTAAATTATTGAGGATGTCAAGTATCAGAGCCACACAAAAATCTACGGTAGAGAGTGATTGTTGACTTGAACAAAGAGGTGAAATAATACATCTACGACCTGGTTATCTGATCTATGTACAGCTTATGCTGGTACTACTAACCTGCATTTTAAGACATGTAAACTGAACGATGACTATTACCGAGCTAGTGTGTAACCCGAGACTGCAAGAGGATCCAATTAATTCTTCTTGCTGGCGGGAATGCCTCGTTTAATTACCGAGCCATTTAAACCCGTTTAACATGCAAGTCGTTATTCACTCCTCATGTGTAATGCATACACCGACTATTATGAGCGCCTCTTGCGTTTATAATAGTATACACGGCGCATTCAAGACGAAACCACACGAAAAAGGTTCCCACGTAATACGTCCTTGGTTTAAAGTGGTGTAGATCTTCTACAGTGCCTGCCAACCACATTCTCTGCAGGATGCCCAGACATTAGGCTACATGTTTAAGGCTAAATAGGATTCGTTTTTATTTGTTCAAATTTTATTACATTCACAAAAACTGACGAAAATACCTGAAATGAAACTAGCCTTCTCAGGTAGTAAAAATACTGTTTGATTTCTCTGAATAAGAGGTAGCCTTGAGTGTGGAAAAGCCTGGTAGTCTACTGTGCAAGAGAACATTGCTACCGAAATAATACTTCATAATTTACAGTTACTCACTTAGGGACTATATGCTTCTATCATGGCTAGCGTTCCGTCTGAAAACTGGAAAGGAGGGCATGTAAGACAGCAAATATGGAGAAGAAAAAGTAAAGCAGATAAAATTATTACTGCATTTCTGTCACATTCTTTGGAAGCTTTCCTCGGTGTGAACAATAATGAGATAGTAGCAAGTTAAGGTTAATTCTATCACTTGACTGTTTATATGCTAGTCTTTATTAAGACACCATAGTGATAAAATGGACTGATATTTGTGGTTCTTCGATTGCTGAGTCGCCTGCATCTCCAAAGAGGTGTGAAGTCAGTACTAACGCGAGTATATGGTGTCCTGTACTCGTAAGTAGTGCTACGTTTATAGTGACTGGTTGTTCCTGTTCCTGTTCCTGTTGTTGTTGTTGTTACGAATTCACACACACATTTGAACATTCATTATGATAAAACGTAGGGTCAGAATTGCCTCACATCTTTCTCCGGTATCCAGAATGATCTTCCGTAAAGTCGCTGCTACTATTTTTTCTGTTCTTCTGGAATAATTCGTGCTAATAGTTTGCAGCGATAACTTATTCAACTGATGGCTCGGTAATATACTCTCTTGTCAGTACTCACATTGATTGGAGATGGGATTATTACATTCTTTTTCACGTCTGAAGGTATTTTCCCTGTCTGACATATCTTACACATGAATTTCAATTATACTGAGGGAATGTCGTCTACTACAGGTGCATTGTTTGCACTTACATGTCTGATAGGGTCGTTCTAACAGATGCGACTGACGCGCATATGGCCTTAAGAACTAGATTCTTATTTGTTTCTTTTCTATGTTTAACTGGATGAGTAATCTGTTGAGAAGTTTGGCAGCTATGCAGCTCTGTATACTTTCGTAATAAGTTATTTAACATTTATCTTAAGATATAGTTATGTAATTGAATTATTGTTTTTACGTTTTTTGCATGGATATCCATTAAAAGCAAATTTAATGTGTACATTCGGACGTAAATTTTTGCCTTCAAAAACAATTAGTATTCATAGAGCTATTTAAGTAATGATAAAGTTTATTGGTAAATATTTTCTAACTCTTTACTGCCTATGACTTGCTACTAAATTGCGCTATCTAAAACATGGATTACAATGCCAGGGTTCAAACTCTGACTTACCTTTAGACTGTTTGCCCTGTAATTCAGTATTAAGTCCAGTTTTCAACGATTCTGCAGGATTAGGACGCTGGAAGAAAAGATGATCTACGAAACGTGTGTGAACCTGCTGCCCAAAGAAGTGGGGTAGTGTGTGCGTTGCGCTGGGATGATGCACTGGCTACAGCTGCTATCAGTTAACACGGTTTTAATATGTCAAAAGTATGTTTCACTTGATAAAAACGACAACATTTTTGTAACGAGCGAGGACTTGATTCGCGACATTGTAACAACAATTGTCATGAAAATTTTGGATATGATTGTATTGTAGTAACTAGCCCATTTCCATAGACAAGGCTGATAGGTCCACTGACAATCGCAAAGACACCCAACAATTTTTCTGTCTTCTGAAGAACGGGGCCGGCCGGTGTGACCGAGCGGTTCTAGGCGCTACAGTCTGGAACCGCGCGACCGCTACGGTCGCAGTTTCGAATCCTGCCTCGGGCATGGATGTATGTGCTGACCTTAGGTTAATTAGGTTTAAGTTCTAGGGGACTGATGACCTGAGAAGTTAAGTCCCATAGTGCTCAGAGCCATTTGAACCATTTGAAGAACGGGACGGATCCACACAGTAAATTATAAGAAATACAAGCAGGGACAACAATCCTGGACCTTAGTGCGGAAAAGGTTTAGTTAGTGAGCTACACCAAGCGTCATTAGAGACGGAATTCTAATTAGATTGACATGGATGAAGAAGGAAATATTGACTGACTTGTTCAATTAAACATTCCCGTCATTCGCTGTTCAGTGTAATATGGAAACATTGGAAAAACTAATTGAGTTGGCAGAACGAGCACAATTGATGCTGTTCGCATCGAAATCTCCTTAAATGACTGGTTGCTCCTGGCAAGTGTAGCTTGATATGGGAACGACACAAGCTCAGCGGGGACACGATACTATTTTGCTGCGCTTGTTGGCAGGCTGCATAGGTTTTCCGTAGTCGTTCAGGGGGTTTGAAGATGGCTAGGTTCTCAATAAGCGTGTAATAGATGTGCGTGGAAGGAGGTAAGTCGATGCTACGCGCAAGGTGGATAACGTGATAAACAATTTGTTGAGAGTGACAGTGTTCTGGAGAAGTAGAAATCCAAGTGGCAATGGCAGATGTAACGAACATGGGTCAGGTAACGCTTTACAGGTTTTAATAATGGTGGAAGGGTGTAATCGCCATAGTCTGTCAGTACTTCTCTGTTGAAAGCATTTTGTAGGACAGTTAGTAAGTAGAGGTTTTATAAGTAAGTAGAGTTTTTATATTAATTTGGGGCCGAAAATTAGTCCCAAATATTTCAATTAACTGGAGGAGATGATCTAGGAGTGTAAAATGGAAGTCAGGAAGGTTGAATCGTCCTATTGGTTCAAATGGCTCTGAGCACTAAGGGGCTTAACATCGCAGGTCATCAGTCCTCTTGAACTTAGAACTACTTAAACCTAATCAACCTAAGGACATCACACACATCCATGCCCGAGGCAGGATTCGAACCTGCGACCGCAGCGGTCGCGCGGCCTCAGACTGAAGCGCTTAGAACCACTCGGCCACCAGCGGCCGGCAATCGTCCTATTGTTTTTACTTATGTTGCCGCCTGGGCGTCATTCAGCAGCTTAACATGTAAAGTGTCGGAAAGAATATTAAGTTGCTTAAAAGGCGACGTTGGAAATAAATGTGTTCGGATCAGCGAAAGGTCGAGCCTGAAAGGTCCAGCCTCCGGTCTGCACTAATCAGCAAAAGGCTGTAGTAATGCCGCAGGCAGGTATAGGCAGCCCTGCACGCACTGCCAGTACGTCTGAGAAGCTCTGCGGGCGTCTGGCGGTGTGCAGTGCTGCCACACCGCGGTGGCGCGATAAACCACGTCCACTGGTCCTGCCTTCAGGGAGGATGCTGCCTACTGCTGCCGTGGCCGCGGCCACACGTCGGTACTGGCCCGAAAGCAGATTCGGAAGCCGGGAGCAGTGGCTGTTCCAAATATAGCTTTTGTTACTACCTACGTGATATATTACTGTTGCAGCAGACGTTTCTATATATCTTAGTCTTTGGTTTTCGTCACGAAAACGAAGTGAATGGGAAACACATTCTCTCTCGAAGTTCACCATGTATCAGCATTATCCTTAATTTATGAGAATGAGTGTATGATACTGTGTACTGTTTGAATATATATCTATGCACCATGTGCGTCATGTAAATGAAATAGTTTTTAAGTTGCACCTGCCACTAGCTGTCCAAGACTGATTAATTTCTAAGTGTACACAGGCCACCAGAATTACTGTTCAACCTACGCTATTGGAACTGTAAAATTCAGCAGATATGTATGTATCACACATTACTTTTTAGGGTAGATTTATAAAAATAAATTGTAAATATTCTCAGCCAATGCTATCGGAAAAAAATTGGATTACTGTTATAGCATATAAGTTCAAAGTATCTCTGCGTAGGAATGTCACAGTCAGATTGTATCTTAAGGACAGAGCAACACCTCAAGAACCGAACTGTACTCAAGAACTGAACAGTAACTTAAAAATATAATTGTAGCTGTGTGAAATGAATAAATGAAATAATTCGTCTTTTTTCACAAATCCCTACCCTCACAAATGTATGTAAGGGTCCTGCATGACACAAACGACATTAGTTTTTCTGAAGACGAGTGTTATTAAGGAGAGTAGTTAAAGGTGTAATTTAGAAAAATATACACAATGGTTTTATGAGATTACGCCTATAGTACAGCACAAATACTGACCTTACGACTTACCTTAGAAGAAAGATTAAGGAAAGGCAACCTACGTTTCTAGCGTTTATAGACTTAGAGAAAGCTTTTGACACTGTTGACTGGAATACTCTCTTTCAAATTCTAAAGGTGGCAGGGGTAACATACAGGGAGCGAAAGGCTATTTGCAATTTGTACAGAAACCAGATGGCAGTTATAAGAGTCGAGGGGCATGAAAGGGAAGCAGTGGTTGGGAAAGGAGTGAGACAGGGTTGTAGCCTCTCCCCGATGTTATTCAATCTGTATATTGAGCAAGCAGTAAAGGAAACAAAAGAAAAATTCGGAGTAGGTATTAAAATTCAAGGAGAAGAAGTAAAAACTTTGAGGTTCGCCGATGACATTGTAATTCTGTCAGAGACAGCAAAGGACTTGGAAGAGCAGTTGAACGGAATGGACAGTGTCTTGAAAGGAGGATATAAGATGAACATCAACAAAAGCAAAACGACGATAATGGAATGTAGACGAATTAAGTCGGGTAATGCTGAGGGAATTAGATTAGGAAATGAGACGCTTAAAGTAGTAAAGGAGTTTTGACATTTGGGAAGCAAAATAACTGATAATGGTCGAAGTAGAGAGGATATAAAATGTAGACTGGCAATGGCAAGGAAAGCGTTTCTGAAGAAGAGAAATTTGCTAACATCGAGTATAGATTTAACTGTCAGGAAGTCGTTTCTGAAAATATTTCTATGGAGTGTAGCCTTGTATGGAAGTGAAACATGGACGATAGCTAGTTTGGACAAGAAGAGAATAGAAGCTTTCGAAATGTGGTGCTACAGAAGAATGCTGAAGATTAGATGGGTAGATCACGTAACTAATGAGGAGGTATTGAATAGAATTGGGGAGAAGAGGAGTTTGTGGCACAACTTGACTAGAAGAAGGGACCGGTTGGTATGACATGTTCTGAGGCATCAAGGAGTCACAAATTTAGCATTGGAGGGTAGCGTGGGGGGTAAAAATGGTAGAGGGAGACCAAGAGATGAATAAACTAAGGAGATTCAGAAGGACGTAGGTTGCAGTAAGTACTGGGAGATGAAGAAGCTTGCACAGGATAGAGTAGCATGGAGAGCTGCATCAAACCAGTCTCAGGACTGAAGACCACAACAACAACAGCACAAATTTGCTGATGGTAGCAGGATGCACATAACCTTGTCCATTTCCAATGTCCACATGTATAAAATTACTTCTCGTGATTGAACAAAACCACAGACATAGCATCTGGGTAAAACTATGTAGTACTATGTAGTATACAGGTGGGAAGAGATTGAAAACAGTAAAAATAGGTACACACACACTGTGAAGTAAAAATTCATTTATCTCTCGTACAACTTAAAAGTAGTTTTACATTTTGTTAAGCAGACACAGCAACTCTATTTTCAAACATCTACTTCTTGAGCCAATGGAGAGTAAGACACTCACAGAGTTCCAGGTTTTGAGTAGCAGAAAGTTTGAAGATTCGACGCATCCATACGATCTTCTGCTTCCCCTTCGAGCAGATGATGGTATCCATGTGGCTGTATAATCGAAGCGACGTTACCATATCTTTATAGGGTACACCAGGATCATCCCCGTGGTAGAAATTTATTAACCACTTAGAACTCTTCCGTGTTTTATCGCATTTCACAATCTTGAAATACCTTGGTGATGTAGTGTTTACTGAGAATGTCTCTATTATTCCGGAATCTTCTGCGTACACTACCAATGCAACATTTTTAATTATGAGCTGTCTTTGCTCATCATCATTGAAACCCTGACCACCTGCAATGATCTTCACACGCTGAGATACCATTATGGAACGCTCTGGATATGGCGCAAGAACTGTTCATTTGCACAACTCGTTGCACATTACCGGTGAGCTACAGTAGTTAATCACATGTTCATGCAGAACTATAGCATACACTGCAGTGTGTTCCAGGAAATTTGCCGAAGATTTAAATTCAATTCATACATCTGTAGATCGAGATTTAACTATCTCATTCTGTTTAGAGCAGTCTGTTACGATTATAGGCACCGGCTCCTTGAATTTCCATGGACTGAGTAGACATCCTTCCTCTTCATTGTATGAAGCATGGAACCTCGCATACAAGTCATACACTTGATTGTATACATTTACATCCCACTGCTTACGGGTAGAACTCGGAGTTCAGCTAGATTCTGACATTAGTTAACTTGCAATTATCTAATTTGGTTGAATCAATTGCTACATTCCCTCTTCTACTGGTCTGAAAGCCAAGTATGGTGAACGTGGGCGTCTCCAGCTGAGCGGAGGTTTCAATAGACCAAGTTTTTCTGCTTGCAGTCGGTAGCACTGTGTACTAGAAAACCAACCATGAACGGAAATATAACGGTAGAAATACATCGGCATTCAGAACTTTAAAAAACTTCAAGCGCTGTTCATCCGATACTATGATCTGTGGCATTTTCCATATTATTTTACTGATGTGGTCTCGTTCTCCTCTTGAGCTCCTTCAATGCATGAGTTGGTATCCGTTGTACTCTGTGCCAGAATAAGTTCCTGTTTAGCATTCAGAACAATTCGTTGCATGTCCTCAAAGTATCCCATAAGTAATTTTGAAGATGTACACACAGTAAATCTCTTGTACTCTTCCATTGTTCTATCCACTGGATCGTCAATGAATCGTCCAGCATTTTCTAAATCATTCAAATCCGAGGGAGAAACGGAGACATACGTACTAAGATACTTCTTCAAAACCCGTTCTTTTGTCAAACCCAGTAGCCGTCCTATTGATCCGTTCTGGTCGAAGTCAATCGTTGCACTCGTTGTCTTTATTTCAGATTCAAGTGTTTTGATGTTTGCACGTAGCATAATCCGCTTTCCAGCTTGTTTTAAAACTTCGTCTGGATAGTCAATACCGTATGCTACAGGTTCTATTTTCACCATTTATTTTCCATCATTCATTTCCAGATGAAGTCCATTGTTAGCCTCTGCGATGTTGGGAATGCTACTGGAAGTCTCCAGTCCAATAAGTGCAATACCTCACTCCCTGTTTCATAAATCAATCGGTGGGAAATAATACGCGTGTAATACTGCGATCGTTCGTTTAAAGTCAGAGTATACGACATCGCATCTGAGCGTCGTCTGACGGGGAACCCTTAATGCACCTCGTTATATGTATGCTTCTTCGTAAACGTTAGGAGGAACATGATGCACAGATGTTCGCAGAGGTAGGAATTAAAGTCTTGGTACCAACAAAGCTTGTAGAACACACGTCTTCTGTAGGCGACGTATAATTGTAAATCTTCTGGCGACTGCAAGTCTTCTGGTCCTCCAGCAACATCTAAATTCACATTTCCACATTCTCCGGATTTCCACATACTCTTCGATAGTGTATCTCGCATGAAGACACCACGGAATCTACATCTACATACCTACATCTACATGTATACTCCGCTAGCCACCAATCGGTGTGTGGCGGGGCGAAATATTCGCGCCACAGTTATATTTCCACCCCTCTGTTCCACTCGCGGATAGCGCGAGGGAAAAACGACTATCTGAACGCCTCAGTACGAGCTCTGATTTCTCTTATCTTTGAATGGTGATCATTGCGCGATTTGAAACTTGGTGGTAATAATATATGCTCTACTTCCTCGGCAAAGATCGGATTTTGGAATTCAGTGAGCAGCCCCTTCCGTTTAGCGCGTCGTCTACCTGCAAGTGTGTCCCACTTCAAACTTTCTATGTGATTTGTAACGTTCTCGTGATGGCTAAATGTACCAGTCACGAATCTTGCCTCCCTTCTTTGGACCTTCTCAATCCCTTGAATCAGACCCAACTGGTAAGGGTCCCATACAGACGAACAATAGTCTAAGACTCTACGAACTAACGTATTGTAAGCAATTTCCTTTGCTGAAGGACTGCATCGCTTCAGGATTCTACCAATAAACAGCAATCTAGAGTTCACCTTACCAGTTACCTGTGTAATCTGATCGTTCCATTTGAGATCATTTCGAATAGTCTCACCCAGATACATGACGCATGTTACCGCTTCCAAAGACTGAGCATCTATTTTGTACTTATACATTAATTGGGATTTTGGCTTTGTTATACGCAGTAGGTTACACTTACTAATATTGAGAGATAACTGCCAGTCATTAAACCACGCATTTATTTTCTGCAAATCCTCATTGATTTGTTAATAACTTTCGTTATGATACTACTTTCCTGTAGACTACAGCATCATATGATACTACTTTCCTGTAGACTACAGCATCATTGGCAAACAGTCTAATGCCGCTGTGAATACCATTAACCAGATCGTTTATGTAAATCGTAAAAAGCAGCGGACCTATTACACTGCCCTGGGGCACACCTGACGTTACACTTGTTTCTGTTGAAGTCTGCCCTTTCAGGACGACATACTGCTCTCCGTCTGTTAGAAAACTTTGTCCAACCGCATATGTCATCGGATAGACCTCAACCGCTCACTTTTTGGAGCAAGCGACAGTGCGGAATTGAGTCGCACGCCTTTCGAAAGTCGAGGAATATGGCTTCAACCTGGGAGCCGGTACCTAGAGCCTGCTGTATATCATCCACAAAGAGGGCCAGCTGTGTCTCGCATGACCTCTGTTTCCTAAAACCGTGCTGGTTTCTGCAGATGAGCCTCTCAGAGTCTAGAAAGGTCATTATGTCTGAACACAAAATATGGTCCATGATTCTACAACAAATCGATGTCAGTGAAATTGGCCGGTAATTATGTGCAACCGATTTTCTACCCTTTTCATAGATTGCTATGCCTGGGCCTTCTTCCAGTCCAGTGGAACTTTCTGCTGTTCCAATGATCTCTGACAGATGATGGGTAAGAATGGTGATATATTTGTAGCGTAGTCAACATAAAATCTTAAGGGGATACCGTCTAGGCCAGATGCCTTCCTGACGTCTAAGGATCTCAACTGTTTTACAATCCCAGATACACTGAACACTATATCAGCCATCCTTGCGTTTGTTAGATGATGGAAAGGGGGAATGGTGTTGCATTCCTCTACCGTAAACGAGTTTCTCAAAGCTAAGTTTAGAATTTCGGCCTTCTGTTTATCGTCATCCGTTACATTATCCGTACTGTCAGCAAGAGCAGGTATTGAATTATTTGTAGCGTTCATAGATTTCACGTACGACCAAAATTTTTTGGGGTTATTTTTAGAATCTGTAGATAAAATATTGCTTTCAAATTCGTTAATAGAATCCCTCATTGACCTTCTGACAGCTGCTTTCATATCGCATAATTTCTGTTTGTCAGCGGGGCAGTGACTACGTTTAAAACGACTGCTTTCTCAGCAACTTCCTAATATGTTTCTTGAATCAAGGTGGATCGTTTCCGTCCCTTATATTTTTACTAGGCACATATTTCTCTAGCACGTGGTGGGCAATACCTTTAATTTCAGACCAAAGATGCTCAATATCTTTGTGTCCCGTGGTGAATGCTTGAAGCTGACTATGAAGATATTTATTAATGACACTTTTATTTGCTTTCCCAAACAAGAAAACTCTAAGCTGTTTCTTTGGTTTTTTTTAAATTTCCACTCGCATAGTAGCCACAACGACGTTATGGTGGTTAATACTTTTAGATTAACTTCCTCAAAAAGATCAGGTCTGTTTGTCGCCAACATATCTGATATGATATGTTCCTATCTCGAGTTGGTTTTCTAACCAATTGCTCAAGGTGGTATGTAGAGAGCGTTACTAGAATAACTTCACACGAGTCTTTACTTCTGCCCCCTGTGATAAACGTGTAATTTTCCCAGTCAACGGACGCCAGATTAAAATCTCCACCTATAACTAACGGATGATTTTTATAATTTGGATATTTATTTCCTATGTACTCAAGATTTCCTTCAGACGTTCTGCGACGTTTGTTGCGGACGCTGGTGGTCTATAAAAACATCCTAATACAATGGTCACTACTTGTCTGATTGACAGCTTTATCCAGACTATTTCAAAGTCCGACCCAATATCGATCTCAACTGCGTTTAAACAGCTTTTAATTGCAATGAACACACCAGCTCCCGTAGCATCGGTCCTATCCTTCCTAAACATTGTACGAGTGCAAAATTTCACTGCTATTTATGTCTGGTTTCAACCAGCTTCCGGTACCTAATGCAATATTGGAATTACTACTGTTTATTTCGGAGAGTAATTCGGGGCTCGAGCTACAGACACTTCGACAATTTACTAACATGAGATTTAGCATATTTAACTCCTCTGGGAGACCCGTTTTGGTGAACTAACAATTTTAACAGTTGGCACACCCACATCAGTGTCATAAACTGGTTACTTTTCATGCCAACGGGTTGTTTCCCGTGGGGAGGAACCGAATATAAAAAGAAAGCCATGTGCACGCCACAAGTACTGTGCTATCCATGTAGTTGCTTCCTATCTAGGGGCGTCCTACAGCCTTCCACCCGATAGCGCAAGTCGAGAACTCTACAATCATTTTCGTCACGGAATCGACGTAGCCTCTGGTTTACATTCTCCACTTGACTCCAAACCAGAGAACCCCAGTCCACCCTGGGTACGATGCTGCAAATCGTCGACTTGGCTTCCACTCCTCGAGAGATGGAGGCCGCCTTCGCCAATTTAGGCAGCCGTTGAAAGGACCCAAGGATCTCCTCGGAGCGCCGACGAGTGGCATCGTTGGTGCCGACATGTGTAACAGTCTGCAATTGGCTGCACCCCACACACTCGATAGCCGCCGGAAGAACTGCTTCCACATCCTGGACAAGGCTCCCCGGCAAGCACACCCGCCCTAGCCGCTATGGTCCTGAGGGGCTCCGTGACCTGCCCAACATTGGAGTTCCCAATAACCAACAAACCCCTATCCCCACGTGCCTGTCCGGACCTTGCTGAAGAAGCGGCCACTATCTAAACATTCTGCGTGGTGTCTGTTTGTTCTATATCGTGTCTCCCTACCACTTTCGCGCAACGACGCTCTGAGCGTGTTTTTTAGGGAATTGACTAGTTTGAACCTGGGACCTGTTGCTGGTAAGGAGACGCCAGACCACACATGACATGTAGAATTCAGAAGAGTTCAGTGAGCCTAGCGATGATATAACCAAATACTTAATGATTTCAGCGTCAGCTCCACTGCACTCCCTGTAAAAGAATCTTAATACTAACTAAATTTAGTGGAAGGGGTTCAAGGCTTTCCTACTTCTAGTTAGCTGGTAAAATAACGTCGAAAAAGCAGTTAAGTTTACCATTGGAAATTTTATTCTACTCACAAACCATCGTTTATAAATTGCACTAATGATAAAAGGAAATGTTTTAATACAGGATGGTAAAAACCAACTGCGTTCAACAAAAATGTGAACGAATATTCCCTGAATGGGTTTACAAGTTCTACAATGGATCGAAGGATGACCTATGCCATATCACATCTATAATCTAGGTTTAAATTAAGTTTCACAAGAGAGAAAACTATCAAAATGGTCTACAGTGACCCTCAATTATCTTTAATTACTTATCTAACTTGTCGTAAATTACAGTGGCTGATGTGGCTTCTCAATAACTATATAACAGAAAAATCATCGCGTTTCAGATTTTTACTTCAAGTGGCAAATGTGAACACCATGAGCTTTAATTGACGATCGACACTAGTATTACGCAAAAAGGGGTGTAACAGATGAGACTTCTGCAGTTCTGAGTGAAGCTTTATGCGCTGTTATGCGGCATTGCGTGCGTTCATTACCTTGTCGGTGTTCGTCAGGGGGCGACGGACAGCTCAGCTCCGCTCACCTCGCTGTCTCGGAAGCAACTCTCTCTCTAACTTCTCCTTACTACAATTTACCGAAGTTGGTTTAAAAAAAAACTATCTGGCTGTGTTTTCATCTGACCAATCAGGGTCTCAATGTTAACCTTAAGCTCTGCCTACAAAAATTCTGCCTATCCAATGAGAAACGTTATACTTTTCGTGGTGGGGCAATGTTTTTAAAGTTTGCAACGTAACAGAGACGCGAAAACGTCTCACGCTAAAACTTCCGCTGGTGTGGTCCTTTTAGCGTTATCGTAAGATCTATGCTGTTCTTTTGGAGGGCTCTATCTTTTAACATGGGCTGGGGGGTGGTCCTAACGTGATAGAGACGCGAAAAAGTCTCGCGCTAAAACTTGCGGGTGGTGTGGTCCTAGCAGTTAGCTGGCGACGTGGGTGTCCGTCCGTCCCTTATCGTAGGGCCTTCCAGCTTAACACGGTTCTGCTCTCGGCTTCTGTCCTCGTTTCTCCCCTCGGAACTGCGTCTGTCCCATGGTGGGAAGGTATGACATGCATTTAGGCATTCTTGTGTTAGTCTGTGGTATTCCATTTGCTCACTCGTTACTCGTATTACTTTGTTTAATTTAATGTCACGATTTATTCGGAGCTATGTGACATTCTACTGGATTTGCTTATCATGTCAGGGTTTTCATGGAAGGTGTTGGATTTGCCTGACACCTTACAACTATCCTGGCAGAAGGTGCATTCTGATCCGGCTAAGCCCCCACCCCCCCAGCCCCCCTCACCCCCAGCATCAGATAGCGCACTCAATCTATAATCAAAGTGCATGGGATTTGGCTGGAGCCTGCATCCCCCATGCAGCCTTCGCCTTGAGGCTCGAGCCCTCGACACAGTCCGCCAACCACACAGAGGTGAGAGTGGGTCGACTGGCTCAGTCGCACCTGAGATCGGCTCAGTGACAGAGAGCTGTGACATCCCCCCCCCCCTCTCTGCCCAGCTAGTACGGCATAGGCTGCCCCACGCACACCATCCCCACCGCACCCCAAGGTGCCTCTGGAGCCTGTTGACTGTGGCCAACAAAGCTTCCAGCTGGGTTTGCACTGTGGCCAACTCCTCCTGCATCCGCACACAACAGACACAGCCCCTATCCATCTAACTAATAAGTGATTTACTATAAGAAACTTAAGGAAACCTACTGCCACACAAGGGTAACGGCTACACTCTAGTTGGCAGAAAGAACACTCAACAATGAAAAACAATAAAAATATATGGCATAAGCTAGATCTGGTGCTTATTCTCCTGCTAGGGGCTATGTAGCGAATATTAAAGAAAAAAACAGTGACTTACAGTAAAATGCTAGACGCTATCTAGTGAATATTATTAACGAATTAAACAATAACCTACGGTAAGCTACACCTACTGATTACCCCTCGTATTTATAATGTAAACAAACGTTTACATACACGCGAAAATGACCTAATAAAACCATACAAACTGCTATCTTCAATGTATCGAGTCTCGGTGACACTAATAAATGTAAATACTAAGTATTGAACACTGATAGATGCAGGTACAAAACAAAACGTTTAGCTAACAATAAGAGTTCAGATTGTAAAGCACAAGTACGAACTCTACTTTACAGGAACCGATGCGCTTACAGTACACAATCACTAAAGCCCACAACAAGCTAAGGAATTTAAGCAGACGCCGAGGTGAGTTTTACCTTTCTGCTAACTAAACCGTATGTAAGAAGGGCTCGGAGGTTGAATTATAATACTGATTTACTCAGATATTGTAGTGCAACACTAATTTAGCATGTATTTCACGTTTGCGTAACTGTTAACGCTCGCAGGTGGCGCGGGTCAAACGTATACAAGTGAGGTTAGAATTCACTGTCAGTATCACTTTTCCTAATAAAACGTATAAAAACTGCTACCTTCAATACATCGAGTCTAAATGACACTGATAAACGTAAATACTGAGTATTGTACACTGGCTTAATTGACATTCCCACGTATTTAACGTCAATTAAGAATGTAAACAAACTTTTCGTAGACGCGGAACTGTTCTAAACAGACTCTTCAATTATCCTATTCAGACGCAAATAAAAACTGAAACCTCCGATTTATCAAGTCTTTCTGATACTAATGCACGTAAATACTATAGAATATACAGCAAAACAACTAATTACTAACTAAATTACTTATCTGGTAACACAGGAAGCGCAAATCGCTCGTAGCCGGCGTCAGGATGCCAACTCACTCCAACTTAGTGCCCCACATCCTGTTCAGCACCAGAAGGTAACGTGCAGTACGAAAAATAGTTATGAATAGTGTGACTTAGGCCTTGTCACTGTAGAAAGTGACAAGTGTAGAAGCTTGGTATACTGAACTTTTTCCGCACAAACTCAGCAGGTCTCTATTGGCAAGCAGTTCTATCCAGTAGGATAACTAAGGGTTTTTTTTTTTTTTAATGAAGAAACCTAATCTTTTATGGTTTCAGATATAGTCGCTTTTTTTATGGCTGCAGCTTCCATCGTGCTTTTATGTATTCTTGCTTCCTCTAGCTGCTCCTGGGAGTTCTGTGCGTCCTTGACTGATCTGGCAATAGCTGAAGCACCACCAGCGCGTGAACTCATCACTGAGATCTCTGAGGGCAGGAATGAGTATGGGGATAGTTCCACCTGATGCGGAACCTCGTGTGCTTTAACTGGTCCTTCGAGCTTGAGGGCGGCTTTAGCAGTATACATCGCAGTCAGGGTAGGGTTTTTTTAACCACCCCTGCCGTGCCTTCTTTTTCTTCTTGATCGTTCGCTTCTTCTTCTTAAGCGCACAACGTGCAGCATTCACAACTTGCATGAAATTCATCACCTCTAAGTCCAACTTAATTTTAGCATGCATGGTTTTATCTACTACAAAGGCTGCAAACGCTGCCTTATACCAATATCCTTTCTCACATGTATTGCCTTGGCTTTATCAGCTAAAATTCTATTTGCATCGTGGCATCCTGGGAGATCTTTATGTTTTGAGTGTGCAATGTCCTTTTCCAAACACACTCATCAAGGAGGTTAATGGGCCTTCCCACCACGAGCCAAAAGTTTTTGATGCTTTATACCAGGTCCGCAGTAATTATATCCCGGAATGTGCAATTCGACGGGAAGTTTGTCTATAATGACACCACCTCCTATGATGTCTCCTACCATGCATGTTAAGCTACTGTGCTGGTTGTGCTCTGTGCAAACAGTAAATCCAGCTGTTTTGTTTTACAGGAAAACCAAACCATTTAACTAGTGCTCTATTCGCTCGACATCCTATGACACACTCTATGAGAAACACATATGGTTCTGAGGTCTTCTGCGTTTTCGCGGTGTAAAAACGTCCTGAAATATCAGTTCCTTTGCCATCCTTTAAGATGCAATTTCTAGGATTTGTTCTTTCCACTTTGGAAACAGTATGAGCCGCGAAGATTAAAACGCACCCACATTTGACCTTTTATTCTTCTGTCTAGATATTCCACGATATTCACCTTCCGATGGGTGAATGTTAAGTACTGATTTATTCCATACCACCGCAACACGGTCTCGAAATACCCATTGTGAAACTCTCCACCGTGAGCGGTTTGGAGGTTGCCATGAGCAGTCGTAGTTGTTCTATTAGCACATGGGGTTTTACCATAAATACTGACGGGACTGACTGCTGACTCTTTTGTGCTGAATGTCAATACCATCACCACTTCTATAATGACCGTCTAACAGTAATGGTTTCATAACATCTCTGTATTTCTCACCGCGTTGATTTCCTGCATTTCTGTGTATACCCGTCAATGTTATTATTTCACCATACATCTCCTGAACTTTTGGTGAAAATTTTACTGTTTTTGAGGGTTTTAGGAAAATGAGGTTCAGTAGACCTGGTATTCTTTGAAATTCCCTGTCCCCTCCCTTTATTGGTTTTTCATTTAAATTTATAGGCTGAATTGCCATATAATTTTTCACCACTGACACCGAAGTTTTGTCTATGCTACCGTCACTGTGACAGTTAATGAAACCGGCAATAGCATCATCGTCATCTTTGCGTAATTTCCCTGAGAGTTCATCGTGAGATTCAGTAACCGGTTTAAAGGTTTTTTGCCGTGTCTGCTCTCGATCCAGATGTCCTAACCTCAGCGATTGTAGCTGCTCTCAAACAGCCTTCGCCGGCCGGAGTGGCCATGCGGTTCTAGGCGCTACAGTCTGGAACAGAGCGTCCGCTACGGTAGCAGGTTCGAATCCTGCCTCGGGCATAGATGTGTGTGATGTCCTTAGGTTAGTTAGGTTTAATTAGTTCTAAGTTCTAGGGACTGATGACCTCAGAAGTTAAGTCGCATAGTGCTCAGAGCCATTTGAACAAACAGCCTCCTGTGCAGTGATGCCCCTTGCTTAGTCGACATCTTGCTATATACTAAGCAGGCCGTTTCACAGGCTGCACCTTCTAAACATTTCACTCGTCCTTTTCAGTTAGGTCACATACGTCCTTTTCAGTTCCATCAACTTTTACAGCTAAGTCATCTACTTTCTTTCTCAGCATGATGTGGGTGTACTTCTGTAATTCCTTAACCATAGCATCATTCATCAGTCTCGGTAGGGTCTGGGCGTACATCTCTAGCTCCTTAACTTTACCTTCGAGAGACTGAAATTTTCTACCTATGTACAGGTGCATTCTCTGTCTATGCACACCTATTCTCTCGGGATGAGTGCCTGACGTACGTGCGAACTTGTCCATAGAGTGATGCACACTGACATACTCATCACGTTTTTCATTACTATAAGTATAGTAACTCCTGTAAGTTCCGTCTATACCTAGCGTCATTCAGTTTTCTTCATTTATCAATAAAAAGAAACCTGTACTGTGTGTGATCCAGCGGTCTTCACAAATCTTCACAAAATCATTGAATGACATGTCAGTTCCTACATGTGCCTGGTAAATGTGTTTTAGATTCAAATTGTTTTGTCGGAAATCTATAATGAGATTTGCATTGTCCCTCACTAACTCAAATAAAATACTCCAATACCCATATGACGACCAAAACAGAAATACTGCACAATTTTACTTTGGTTTTCCACAGCATCATCGTCAAATACGAACTCTGTGTTTGGCTTTACTTTTTCTGATGGGGGGATTTGACTGCTTTGACTGAATGTCGTATATGCTTCTCCATCAACGCCATGCAATATCTTCTGCAGTAGCTGGTACTTGGTTTTGGAACAGCGTTTTCGAAAATACGCATACATGCTCAAAGCAGACTCCATCAGGGTGTGTTAGTAGTGACACGATAACATTTGTCTTGCCACAGGTGGATGAAACAACAATTATCGCTCTTATGTTATTAGGTAGGAGAACACCATTCTTGTTCTTCTTCTTCTTGTTCTTCTTCTTCTTCCAGTCTTCTTCTGCACCATTACAGGACCAGTTACTTACAACAAAGTCCTGAGGCTACCCCCACCCGGCCATGATGCTGTTACGTAAGGTTTTGGTGAGCGAAGGCCTTTTATAGAAAAACGAACGCTTGTAACAATAACGATAATAATAATAATAATAATAATAATAATAATAATAATAATAACAATTTATTTAGCCTCTATAGTGCAATCATCTAACAGACTGATCTACAATGGGTATACCTTACGTTATATAATGGTGGGGCAGTTAAATAAAAAAGCAACAAAAATTTGCGATTTTATATATTTTATCTACGTTTCAGCAATGATACACAGGCTGCATTACATCAGTAGGACAATTTTCACAGTATTTCCCGAATAACTGTTCCAGTGTGCAGTAAATTCAGCATGTATTTCTCTCAAACTGATGGGTGTTCCTTTAGCTTCTTATTCTTCTTTTGTCTTTGTATTGATGCACTGTTCTAAATCATCCACATGCACACTGTACATATGGAGTTAGTTCATGATGTCTTTACACACAGTCTGAACGTATGGCAGCCCATGGTTCAGTCTTTCCAACTCAAGGGATAGCACCATCCATAGGTAAAACTAGTTTATAATGGTGGGGTGTTGCAGTTAAATGGATCGACCTCCAGATCTTACCATGAGTGTCATGTCATCGTACAATGTTGTTATAGATAGCATCGGACCAGCATAGTAAATGACCGATGATGGAGAATACTTGGAGGTCATCTGTTGGTTGATGTATTGTTCTGCACTGTACAGTTCATCCCATTCCAACTCCATAAACTGTACTTCAACACTTCCTGATGTATTTTCAATCTCTGACCCAACACGCCAGTCACTATCGACTGATGCGTCTACACCAATATTTAAGCGCTCCGAACCATTAGCTGTTAAAATATATGTTGAAGGGAAAAGCAGTAGAGCTCTTGAAGGAATCGGCAGCTTCTCATCCATTACACCAACACCCAGCAGCAACACCAGAATGTTCTGGGATGGTGCATATGTTAGAGACCAGCACTGACCCGCACCATGTAGTTCTTCTGAGAGCTGGGAGTTGCTGTGTCTCTAAATCAATGAGTGGGATGGATAATAGAATCTTGTTTTCCTGCTCCAACATGCTGGTCAGCTGCACTGCAGGAACCTACGGTGCTGCTGTTGCTGCTTTTCCGACCAGAATTTTCTGCAGGTAGCTGCTGCTGGTCCAGACACGTTGGATGTAGCTTCCAACCTGGGTTTATTTGGGGGAAGAGAACAAAAAGCAAGGTCATCAGTCTCATCGGATTAGCGAAGGATGGGGAAGGAAGTCGGCCGTGTGCTATCAAAGGAACCATCCCACCATTAGCCTGAAGCGATTTAGGGAGATCACGGAAAACCTCAATCAGGATGGCCGGACGCCGAATTGAACCATCATCCTCCCGAATGCGAGTCCAGTGTGCTAACCACTGCGCCACCTCGCTTGGTGCTTCCAGCCAGGACACACCAGTGGCCGCTGAACAATGAAGAAGGAGAAACAGTAAGTCTCTACAGACAATGACATGGTGTTGGACAAGGAGAGAGAATTTGACACAGAAGAGGAAGAGGAACAACTACAAGTGGTAATAGTGCAACTACATGTATTGAGTACTTACTCTTATGCTTCTACTGCAGTGGAGAGGCAGATGAGCATCTTGACTGCTGCTGGTAATGATTATCTTCTTCCAGAGATTGACTGTACCAGAAATTAATTAGCCAATCAATTTATTGACTTCAGCAGTATTTCTGGATCACTTCCTAGTCGGGAATTTGCCTTGGAAGGAGTATGTGTGTGCTCAGGTATCCCACAGGTGAAGGCTTGGGGTTTCCCAGGTAAAAGGTATTTTCAGTTCAGTCCGACTGCAACTGATAGTGCATCCAGGCACAGCAGTGGCACTTAACGGGATGTGGCCACTTGAGAGATGGAGAGCATGTGTTTTTACAGAGATTTTTCGGATATCAAATATCAAAGGGTTGCCACCACCTGACACTTTGTTCAGGGATTAGCACGACATCTGGTCTGGCACAAGGTGGCTGGCATGTGGTGCGGCCGAGAGCAGTACTGAGCGGGTGTAGTGTGCCCATTGTGCGTGGCAATATGTGAGGTATCTGGCATATGAGTAGTAGGGAATGGGCCTCCTACACCAAGTTTGATATCAAATTGATACCAAACTGATATGCAAATTAATTCAACTGATTAATTAATTATCCCCCCCCCCCACAAACCCACTCACCCCCCCCTCCACCTTCCGCCACTCATCCCATCCCTGGACGACGTCATGTGTTTTCCTCAGTCAGCACGTGGTTCCCAGTGCCGACAGCCCTCCACACCCCTCCCCTTCTCCCTGCCCCATCAACCCTATTTGTAGGAATTTCGAATTTTGGCGGGAAATTCGAATTTCAGTGAGAATTTCGAATCTTGGTGGGAATTTCATTGACTCAGGTCTGTGCTGGTGACCCACCCCACCCGCCACACAGAATTGGTGGGATATTAAAAATGGCGGTGCCCTTTCTAGGACTCAAACCCAGGTCCTTCTGGTGGGAAAGTCGAAGGGCACCCCAAACACATAGAAACTGTCCAGATGCAGGAGATTAAGGTTAGGTTAATGTACTTTATTTGTTTTGTTTGGGAAACTGAAGTAATGATTGGTGGTAATTGCGCAATTAGTCATAAAGATGTGATGTAATTACATATGTATATGCATAACACTACAAAAAGTGTGCCTAAAATCGCAATACAGCTCAAAAATTGATGATGCCTTATAACTGGTGTTATCCTGCTGGGAAAAAATTCCACAGAACCTCTAAAACTAGTGACGTATTCAAACTCTACACTTCACCGATAAACTGGTGAGGGAAAGGCTGGAGTGACCGGTACTATCTTTATTTTTTTTTTTATCAGAAATATGTTCAACTAATGAGATGCTGGTGTTGTACAGAGAGGAGTTTAATAAGTGTATTACTTGCAAGCATACAGCTGAGGACTGTATCTATGCTATTTGACATCAAAGTTCACTGCAGATGCCTGCTCGACAATCACCCTGCAGCCCAGGTAATAGAAGCCAATATATGTTACCACAGCTGATGGAAAATGCTTCACCTTTCTAATTACACATCGAAATTGTCACGAAAAAACACCAGCAGTTATAATCAACAGGTCATAATACATGTACTGGGGAAAATCATTGCTCCAAATGATTGCAGAGGAGGTGGCAGTTGGACATGTGTTCTCCTCGATGCACAGCCAGGAACTAGCAAAGTTATAGGCACTTCTACCCCCTCTTTCCCCCTCCCTAGCTCAACATACTGCTTGGCATGCTGTTCTCTGCTTTGCAGCCTGCCACAATCCCTTCAGCAGACCAGCTCACTGTCGTTGACTGCCTTGAGGTGATGGTCCAAGCATTAGCCCTTCACCATCACAAAGGGATGTAAAACCACCTAACCAATGTGAGATAAATGAGGGCCACCCCAAGTGCATCTTCTCTGTTTGTCTAAAATGTAGTGCTACTGCCCTGCCCCACACACTGGCCTCAGCTCGGGGCAGGGTGCGATTTGTGCTTTTACCAGTGGGGGGGGGGGGGGGGGGGGATGTCTTCGGGGTTATTAGAATTATATATGTTACTAGCTTGGACCGTGGCATTACGCATGGTTAAACAGCTACTTATAAGTAAATGTTAATGCCGAAACTCACTATTCACGCGTATGCACTATCAGAAAAGCCATCCCTTGTTATATCTTTAAAAGTACATTATAGGTAAAGCTTATTTACAAAATCCTCTACATACAGGTATACGAGGGGAATTCAAAAAGTAGAGGCACATTTGTGAAAAGCTGTACTTATTCTGATGATAGAAAACTGAAACATATTAATAGTATTAATAGTAAGACTTATTACAAACTTTCAGTATTCGGCTCCACAAATTTAAATTATATGTAAAGTTTTACTCCAGTGCTTCGGAAATAAACATCCCAGGTTGGGACGCATAAACTAAAACCAGAGGAGGGGGTGGTTTGATGCAGAGGGGGGGGGGGGGGGGAAATCCCCCCCTTCCACCGCTGCAAATCGCACACTGGCTCGGGGCACAGCTGCGTCGGTAATCTCACAGACAGTGGACCGTACCCCGCACTGCCCACGCAAGTGCCCTGCCGTTCTGTGATGGAGAGCACTTGTCAATGCATCTCTTATAATCAAGCATCTATTAAAAGAGAATACACAATTACAATGGTAATAAATGTCCTCTTCCCACGAAAATAGCCACAGTCCGTTTTCTTTTAGTTTTATGAACAAAATCGATATTGTTTTTATATTCTACTGCCGGACACAATGCACATCTTATTATTTTGCGACATTTGACGATGTGAAAAAAACTACAGCACCGTTTCCAGTTACAGATGACCAGACCCCAGAGGCCTATACTTGTGCACTTTGTGTAAAATCAGAAAAGGAAGACTTGCACTATTTTGCTGTGAAAACTACTGATCACTTCAAAATTTCAGAATTATTTCGAAAACGTTATTGGAGTAAAGAAAAAGTGAGAATTTAAACTCTGAAGAAAAGCATCTATGATACGCAATGTCTTTCAACATGATGGATAAATTACACGATCTGAGTTAAAATATATGTCTGTAAATAAACTGTTACGCACATGTGTATTACAAACATTTCAGACATGTGACATATCATTACAGAATACACCCTTTCACGCTTTTCACATGTCAGAAAAATCACTATCGTTTTACATTCGACAACGAGAAGCTATAATTCAAGAGGACGCAAGAGGACGTTGTTGTTTTGTACTTCCCGGCGGGGTCAGGGATTTTCTCTGCCTCGTGATGACTGGGTGTTGTGTGCTGTCCTTAGGTTAGTTACGTTTACGTAGTTCTAAGTTCTAGGGGACTGATGACCATAGATGTTAAGTCCCATAGTGCTCAGAGCCATTTGAACCATTTGTTTTGTACACTATGACAGGTTCTGTTTCGCCAATGCAATGCTATATCTGGCGTTTACGAAACAAATTATGACAGTCTGTCTTGTAACAGAACCTCCTATACGTTTTTACCGTACCTATCTCTTACAATATTTCGAAACCAGCTGCTTACATACATTTTACACTTTTGCTCCATAACTCCCTTCTACTGACATGTCTGTAAAGTTTTTATCACATAACAGATACAATCATTTGCAATAGCAACAGATTCTTGTGTTCTAGTTTGTAAACAATTTGATCATCACAGCCTTTTTCACGCAAACTACTCATATCATTTTGAGGTTCCACAATGAACTACAATTCATGTGGTGTCTACTTTATAATTAGAGGTTATGACGTATGAAATAACACAGGAGTTGTGGTAAAACCTATTTTTCAACACGCACTCATGACGATAATAATAAAAACAATCATGATTCCGTAAGAATAAATACAACTATCTTCTGTTAGTTTTATGAGCAAAATCGGTGCAGTTTTGAGATAATTATATGCTTCCAGACTTTAACCAGTTGTACCACTCCTTGTAATAGAACCACCTGCAAGATTTTACCATGTCTCTCTCTTCCGATATATGGCATCTACTTACTGACATGGAGCATATTACACATACATGTATCGCTCCACTGGAGCTGGAGGTCAATAATCAAAGTCGCCTGCACAGACCTGTGTAAAGTTTTGTTGACTGTATTGGTGGAAGATTATATCCAATAGACTATCAATCAGAACAGAGGGTTCATGTATTATACCTTCATAAGCAGTTTAATACCTTGTTTTTCAGCTGTAACACATACAATTGGTGTATGACTACAGCTTTGTACACCACTATACGCTTTGGTTTTGTACCATGACTTCATGGTCCGTGTCAGGTGGTAAGTGGACATTAACATGTTTCGAACCATTGGCTCTCACAGAAAGCTGAACATCGCATTGTATAAACTCTGCAGTTTCCACAACACACAGGGTGATAGAAATAAAACACAGAGGCCATGTTTCTCATTGACAAAAATGTGGAAGACACCGCAACATATGGAAACTGAACGAGTTTATGGCAATGTAGAGTGTTTGCAACAGCTATCCGAAGGTGATAAACTATACAGTTAATCTCTTCTTCCCAAATGATGGGTAGTAGATGTCCCGGTTTTCTGTTTTGAAAAGCATTGTTTCCCCGTTTTTGTTCCGATGTTGACCATCGCCGGAAGAAGCTGTTCATAACACGAGCGAGGTAGTAGAAATAAAGAGAGATACTATTATCTTACTGGTGAAAAATAAATGTGGAGGATATCGCAGCTTATCGAAATAAGACGATTCTGCAGCACTGAGGTATGTTTCCAAACAACTGTCTGAAGGTGTTGACCTCTACATTTAATCCTACGCTCTACAGTTACAAGTAGGAGATATCCAGTGTTCTGCCAAGGTCTCACCATCTCAAACAAATGATGTCAGTGAATCATTATGTGATAATCAACAGCATACCAGTGGACGGACGGAATAGTAAAGACACCATTGGTTCAAATGGTTCAAATTGCTCTGAGCACTATGGGACTCAACTGCTGAGGTCATTAGTCCCCTAGAACTTAGAACTAGTTAAACCTAACTAACCTAAGGACATCACAAACATCCATGCCCGAGGCAGGATTCGAACCTGCGACCGTAGCGGTCTTGCGGTTCCAGACTGCAGCGCCTTTAACCGCACGGCCACTTCGGCCGGCAAAGACACCATTGCTGTGGGACAATGTACTGTCATATGCACTGCTGTTGACCGCATGATCAATTTTAGTAATTTTACCAGTCTTCCGAAATTATAATACCAGACAATGACACAGCACATTACTCCCCAGTTTCTGTATCATCGCTAAATCACCTCTCCACTAATCTGCAAGTACCATATACTAGATTGTGAATGCAAAAAGATGACTGTGCAGCCCATCCATTTAGCCTTATACACCAAAGTATACCAGACAGCTTTCTACACCAATGCAATTAGGTTGCTACATATTTATCGAACATAGTGCAGAATTTATGGTTACGACTGTCCTCCTTTCCCTGTTTCGCTGGGCACCACAGAGTATTCCCGCATTTGTAGGATAAAGTTATAGATTGACAGATCTTCCCACATTGTCTTTGACCAATACTCCATGCAACATGGACGCCCATTTAATCTTCAACTGACCACAAGTATGAGGGCTCTACATCCACTACATTCCACAGTTCATGAAGAAAAAGGGGGAGTTGTGTCCATAACTGCCGTTCAGTAAAGACTTTTCTGCACCAATGTTCCCCACGATACCCATCTAAACGCACAAAATCTCTCCAGATGCTTACATGTCGAGGAGGGTAGCACCTCTTATCGGTGTATAGTAGACATGAGAGTGTTGCGGCTGTATAACAGATGGTTAAGAAGAAACATGTGGTCTGTATGTGATGAAGCTCCAGATGGATGGAGTTTGAAACATTTCACATAAATTAATTGTGCTATCAATTCTGAAGTATTATTCCAGTGTCTGGTGTCAGTACCAGAAAGGTACCGGCATGAGAGAAATAATCATAGAGGATGAACATACACACCTATGGCTACATGGTTCTGTACCTAAAACTATCATATTATTAAAGCTGTATGACTTCCAAAGTATTAGTTGTGTGGAATGCAATGCTCTTAATACTCTAATGCAGGGTATATTTCTCCAACTTCAGGCATACAACCACCCCACAAGTTTCCCATCTCAATCATTATGGTGACAAACTTTAAAATGATAAAACTACTTCTTTTTGCACTATTCTGGTGTACTAGAAGGCATCGACAGTGTATGTCCACTGCTCGAGCTGATTATAAGCCAACTAGAACGAAGTCAGGAAACTGCTGTTCTGTCTCTTAGGAAATTAATGAATTTTATGTCTTTTTAAGTCAGAAATGTGCGTACCCTCAATCACACTTCCCCCATCATTTGTGCTTACAATTAATAGTAGTGTCAGTTTTGATGGATGAAGCTGTCTGTCAGTATGAAATAGAGTGGAGAGAAACCGACATGAATGTTTTCGATAGCTGATACACCGAGGTACAACCTAAGTCCTGCTGCACAAAAATGCACATGAAGAAGCAGCAACTTCTTACAAGGGAGTAAGCACTACCATCAGTAGGCAGAGCAGATGTAACTGTCTTATCGCTGTTTACAGCATCATCAAAGCTCTGCTAGCATTCCTCTTGTACAAAGAAACCCCGGTCTGATGGTAGGTAGTTTTGTCTATGTGAAGGAAAATACAGAAATTCCGTCTCTCGAGTAAATCTCTCTCACACTATTAAAGGTGCTATACGTGGCATCGGTCAACTCTCCTACAGAACTCTCTAGGGAAAGCTTAAGTATGAGAAACACATTGATTCTTCTCCTTAGTTCTTAAGGAATAACATTGGTTATGAGAACCAGCTGTAATTGGGTAATATCTATTATGACTTGATGTGTGAGAACACAGTTATGGATTGCGACGAATATGTTTCGTCTGCTTTAGTATAGCGTCTCTGTGTAGTACTTACACTACTGTCTATTAAAACTGCTACACCATGAAGATGACGTGCTACAGAAGCGAAATTTAACCGACAGGAAAAAGATGCTGTGATATGCAAATGATTAGCTTTTCAGAGCGTTCACACAAGGTTGGCGCCGGTGGCGACACCTACAACGTGCTAACATGAGGAACGTTTCCAACCGATTTCTCATGCACAAACAGCATTTGACCGGCGTTGCCTGGTGAAACGTTGTTGTGATGCCTCGTGTAAGGAGGGGAAATGCGTACCATCACGTTTCCGACTTTGATAAAGGTCGGATTGTAGCTTATCGCGATTGCTGTTTATCGTATCGCGACATTGCTGCTCGCTTTGGTCGAGATCCAATGACTGTTAGCAGAATATGGAATCGGTGGGTTCAGGAGGGTAATACGGAACACCGTGCTGGATCCCAACGGCCTCGTATCACTAGCAGTCGAGATGACAGGCATCTCATCCGCATAGCTCTAACGGATCGTGCAGCCACGTCTCGATCCCTGAGTCCACAGATGGGGACGTTTGCAAGACAACAACCATCTGCACGAACAGTTCGACGACGTTTGCAGCAGCATGGACTATCAGCTCGGAGACCATGGCTGCAGTTACCCTTGACGCTGCATCACAGACAGAAGCGCCTGCGATGTTGTACTCAACGACGAACGACGAACGAATGACAAAACGTCATTTTTTCGGATGAATCCAGGTTCTGTCTACAGCATCATGATGGTCGCATCCGTGTTTGGCGACATCGCGGTGAACGCACATTGGAAGCGTGTATTCGTCATCGCCATACTGGCATATCACCCGGCGTGATGGTATGGGGTGCCATTGGTTACACGTCTCGGTCACCTCTTTTTCGCACTGACGGCACTTTGAACAGCGGACGTTACATTTCATATGTTTTAAGACCCGTGGCTCTACCGTTCATTCGATCTCTGCGAAACCCTAGATTTCAGCAGGATAATGCACGACTCCATGTTGCAGGTTCCGAACGGGCCGTTCTGGATGCAGAAAATGTTCGACTGCTGCCCTGGCCAGCACATTCTCCAGATCTCTCACCAATTGAAAACGTGTGGTCAACGGTGGCCGAGCAACTGGCTCGTCACAATACGCCAGTCACTACTCTTGATGAACTGTGGTATCGTGTTGAAGCTGCATGGGCAGCTGTACCTGTACATGCCATCCAGGCGTATCAAGGCCGTTACTACGGCCGGAGGTGGTTGTTCTGGGTACTAATTTCTCATGGTCTATGCACCCACATTGCGTGAAAATGTAATCACATGTCAGTTCTAGTATAATATATTTGTCCAATGAATACCCATTTATCATCTGCATTTCTTCCTGGTGTAGCAATTTTAATGGCCAGTAGTGTATATCGCCTACGTTGTATGTGTTACGAAAACGTATATAATTTACAGGGGGAGAGGGAGGGTTAAAACAAAATGCAGCCGCACCATAATTTTTATTCTTTTCCCGTTCTTGAGTGTCCACGTAGCACAACCCTCCTGTTTCCCGCACTTCATAGCAATCTATCTCTATCTATTCGCAGTAAATTTACGTAGTTTTGCAAGCTTTTTTCGTGTTTCTACGTATTTCGTCGTATTTTCCTTAATTTTACGTGTTTCCCTTCTATCTGTCGTAATTATGTCACTTTTTTCGATTTTTACCGGTGTTATGTCATTTTCCGTACGTATATGGTCATATCTGTGGCATGCCCATGCGTTGTTATTATTTATACCAGGACATTTGCCTCTCCTATACACCAGCCTACTAAAAATCCTAAGAGTTCCCTTGTTACCGATGATCTACATGCATATAATTTGTATAGGAAGATCATGAAAAGTATGGAAAGACTCAATTTGTACCTAATGAGACTCAGCGAGTGGTACAGATTGGAAACCCGTAGTCTGGAAGCAAATCCATGCACTGCTACGACATATCAAAGAGCTTGCCTTCAGACTCTTGTAGCGATGCACTTGATGAAAACTCAAAGTCTTGGTCAGTTCTAAAAATTCATCTGACCTCCACTGTATCGAGAAGGGATTGGCAACAGGGAGCTGACATATATACAGGGTTGATTTCTGCTGCGGCTCTGATATTTTTTTACCATAAGTACATGCTCTTATTGCTTATTAGATGAGCTTCGCTACTTTTGTTTACACCTTACAACACTGATACGTCTCCACAGCCATGTCAGGACATCTACAAACGGTAGATTATTGGTATTTTTTACACTAGTAATAATGTATTCGTAGTTGACAATGTGTCGGTTGCACTTAGAACCTTGGAACGTGAGAGTTTCCTTTCCTCATACCCACAGAGTGCGCACCCCCGGCAATGTAATAAGTAGATGAACACTTAGCAAGTTATTCATTCGAACCGCTACCGTCGAGTACTGTCAACTCTACACACGCGCATATAGAGACTATGTATATACATTACCAACCGCGAAGTCCCGGTTTCAACCGCTTGTAAGTTATTTTCGACAGTGCTACAGCTCCACAAATAGCGAAAAAGTCTTCTAAAAACCATTCTTTGGGGGACTTGAGCACATTTAAATTCATCCTGCTAAAGAGCATAACATATTCGACGCAAGTTGTACTATCGATATTTCGTAACAATATTGTCTAGATTCTCTAATAATTACAACAAACCAAAGCATGCTGCTGCGCATATTACACTTCCTTTTATACCCTTATAGATCCACGACGACGGCACATAATCATCCCAGTTCAGCTACTTTGCGTGCAATATGTCCATTGGATGGAGACAATCCTTCATGGGTATTATTTTTCACTCTGCTGGTGTCAAGCAAGAGCTGACTGGAGGGTAGGGCGAAAGTGTGTCGTGTTTTTTGATGAAATCCGGTTCTGCCTCGTGCCAGTGATGGTCGTGTGTTGGTTAGAAAGAGGTCAGCTGAGGGCCTGCAATCATCCCGTCTGCGTGCTAGACACACTGGACCTACACCTGGAGTTATTGTCTGGCGTGCAATTTCGTATGACAGCAGGAGCAGTCTTGTGGCTATCCCTCTCACCCTGTCTGCAATCTGGTGATTCTACCTGTTTTTCTGCCATTCATGAACAGCATTCCAAGGGGTGTATTCCAACAGGATAACGCTCGCTCATTTGTCGCTGTTGTAACCCAACATACTCTAAAGAGTGTCGAAATGTTGCCTTGCCTTCCCAATCACTAGATCTGTCTCCAGTCGAGTACATATGAGACATCATCGGACATCTACAGACGTTAAACTAACCTCTGGCGTACCACAGGGGAGTCTTATGGGACCATTGCTTTTCACAATATATATAAATGACCTAGTAGATAGCATCGGAAGTTTCATACGGCGTTTCGCGAATGATGCTATAGTATACAGAGAAGTTGCAGCATTAGAAAATTGCAGCGAAATGCAGGAAGATCTGGAGCGGATGGACACTTGGTGCAGGGAGTGACAACTGATCCTTAACATAGGCAAATGTAATGTATTGCGAATACATAGAAAGAAGGATCCTTTATTGTATGATTATATGATAGCGGAACAAACACGGGTAGCACTTGTTGTTGTTGTTGTGGTCTTCAGTCCTGAGACTGGTTTGATGCAGCTCTCCATGCTACCCTATCCTGTGCAAGCTTCTTCATCTCCCAGTACTTACTGCAACCTACATCCTTCTGAATCTTCCTAGTGTATTCATCTCTTGGTCTCCCTCTACCATTTTTACCCTCCACGCTGCCCTCCAATGCTAAATTTGTGGTGCCTTGATGCCACAGAACATGTCCCACCAACCGATCCCTTCTTCTAGTCAAGTTGTGCAACAAACTCCTCTCCTCCCCAATTCTATTCAATACCTCCTCATTAGTTATGTGATCTATCCATCTAATCTTCAGCATTCTTCTGTAGCACCACATTTCGAAAGCTTCTATTCTCTTCTTGTCAAAACTATTTATAGTCAATGTTTCACTTCCATACATGGCTACACTCCATAGAAATATTTTCAGAAACGACTTCCTGACACTTAAATCTATACTCGATGTTAACAAATTTCTCTTCATCAGAAACGCTTTCCTATCCATTGCCAGTCTACATTTTATATCCTCTCTGCTTCCACCATTATCAGTTATTTTGCTCCTCAAATAGCAAAACTGCTTTATTACTTTAAGTGTCTCATTTCCTAATCTAATTCCCTCAGCATCACACGACTTAATTCGACTACATTCCATTATCCTCGTTTTGGTTTTGTTGATGTTCATCTTATATCCTCCTTTCAAGACACTGTCCATCCCGTTCAACTGCTCTTCCAAGTCCTTTGCTGTCTCCGACAGAATTACAATGTCATCGGCTAACCTCAAAATTTTTATTTCTTCTCCATGGATTTTAATACCTACTCCGAAGTTTTCTTTTGTTTCCTTTACTGCTTGCTCAATATATAGATTGAATATCATCGGGAAGACGCTACAACCCTGTCTCATTCCCTTCCCAACCACTGCTTCCCTTTCGTGCCGCTCGACTGTTATAACTGCCATCTGGTTTCTGTACAAGTTGTAAATAGCCTTTCGCTCCCTGTATTTTACCCCTGCCACCTTTAGAATTTGAAAGAGAGTATTCCATTCAACATTGTCAAAAGATTTCGCTAAGTCTACACATGCTAGAAACGTAGGTTTGCCTTTCCTTAATCTTTCTTCTAAGTTAAGCCGTAAGGTCAGTATTGCTTCACTTGTTCCAATATTTCTACGAAATCCAAACTGATCTTCCCCGAGGTCGGCTTCTACCAGTTTTTCTATTCGTCTGTAAAGAATTCGGGTTAGTATTTTGCAGCTGTGACTTATTAAACTGATAGTTCGGTAATTTTCACATCTGTCAACAGCTGCTTTCTTTGGGATTGGAATTGTTATATTCTTCTTGAGGTAGCAGTTACTTCTGTAATATATCTTGGAGTATGCGTACGGAACGATTCGAAGTGGAATGATCATATAAAGTTAATTGTTGGTAAGGCGGGTGCCAGGTTGAGATTCATTGGGAGAGTCCTTAGAAAATGTAGTCCATCAACAAAGGAGGTGGCTTACAAAACACTCCGTCGGCCTATACTTGAGTATTGCTCATCAGTGTGGGATGCTTACCAGGTCGGGTTGACGGAGGTGATAGAGAAGATCCAAAGAAGAGCGGCGCGTTTCGTCACAGGATTATTTGGTAAGCCTGATAGAGTTACGGAGATATTTAGCAAACTCAAGTGGCACACTGTACAAGAGGGGCGCTCTGCATCGCGGTGTAGCTTGCTGTCCAGGTTTCGAGAGGGTGCGTTTCTGGATGAGGTGTCGAATATATTGCTTCCCCCTACTTATACCCCCCGAGGAAATTACGAATGTAATATTAGAGAGATTCGAGCGCGCACGGAGGCTTTCCGGCAGTCGTTCTTCCCACGAACCATACGCGACTGGAACAGGAAAGGGAGGTAATGACAGTAGCACGTAAAGTGCCCTCCGCCACACACCGTTGGGTGGCTTGCGGAGTATAAATGTAGATGTAGATGTAGATGTAGACGACGTCTCCAGTGTCATTCGCAAATTGCATCAACCGTCCTTGTATTGACTAACCAGGTAGAAGAGGCATAGACCTCCACCACACAAAGTGACATCTGGCACCTGTATAGCACAATGCAGCCACACTTGCATCCACATTCTAAATTATAGCGGTTACATCGGTTATTAACGCCATACGATCATTTCATTTCAATGAACCAGCATTTCACATCTCCAGTGGCTCATCTCGCGCGTACATAAATTGTGATTTTGCAATGCTAATTGCTTAAATATGTTATCTACACAAATGTATTCGTGAAATTTCATTACTCTACGTTATTTTTCGGTGTTGCGATTTTTTTCCCGGTAGTGATTGTTGCACATCGCGTCACGACGTAAATATCGGGAGAGACAGGAGAATGTATGTACTTGAGGCACATTCCGCTTCAGAGAGACGGACAGGCACTGCCGCAGTTTCGAGCCTCCAGCCCAGCTCCTTACGGAGACGGCCATTAAGTCAGCGGCGGAATGGAATTACGGGACGGCCGGCCGCAAGCGCCAGCGCGGCAGGGCGCCTCGGCCGTGCATATTTAAGCGGCAGCGGCGATATTTGTCCTCGTGCTGGGATAGGCGCTGTGCTGGCACACCGCCAAGGCGACCCCGTGCTCGAGACGAGCCCACACCTAAATTAAGAAATTAATATTCACCTGCCACGCGCCCAATAATACGCCCCATCCCCACAGGGCCGTCTGAACGCCTTTTTGGCTCTCGCCCGGTTTACGTGGAAGAACACCTAATTTGGTATCAGACAGTGGTGTGAGAAATTTTCCTGACGGAGTAATAAATAAAAGCTCACTTCTCAGAAAGGGTGGGAGACAAGTTAAAAATCCCTCTATTCAGAATGAAATATTAACCCTACCAATTACGAAGATTTATATAATAGTACGAAAACGATTTTAAGCTGTTTTTGTACCTGCTTACATGTCGACTAGCGCGTTTCGCTCGCATCATTTGCGTAATCTCAGGCGTATTGAGAGTAAATCGGAGAAAGACGAAGGTAATGAGAAGTAGTAGAAATGAGAACAGCGAGAAACTTAACATCAGGATTGATGGTCACGAAGTCAATGAAGTTAAGGAACTCTGCTACCTAGGCAGTAAAATAACCAATGACGGACGGAGCAAGGAGGACATCAAAAGCAGACTCGCTATGGCAAAAAAGGCATTTCTGGCCAAGAGAAGTCTACTAATATCAAATACCGGCCTTAATTTGAGGAAGAAATTTCTGAGGATGTACGTCTGGAGTACAGCATTGCATGGTAGTGAAACATGGATTGTGGGAAAACCGGAACAGAAGAGAATCGAAGCATTTGAGATGTGGTGCTATAGACGAATGTTGAAAATTAGGTGGACTGATAAGGTAAGGAATGAGGAGGTTCTATGCAGAATCGGAGAGGAAAGGAATATGTGGAAAACACTGATAAGGAGAAGGGACAGGATGATAGGACATCTGCTAAGACATGAGGGACTGACTTCCATGGTACTAGAGGGAGCTGTAGAGGGCAAAAACTGTAGAGGAAGACAGAGATTGGAATACGTCAAGCAAATAATTGAGGACGTAGGTTGCGAGTGCTACTCTGAGATGAAGAGGTTAGCACAGGAAAGGAATTCGTGGCGGGCCGCATCAAACCAGTCAGTAGACTGATGACAAAAAAAAAAAAAAAAAGCCAAAATACACGCAGACATAGACACACACACACACACACACACACACACACACACACACACACACGTACGCACAGAGTTAACCTGCTTGCATTTAATTAAAAGCAAATACGTCAGTAACGGTAGACGTCGATTCTAAATTGCAGTGCCCAAGACATAATATCAGCCTGCTGAAGACTACGTGAAAAGTGCATAATGGTGGTAGTTAATAAGAACATATATCTCATTGCCAAAAGCATCATGGACACATTCTGCTATTACAACATCCACTGTAAACCACACTTGCCGGCCGGTGTGGCCGAGCGGTTCTAGGCGCTACAGTCTGGAACCGCGTGACCGCTACTGTCGCGGGTTCGAATCCCGCCTCGGGCATGGATATGTGTGATGTCCTTAGGTTAGTTAGGTTTAAGTAGTTCTAAGTTCTAGAGGACTGATGATCTCAGAAGTTAACTCCCATAGTGCTCAGAGCCAAACTACACTTTACACCTATGTTGTATTTACTTCACAGAAAATAAATCGGGAGAGTATGGTGAAGTTTCTGAAGTTACATAACTTTGTATCAAATAATTAATTATTTATGACAGATAGAAAGAGTAAGGGTTCGCAATGTATGAGACTATTTCTTGGCTGAATGTTCTATTCAATGTTCTCCATCTCTGTAGTTGCTCACTTTGCACCATTATGTTACACTTATAAGAACCACTGTGGGCCTTTGTTAGAAAGTATATGTACCTTCACATGCTCGTTTCTATTAAGAAGGTGCGAAAAAAGAAAGAATAATTATGGCAAGAGGAGAGAAAGCTGTGAAATGGATTGATAAACAAGGGAATGAAGTTGTGTTACACAGGGTGAATGAGAAAGAGAAATTTTTGAACATTGCAAATATTTAAGAGGAGGAAAAGGAATTGGGTACGACACTGTATGAGAGAAAACTGCATAATTAGAGATGCACTAGAAGGAATGGTGACAGGGAAAACGATCAGACGAAGATAGAGGTAACAGCTAATTGACAATACACAGATTAACACATCGTATGCACCTACTTAAAGGATGAAAGAAAAAGCAGGAGAAATGGAGAATATTACCAATTTCTGTAGCGAATATGCTTACTGTGAAAAAGCGGTCAATGTAAATTTTGTATGGTGTTGTTGGATGGGATATCCCACTCGTTGGATTTAGCTCTGTCACATAAGCCGTTCTTCCTCTCCGCCTACTGGCCTCTTTCCTTGCGGAAATGTGACTTCGCGTGATATGAGTGTTTCTAGAGCGCAGGTGAGTGTAACGGTTGCTTGGATAGTGTAGTGGTTGTTTGTGTTGTACGATGTTGTTGATAGTAGGTGGAGGGTAAAGCCCAGTTCCGGAACACAGCCTGGTCCTCTTGATTTGTACCAAGGCGGTCGCCCAGCGTAGCATTTCGATCCAATGGACAGGTCAGCATGGACTGAGTCACATTGCTCTCGTTCCCAAGACCTTGGGGAAACGTCTGGAATTTAATCCAAGACATCGGCGCTCAGTTTTGTGCCTAATTTTACGAAACCTGTTCTATAATATAAAACGGATGAACATTACGTGTTGTTATTACCACAGCTCGACTTTGTGCAAACAGTGCTTTGTTTCTAGGTGATGAATTATCCCAGAAAATTATGCCATGGGAGACTCAGAGGGAATATGTGAAACGTTCTAATGTTTTGTATCGTTTATTTCCAAAGCTATCAAGCATACTGAATTTCTGTTGTTAGAATAGCACAGACCGATACGGAAATTAAATATTTCACATTCAGCTCATGGTGTTAAGAAATACGTCTCTTAACAAATATTTACAAGATGCGAAACACCAAACAAGCAACATTTTCAAAGATCTGGAACGATGAATAAAATCTTCTTAGTTTTCGATCCGCACCAGTTCGAAGAATGTTCTCGATCATTCTATGGTTATTTCCGCCATTGTAGTGAGGAGTGAAATCACTGACTGATGGGGTTGGCGCCATTTTCTACTTGTATACCCACGATTGCAGCGTCCGGCACCAGTCCGAGAGGGCCAAAACGACAGGTGCACTGAAGGTGAGTTGGACAGCCCATCGCAGCTCCGGTCCGCCGCGGGACAGGGTGACGTCTACGCTTTTCGCCTTCCTGGTGCATCTTCAGATTATCTTAAAAGTTTCTTTTTAGAACATTTTAAAATCATCAAACGGGTCTTTGCTAAATTGAAGAAGGTGTCAAATCAGAAAAAGCTTCAGAGACCCTAATAAAGTCTTATCTGCAGGCCAGAATTCTGCAATGATAGGATCACACTCAGAAAGAAGTATACACAGTTAAGCAGAATACAGAGACATGGCGCCGCAACCTATGGAATGCTCTCCTATGTGTCCTGTTGGTGATCCTCCTATGAGGTTTCGGCGGTATCTCTGATTATTCTATTTAAATTTGTATACTTATTTGTGAGTGTGGTCCTATCATTGCACCATTCTGTTCCGCTGGTACGACTTTATTAAGACCTCTGAGGGTTCATCTGATTTGACGTGTGCTTAAGTATGGCACAGACCCGTTTTAAGGTTTTAAAATTATGTAAAAAGAAAATGTTAAGGTAATCCGAAGATACCCCAAGAAGGCAAAATGCATTGTCAATAAGAGTATAAATTGCAACCAAGACCGATTTTAATTCAAATGTACACATTTATCAACCAAAATCTTGTTACAGGTAATGATGAAGGTGGAATCTACAATTATAGCTCACAGTTCTTCTTCGCTTCCAATTTAAATCATAGATAAGGTATGAGTTAGACAAATCACGATCACCCACCAGTTCCAAAGTAGTAATGATTTATAAAGCATAGTTGCAGGAGTTGGACCATATAATAATAATTACTTATCAATGGTTGATGTCAAAACTTTATGAAACTTTAAAACCCATATCTCCCCCCCCCCTCCCACGATAGAAAACTGGGTCACCCACTAGTGGAGGACAGGGACCAGGTTAATGGTAGGGCAAAGAGGGGACGAGCACATTTTGTTATTGCGGGTTGCATACGTTCAACGAAAAACTTGATTGATTTGTGACCCCCCATCCTTATTTAACCTAATATTCTGTTAATTGATACATGACCCTCTGGGGTTGATTTGTGACCCTCTGGAGATAACCTGTCATTGTGAGAAACCTGCTCCATCTCCCCCTACTTTCCCTTCTCCCACAGAAGGAAACAGATGAGGAACCTCAGCAGTGTAGGGGTATATAGCATTTATTCCGTTCTGTGACGCTTTATCGGAAAAGCCAGATCGAATTCTTCAAAAACATCAATTGAAGACTGTCTTCTGCCCACCAATTAAGACACAGGCACTGCTTGGTAATGTCAACGACGATCTAGAACTATGGAAATCCGGAGTCTACCAGATCCCCTGCAAATGTGACATGACTTACATAGATCAAACATGCAACCTATTTAAGATTGTTGCCAGCCTAACAAGTCAGTGGTTGCTGAACATTGCCTGTCTGAATTACATGGAAGGAATTGAGATCAGGCCAAGGTTCTAACACAGACTTCCAAATACGGGTTCTGTGAAGACATCCCACCACAAACTGATTTCAACAGCAGGCAGAGATACTAAGAAGATGCTGCCAGCACGCGCAGACTGCAAAGGGAATGGATGCTGGACGCTCCACGCCTGGGCGCGGATTGCGTTTGGAACACCTGGAGGGGTGAGGAGAGGAGATAAAAGCCTTGCGCCAGCTCCTCGGCAGCCAATTAATCAACACACCTGATGATGGCAATGTGGTCAGTTGCTGAAATATTGTGCCTGTTGGACACTAACACTCGGCTGTTCACCCATTAACACTTAATTCAAAGTCAGTATAGTTTTTACATTCGACTGCGGGATACAATGCGCATCTCATTATTTTCTGGCTCAGAGCTGTCCTTGAAGTAACAGATTCGTAACAGTTCATTGTGTCACTGTGGTGCTAATTGTTGCACAAGTTGCTGCTGCAGATGCAGTATGATGCACAAGAGCCATATGTCGAACCTGATGGTCTTTCCTCTCGGTTGTGCCTCATGGTAGTCAAAAGCTTAGTCTTTTTGCTACCTCCACAGTCTTGTGATCTCCACTGGCAACAATCGTGTACAGTTGCCACAGTGTGCTCCCTGCCGCCGTTGGATAAGCAGCTGCAGCAGCAAGTCGTATACTCCTAGCTCACTCATTTGTTACATAGTTTAATTCTTAATTTCTTTGCGTGTTTTTGGTACTTGCATTGTTTAATTCATAAATTTCGGGCGTATTATAGTATTTGAGAGTTGTAGCATCGCGTTTTAGTACCTGAATAGTGTAAATTCGCGTAGTCGTTTGCCTTCTGTTTTTGTTTTGAACGGCCAGTGTCGGTTGGTCACAGTCAGTGTGCTCCCCGCCGCCGTTGGATAAGCAGCTGCAGCAGCAAGTCGTATACTCCTAGCTCACTCATTTGTTACATAGTTTAATTCTTAATTTCTTTGCGTGTTTTTGGTACTTGCATTGTTTAATTCATAAATTTCGGGCGTATTATAGTATTTGAGAGTTGTAGCATCGCGTTTTAGTACCTGAATAGTGTAAAATCGCGTAGTCTCCTTCTGCCGCCGAGCAGTGTGTCAGCAGTGCGCAAGTAGCAGCATTACTAGGCAATCTTGTATTTTAATAACCGTTTAAATTTTGTCGATTTGTTAGCGCTCTCTGTAGATTAGTTCAGAAGTTCTTTGCACAACAGTTTTTAGCATGGATAGGGACTGCAACTGCTGTGTTCGGATGCAGGCTGAGTTGGCATCCCTTCGCTCCCAGCTTCAGGCAGTGTTGGCTTCGGTCACACAGCTTGAGGCTGTTGCCAATGGGCATCACTGTGGGGGTCCGGATGGGTGTTTGTCGGGGACGGCCAGCTCGTCCCACGCATCCCCCGATCGGACTACGACTGTGGTTGCCCGGGATACTGCCCGCATTGAGGCTGATCCCTCACCTGTGGTAGAGTGGGAGGTCGTCTCAAGGTGTGGTAGGGGGCGAAAGACATTCCGGAGGGCTGAACGGAAGGCCTCTCCCGTTTGTCTGACGAACCGGTTTCAGGCTCTGTCTCAGGCTGAGTCTGATCTTCGGCCTGACATGGCTGCTTGTCCTGTTCCAGAGGTTGCCCCTCAGTCTGCAAGATCCGGGCGGTCGCAGAGGGTGGGCTTACTGGTAGTTGGGAGCTCCAATGTCAGGCGCGTAAAGGGGCCCCTTAGGGAAATGGCAGCAAGAGAGGGGAAGAAAACCAATGTGCACTCCGTGTGCATACCGGGGGGAGTAATTCCAGATGTGGAAAGGGTCCTTCCGGATGCCATGAAGGGTACAGGGTGCACCCATCTGCAGGTGGTCGCTCATGTCGGCACCAATGATGTGTGTCGCTATGGATCGGAAAAAATCCTCTCTGGCTTCCGGCGGCTATCTGATTTGGTGAAGACTGCCAGTCTCGCTAGCGGGATGAAAGCAGAGCTCACCATCTGCAGCATCGTCGACAGGACTGACTGCGGACCTTTGGTACAGAGCCGAGTGGAGGGTCTGAATCAGAGGCTGAGACGGTTCTGCGACCATGTGGGCTGCAGATTCCTCGACTTGCGCCATAGGTTGGTGGGGTTTCGGGTTCCGCTGGATACGTCAGGAGTCCACTACACGCAACAAGCGGCTACACGGGTAGCAGGGGTTGTGTGGCGTGGGCTGGGCGGTTTTTTAGGTTAGATGGCCTTGGGCAAGTACAGAAAGGGCAACAGCCTCAACGGGTGCGGGGCAAAGTCAGGACATGCGGGGACCAAGCAGCAATCGGTATTGTAATTGTCAACTGTCGAAGCTGCGTTGGTAAAGTACCGGAACTTCAAGCGCTGATAGAAAGCACCGAAGCTGAAATCGTTATAGGTACAGAAAGCTGGCTGAAGCCAGAGATAAATTATGCCGAAATTTTTACAAAGGTACAGACGGTGTTTAGAAAGGATAGATTGCATGCAACCGGTGGTGGGGTGTTCGTTGCTGTTAGTAGTAGTTTATCCTGTAGTGAAGTAGAAGTGGATAGTTCCTGTGAATTATTATGGGTGGAGGTTACACTCAACAACCGAGCTAGGTTCATAATTGGCTCCTTTACCGACCTCCCGACTCAGCAGCATTAGTGGCAGAACAACTGAGAGAAAATTTGGAATACATTTCACATAAATTTTCTCAGCATGTTATAGTCTTAGGTGGAGATTTCAATTTACCAGATATAGACTGGGACACTCAGATGTTTAGGACGGGTGGTAGGGACAGAGCATCGAGTGACGTTATACTGAGTGCACTATCCGAAAATTACCTCGAGCAATTAAACAGAGAACCGACTCGTGGAGATAACATCTTGGACCTACTGATAACAAACAGACCCGAACTTTTCGACTCTGTGAGTGCAGAACAGGGAATCAGTGATCATAAGGCCGTTGCAGCATCCCTGAATATGGAAGTTAATAGGTTCAAATGGTTCAAATGGCTCTGAGCACTATGGGACTCAACTGCTGAGGTCATTAGTCCCCTAGAACTTAGAACTAGTTAAACCTAACTAACCTAAGGACATCACAAACATCCATGCCCGAGGCAGGATTCGAACCTGCGACCGTAGCGGTCTTGCGGTTCCAGACTGCAGCGCCTTTAACCGCACGGCCACTTCGGCCGGCGAAGTTAATAGGAATACAAAAAAGGGAGGAAGGTTTGTCTGTTTAGCAAGAGTAATAGAAGGCAGATTTCAGGCTACCTAACAGATCAAAACGAAAATTTCTGTTCCGACACTGACAATGTTGAGTGTTTATGGAAAAAGTTCAAGGCAATTGTAAAATGCGTTTTAGACAGGTACGTGCCGAGTAAAACTGTGAGGGACGGGAAAAACCCACTGTCGTACAACAACAAAGTTCGGAAACTACTGCGAAAGCAAAGAGAGCTTCACTCCAAGTTTAAACGCAGCCAAAACCTCTCAGACAAACAGAAGCTAAACGATGTCAAAGTTAGCGTAAGGAGGGCTATGCGTGAAGCGTTCAGTGAATTCGAAAGTAAATTTCTATGTACCGACTTGACAGAAAATCCTAGGAAGTTCTGGTCTTACGTTAAATCAGTAAGTGGCTCGAAACAGCATATCCAGACACTCCGGGATGATGATGGCATTGAAACAGAGGATGACACGCGTAAAGCTGAAATACTAAACACCTTTTTCCAAAGCTGTTTCACAGAGGAAGACCGCACTGCAGTTCCTTCTCTAAATCCTCGCACAAACGAAAAAATGGCTGACATCGAAATAAGTGTCCAAGGAATAGAAAAGCAACTGGAATCACTCAACAGAGGAAAGTCCACTGGACCTGACGGGATACCAATTCGACTCTACACAGAGTACGCGAAAGAACTTGCCCCCCTTCTAACAGCCGTGTACCGCAAGTCTCTAGAGGAACAGAGGGTTCCAAATGATTGGAAAAGAGCACAGGTAGTCCCAGTCTTCAAGAAGGGTCGTCGAACAGATGCGCAAAACTATAGACCTATATCTCTGACGTCGATCTGTTGTAGAATTTTAGAACATGTTTTTTGCTCGAGTATCATGTCGTTTTTGGAAACCCAGAATCTACTCTGTAGGAATCAACATGGATTCCGTAAACAGCGATCGCGTGAGACCCAACTCGCTTTATTTGTTCACGAGACCCAGAAAATATTAGATACCGGCTCCCAGGTAGATGCTATTTTTCTTGACTTCCGGAAGGCGTTCGATACAGTTCCGCACTGTCGCCTGATAAACAAAGTAAGAGCCTACGGAATATCAGACCAGCTGTGTGGCTGGATTGAAGAGTTTTTAGCAAACAGAACACAGTGTGTCGTGTTTTTTGATGAAATCCGGTTCTGCCTCGTGCCAGTGATGGTCGTGTGTTGGTTAGAAAGAGGTCAGCTGAGGGCCTGCAATCATCCCGTCTGCGTGCTAGACACACTGGACCTACACCTGGAGTTATTGTCTGGCGTGCAATTTCGTATGACAGCAGGAGCAGTCTTGTGGCTATCCCTCTCACCCTGTCTGCGATCTGGTGATTCTACCTCTTTTTCTTCCATTCATGAACAGCATTCCAAGGGGTGTATTCCAACAGGATAACGCTCGCTTATTTGTCGCTGTTGTAACCCAACATACTCTAAAGAGTGTCGAAATGTTGCCTTGCCTTCCCAATCACTAGATCTGTCTCCAGTCGAGTACATATGAGACATCATCGGACATCTACAGACGTTAAAGTAACCTCTGGCGTGCCACAGGGGAGTGTTATGGGACCATTGCTTTTCACAATATATGTAAATGACCTAGTAGATAGTGTCGGAAGTTCCATGCGGCTTTTCGCGGATGATGCTGTAGTATACAGAGAAGTTGCAGCATTAGAAAATTGTAGCGAAATGCAGGAAGATCTGGAGCGGATAGGCACTTGGTGCAGGGAGTGGCAACTGTCCCTTAACGTAGACAAATGTAATGTATTGCGAATACACAGAAAGAAGGATCCTTTATTGTATGATTATATGATAGCGGAACAAACACTGGTAGCAGTTACTTCTGTAAAATATCTGGGAGTATGCGTGCGGAACGATTTGAAGTGGAATGATCATATAAAATTAATTGTTGGTAAGGGGGGTACCAGGTTGAGATTCATTGGGAGAGTGCTTAGAAAATGTAGTCCATCAACAAAGGAGGTGGCTTACAAAACACTCGTTCGACCTATACTTGAGTATTGCTCATCAGTGTGGGATCCGTACCAGAGCGGGTTGACGGAGGAGATAGAGAAGATCCAAAGAAGAGCGGCGCGTTTCGTCACAGGGTTATTTGGTAACCGTGATAGCGCTACGGAGATGTTTAATACACTCAAGTGGCAGACTCTGCAAGAGAGGCGCTCTGCATCGCGGTGTAGCTTGCTCGCCAGGTCTCGAGAGGGTGCGTTTCTGGATGAGGTATCGAATATATTGCTTCCCCCTACTTATACCTCCCGAGGAGATCACGAATGTAAAATTAGAGAGATTAGAGCGCCCACGGAGGCTTTCAGACAGTCGTTCTTCCCGCGAACCATACGCGACTGGAACAGGAAAGGGAGGTAATGACAGTGGCACGTAGGGTGCCCTCCGCCACACACCGTTGGGTGGCTTGCGGAGTACAAATGTAGATGTAGATGTCATGTCAAGTCTTTCTGCAATATCGCAGAAGCCCTATTACACGATCTCATTGAACGTCAGTGAGGTGTTTATAATGGTGTCTTTGTCACCCTAAAGGTATTCTTGACCAACATCAAATCATTACCTCTAATCTCAAAAGTAGCTAACGGTGATGACCGTCACACCATGTATTTAAATCAAAACTGATGTACATCCTCGTAGTGGCGCTACTAGCGTCTCTCTTACGCGACTGGTAAGAAATCTGAGTAGATATCATCTAGCCGGCCGCGGTGGTCTAGCGGTTCTGGCGCTGCAGTCCGGAACCGCGGGACTGCTACGGTCGCAGGTTCGAATCCTGCCTCGGGCATGGGTGTGTGTGATGTCCTTAGGTTAGTTAGGTTTAAGTAGTTCTAAGTTCTAGGGGGCTTATGACCTAAGATGTTGAGTCCCATAGTGCTCAGAGCCATTTTTTTAGATATCATCTTTCAGCTTTAGAAGCACACCTATCAACTTTTGTTCATGTACCACAACTCCTTCATGGTGTTGCGACTATTTTCTCGTCAGTGTATATAAATTTCCTTACGACAGCATAATATGGTCTACCGAATGCTCCCGGGATTTAAGTGGGTTCCTGTACAAAGGGAGAGGCAGTTCAGACGTTCCACCCCAAAATACAGGGACAGTCACCTAAAACTTACCCAATTTTATTTCATGAGTGGTTCAAGATACCGAAACGTGTGTCTGGAAAATGATAATTGACAGAGGGCACGTAATTGGACAGCATAGGTACTCCAAACTCGTAAACACAAAAACCGCTCACGGATTAGGGTTTAGGCTTGTGCTCACTGGCCGACTGCTCCTTCCAAGGCAGCACAAGGAGCGATCTATGATCGTGATGCGTCTGATCAACATGTCGTCAATCCCCCTAGCGGTTATTTCCATTAGATGGGTATTGCTGATGCCGCAGCTTCTCTATTCAAACAGCTCCACATTTAGCTCCATGAGGGAGAGTGGATCCTATTCCAGACCTCACTACTTTAGAAATGTAGGAGGCGGTACCAGGAATCGAACCTAGGACCTTTTGCACCAAAGGCAGCAATGCTAACCATTCAGCTGCAGAGGTGGTCTGAACTCTTGTATCAGCGGATATATGTGAAGCAAGCACGTTTTTCTTTTTAATGGAAAGATGTATTTTCTTGACGACGTTCGAAAGCTCTTGATAACACAAGTACAGAAGTACAAAGGCTACCCTTTTCCAAATTATTATCGGTCGTGAAATTAAAATAAAAGTGAAAATCCTATGAATCTTTGCGCAGATGTGTTGTGCAGTGTCTCTAGTATGTCCTTCGGTCGCGCCACGTCGCACTTTAAAGTTCTGAGTGCTCAGTCAGCATGTAAAGGTGCTTAGAACAAGAGTAGAGTGCCCTGTAAATTGTGAAGTGCCTGTTGAGGAATTCCGCCTGATTTCGTACAACCCACATAACGTAACTGTCACGTATTCTTCTTCATGACAATGCTTTGCTGCACACCGCATTTGCAACAACACAGTCAATCATTTCTGCACTATTTAGCGAACAGTTACCTTCTATAAGCCATAAACTCCGCCTGTATCATATTCAGTTCAACAGGTGTGACAACAAACTTAGGAATTCTACTTCAATGCGCTTGATACTTACAGGGGCACATTAGTACACTTTGGGACTAGGGCAATGCATCCATTTATACACTGCTCGAATTGCTTTTTATTTACACTCTTATCATGCAAGTATTTCATAAAATAATAGTATGCACCTCCTACATACTGAATCCGTCTGAGGCAATCATTAATGTCGAATATAGATCAGTCAAATTTATAACACTTCAGTGTTTTATGTAAATGAGGGTGTCCCCCAAAGGTAATTGAAGCACAGCATCTTTGTACATAACCACTGCGGAACCCCCGCTCCCAAACGCTTGGACATTACTGGTATTTGAGATGTATCGTAACTCGTCATCTTCTTCTCTGTGTATTCCTTCATGCTACGTTGATAGTACCATGCGAGCCGCGAATACTGCCTTTAGTCCTAACATGTTGTGCAGTTTCTAATTCTATAAGTACTTAATTGTCAGGTGCTAGACCTTTATTCACTCATATACATCCACTATCAGTCAAAGTATATATGCAGGCAGATAGTGGCATTCTCCTGGCCTTTAACTGAGTCTGAGCGAGTTGAAAAATCTCCTGTGGCTGTGGAGGCAGTATACAACAGTCGAACGACAGCAGATCTAATAAATCTGGAAGACCGTCTGTTGGCTGCTGCATTTCAGCTACAATGGAATCAGGAATCTGTTGCGTCGCTGAAAAAAAAAAAAAAGCAACATAAGCATAGTCGCATATAGCAATAACAGTAACAATCAATAATAGTAACAATGATATTAATAATTCCTGGACAAATACTTTCAGTCGTCCTTTGCTGTTTGGAGGTTATTCCCTGTCGGGCGAGAGGAAAGTGGAGAGAGCAGGGGAGGTGAGAGATGAAGGAGGGATAAGAAGGGGATGGGAGGGCGGAGGGAAAGGGGGTGACCTTAACTATAACAAGCACAGTTGCATCACCTGGAATAAAACGCTGCTGAATTAGCGATTTTCAGGCTAGGAAGCGCTATGCTTACTCATGTGAAAGAAGGTATTAGAGATGCTTGTAGATAAAATGTCGAGGAAATGCTATTGCATTGTTAGAAATCCTTTACAAGCAGAGTCAATAAACATATCAGAGTGGGAGGTCATAATTTCAAACATTGGACGAAGTAATTTCTTAGTTCAGTTATTGAAAACTTTTAGAAAAACTGACTTTGTATAAATAACATAGAAAAAATTGAAAAAGTTTCAGAACAAAGTTATTCAGACGTTCATCTTTATTGTTTTGTTTTTGGATGTGTAGTCTTCGGGGCCGGCCGGTTCTAGGCGCTTCAGTCTGGAACCGCGTGACCGCTACGGTCGCAGGTTCGAATCCTGCCTCGGGCATGGATGTGTGTGATGTACTTAGGTTAGTTAGGTTTAAGTAGTTCTAAGTTCTAGGGGACTGATGACAACAGATGTTAAGTCCCATAGTGCTCAGAGCCATTTTGTAGTCTTCGAGACATTTGAGGACGTACTTTAAATGACTCACTCTGAATTTCACAAGGGCTCTACATAATAATTCCGTTTATTTAGTACTGTGGAGTAGATCCGAGGTTGCAATGTTTCTTCCATGAGTAGTTTTAAGTGGCGATTCAAAGAGGGGGTATACCTAACAATTTGTTTATTCTTGCACCTTTATGTATTACCAATGGCGCCCACACCCAGTGACCAGCGAGATATGGCAACCTCCCCCCCACCACCCATAACTCGATAACTCGGCCCTCTCCGTTAGCTCTTAGGGAAAGGAAAATTTACAGCGTAGTCAGGTGATTTCCCTTCAAGAAAATGATTTAAAAGTCTTTATTATGCAGGTTTTTAACAGGGTCGGAACTGGAACTTTTTATGGCTACTTATAAGTCACCATTTCTCTTCCAAAATATTAAAAATACTTCATACCCACAGGTCTAGCCTCCCAACACCCTCTCCCCTCGCCCCCCGCTCATATCATATGGACGCCAATCGGCATTATAGTAAATTCGTAAAGTATTTTACTTTACAATTTTTATACGATATTTATAACTCCCAAACAATGTCAATAAATCAAAATCTTTTTACTTAATTTTACAAATTAACGATCACAAAACATACCCTCGACGTCCCGGAAAATCTTCTGAGTACTGGGTGCAATGCAGGCTTAGGACTGTACCTACATCCCAGTAAGGCTGCCGTGTAGTTCAGGTTCTCCAAAATCCCGTACTTGAAATTATACTTTGCATTCGAATCCTTAACGAATGATCACTCCTGCGACAGTGGTGTACGTAGAGTATTGCAACCAAGGTAGGTGCCTTGGGCGCCGTTTCCGTGCAGGCGGAATCTTCGAGACTTGAAATAAAATGAAGTAGAACAGAAGAAAATGGGAAGAGCGTGGACGAGGTCAGACGGGAGAGAAGAAAATGTGAAGGGTAGGGGAAGGCGAAAGAGGAGGAGGAGGACAAAGAAAAGAGGTAGAATCAGTGGGCACTAAAATGAGAACTGAGCGGACATATATGAAAGAGTATCAGGAGCAGACACTGATGAAACAGTGTTGAGGAACAGTTGTATAAAACCTAGCTTTCCCTGATACACGACTGCTTCTTTTTGTTGTTTCCAGCTACTAGATGGAATAACCCAATGAGCTGGTCGACCTAATTTCAAGTAGTGTTATGACCATATAATCAAGTGATGACCTGATCTCGTTATATTACAATGAATGAACTTGAGCGTGTTGGTTAGCAGTGATTAACTTCACGTGTGGAATTCTGAGCTGAAAGAAATGAAATGAAATTTACTGTGCAACTCAGAAGCAATAAAGCTACTCTGGCATAGTCACCATATACTTTTGCTCAAATGTGCAAAAACAAGAGCAAGAAAGTTCAGTAAACATCATTCTCCAGCATTAAATAAAATTTCCACAAGTATATAATATGAGAGCTATTCCATAACAAGTATACATGCACCAAGAAATGCACTCAGTTACTCGAATTACACTGGCACGAGCTGAGAGGCACCCACATGCCTTGCTCATACTGTGGCATCAAGCAGTCAGGCCTGCAAGATGAGTGGTCTGCCAAGCGAGTGGATTCATTCTTATTTATCGAGTAACATGAACTCTAGTACTCACACTTAAGTTACAAGTTATCCTCCTATATGATTAATACGCAACGGAAACACGCATCTGACTATCAGTAATTTACAGAACTCTGACTGTACACTACGCACTGGCAATACCACACTTTCTTTCCTTTTTTTATCTAACGGCTTTTGTCAACACGTGGCCACCGCACTGAATACGAATGGCGCACACATTATAAATTCGGGACATTATGACAACATACAATTCGAAGGAAAAGTCCACCAATCTTTTTCTTTTCACTATCTTATTTATTCCGATAAATTCTTTAACCTAAAGACACAAATTCTATAACCTACAACAATAACACATGAGAAATTCCGCCCAGTGGGCATGGCTTTACATTGGTCAATCTCTATATTATGGTCTCGTAATTATTTAACTCTACAGTGCACTTTCTGGATAGGATGGTGGATCTTTTATTATATCTCACACTTCGACTCTCACAATCATCATCACGAAAGTTTCCTCCAGATCGAGCGGTACAGAAGGAACAAGCATAACCCACTAATCTTTTGAAACTACCTTGCTGCTCTCCTATGCAAACCACACATACCCAAATTACATGACATACACCACACTACAACATGGAATACAATACAATAAATAGTCACAACACTATCACTTCCAGCTTCCCCACTTCAATTAGTATTTATCCCAGTTTCACACGACACTGCCCCACTTTGTAATTCTACTTTCTTACTATGAACTCTGGAGATATATGCACGTCTTCCTGTGCAATGCAAGCCAAGTGGCGTTGCTGGATAGACGGCCGACTCACCTTGCTTCTCTCTCAGAGTTTGTATCTAGCGTCACACGGAATTATATCACGCAAAGTAATGTTAAGAACGTATTCATCACACACGCGAGTCCCCAACTGATACCATGGACGAGTACTTCTCTTTATCTTTTGTCTCATACACAGTTTGAGACTCACACAGTACTCACCACGTGGAAGTACTCGTCTCTAATTTCAAGTCCTGCACACGCCATTTCTTAAATATTTCAACTTATGGTACACACGCTATTTCTTAAATATTTCAACTTATTGTACACACGCTAGTAATTCAGCTTAACTTAAGCACACGGAAGTATTTCAACTTATTGCTACACGTGGTTTCATTGTGACCGTTGGTCACTTCCGAAGATTACTACAATCCCATTAATATTACCTGCCTGACACTTAATTCTCCCCACAAAAGTTCCTGAAATAGAGAAATTATTATTTCAAACTACTCTTAAATATTCCACGTGCATACCATATCTCCAATCTTTTGTCATGACGGAGCAGAACAAAAAAGGTCTTAACAGCACAAGATCCAGCGGCAGAGTGCTGAAACATGGCCGTTCTCTAGGTCCTCTCACACCTACGTCGAAGTGGGGGAGCACCTTGCTACCGTATTGGTCATCCACATTTTAGGTGCTCAAAGCTCAGGTAAATTTCATCTCTTTGGTCCCACCAAAGGTGGCCAAAGGATCGTCTCAAAGATGATGATATATTCACATTCACTATCTGCGGTTAGCAGACGACCATACATTCATTCATTTCACAGATCTCACCAAACTGGATGTAGGGATTTACTTTGTGGGAGTGCACATGTGATCAATTAAATAAATAAATTGTCATTCCTTCCCACACTGGTATCCGGCTTCGCTGTATTAATTGAAATTGAGTTATTTTACAAAAAAATGTGTTGTTCTGACAAAAATAATGAAGTATCTTGTACCTATTTTCAATGTCTGGCGGTACTGTACCCTTTCAGAGCAACTAATGTAACTCGCGAGATTTTATGAACAAACATGCGTACACCAATTGGCAGATCAGAACACCGCGCAGGCTGCGGTTTTCAGATACAACGGTCAGTGGTTAAATTGGAACACTGTGACACTCCGAAGAACATTTATGATAAATTCGTCAGTTCCAACGATATGGCTGAAGAGCCGAGTAATTGCTATACTCAAACCTGGTACAGTAGAAAACAGTCCAAAGAATTTTAGACCAATCGCATTACTGTTGCTGCAGAGAATGATATTAAACCGTCTCTCATATGTTATTGATCCCTTGCTTTCATCTCACAAAGCTGAATTCCACCCTGGTTAATACTAACGACTAACCCACAGTCTTCAACTGCACGAGTTCTTGTATGCTGATGATCTTTCTCTGGCAACTTCGAATCAATAGAAATCAAGTGTGCTCTTGGAAATCTGTCAGAATACTACAGAATAAACCAGCTTAACCAAAATCCATCAAAGACACAAGTGTGTGCTTTCCATCTGAGAAATGGAAAACCACACGCAAGTTAAAGATCCAATGGTCAATGGTTAAATTGGAACACTGTGACACTCCAAAATACCTAGGAATAGCACACGACACATCTCTGACGTTCAAAAAAACACTGCTAGAATTTCAAATCAAAGATCTCCAGCAGAAACAACCTACTTAGAAAATTGGCCGGATCACAGAGGGGCAGTCAAGATGAAACCATACGAACTCCCGCAATGGCATTCTGCTGTTGCGCTGCAGAGTATGCTTGTCCTGTTTGGTATAAGTCAACACGTGTCAGACAGGTGGATATTACCCTAAACGACACATGCAGAATTATAACAGGTTGCTTGAAGTCAACTCCAGTCGAATGGCTCTACCACTTTGCAGGAATTGCACCACCTAATGTTCGAAGAGAAATAGCAGCGAACATGGAAGAAACGAAACTGGAGCAGGAAAAAAACGCATCCAATGCGTGGGCAACAACCCTACCCACAACGGCTAAGGTCGAGGAAAAGTTTTCTCAGGGCATTGGGTAAACTAACAACCAATAACGAAGAAGCCACGCTGCAACTATGGAGGGCTGATACATCCCACCCTCCTGGCTGGAAAAGATTTTCAGGGTCTTTACTCATTGGTCATAGTGAGAATTGGCCAGTCTGGAAGTCCTTGAATAGGCTGAGGTCAGCAGTGGGCAAATCTCGGGCTAACCAGGCAAAATGGGTATACATTGAAGGAGACAACCCAATATGGCTGCGGGGTAGGACATACTGTTCACCACATGCTTCAGTGTCGACTGTGAACAGCTACCTGTGCAGAACACGACATTCACCAGGCAACGCAAAACGCACCGGAAGTGGCCAAATTTTGGTCAAAGATTGTACAACCTGTGTTGATCTGCCAGTCATTGTATAAACTGTGTTTTATGTATGTTTCTGACTCGAGAATAATAATAAAAGTATCTTCGTGTGCACGCTGTATAACGGTGGTTTGAAAATCAGGCCACAGTAGAGATGTATGTACTGTATTTACTAAGTGAGAAATCAGAAACGGTGAAACTTGGTTAATACACTGAATAAATGGGAATATGTGTGGATCCTCTTTTACAAATAATGAGAAATGTCGTAAGGAGCAAGGACGCCCGTACTCAGCGCCAACAGGCGGCACTCTCCCCTCCCCCCCGCCCCCTCATCCCGCCCCTAGTTCCCTGGAAAAAAAATAGCATATCAGGTATTTTGCCGCGCGGAATTAGCCGAGCGGTCTAGGGTGCTGCAGTCATAGCCCATGCGGCTGGTCCTGGCGGAGGTTCGAGACCTCCCTCGGGCATGGGTGTGTGTGTTTGTCCTTAGGGTAATTTAGGTTAAGTAGTGTGTAAGCTTAGGGACTGATGACCTTAGCAGTTAAGTGCCATAGATTTCACACACATTTGAACATTTTTTTGGCAGGTATTTTTCTTTCATGAAAATGATTTAAAAGCCGGTATTACACTGGTTTTTAACACGGTTGGAATTGGAACTTTTTATGGCTACTTACAAGTCCTCACTCTTCTTCAAAAAATTAAAAATACTCCATAGCCTCAGGTCTCGGCCTCTTTCTACATACTATCGTATGGGTGCCCTTGGTAGGGAGGGATTTGGAGCAAATCATTACATTTATTTATTAGCACTGTTGAAGCGACAATGCTGTACATCGACAAATTACAATATTACGACTGGACAAACGCTTTATTTTAATGAGAAAGGTGTTACTATATTACTTTCGCAATTGAAAGTGTGATATCATTTAAAAGTTTTTTTTTCAAAAATCTCTGTTTTGCCTCTATCCTACCTCACTGCAGGGTTTTGAGTTATTGTGGCAATGACAATTTGCACCGTGACTTTATCTGTACGTCAGTCTGGTAATTCGATCTGTTGTGCTGCCTCTCGTGAACAGCAGTCTAGGGGGTGATTTCCAGTAGGATAACGATCGTCCACACATCACTGTTGCAACCCAACATACTCTACAGTCTGACTCAAATTGAGTACATGTTGGCCGGCCGGGGTGGCCGAGCGGTTATAGGCGCTACAGTCTGGAACCGCGCGACCGCTACGGTCGCAGGTTCGAATCCTGCCTTGGGCATGGTTGTGTGTGATGTCCTTAGGTTAGTTAGGTTTAAGAAGTTCTAAGTTCTAGGGGACTGATGACCTTAGAAGTTAAGTCCCATAGTGCTGAGAGCCATTTGATGTTGGACATCGTCGGACACAACTCCAGCGTCGTCCACAAATGTCATTAACAGTCTCTGTATTGACCGGCCAAGTAAAACAGGCACCGAACTCCATCCCGGAAACTGAAATCCGGCACTTGAACAAAACAATACGTGCACGTTTGCTTACTTGCATTCACATTCTGACGGTTACACCGGTTATTAAAGTAGTAGCATTTTACAGTTGTAATAGCTTATCTCGGGCCTACATTAACTTGTGATCACGCTATGTTAGTCACTTAAATATGGCAGCTAGACGAATGTACTCCGGATATTTCATCATTCTACATTAATTATTTTCTGGTGCTGCGATTTTTTTCCGTCAGTGTAATAAAGGAAAAGAATGTTTGTATAGACTTCCTAAAGCTAAAGGCCTACCTTTGCAATATACTTCTGTCGTTATGCTAAGGGACCCAATGCAACGAAATCTGAAAGAACATGATTTGCGTCCCTTGTTTTCTTTCTTACTGCTTTGCACTGATCGGCAATGAAGCAAAAAGCGTTATTACTGGAAGGAAACGACTTCGGATAGTGTCTTATTCAGTATTTCAAACTGTACTAAACAACAAAAAATTACTGAAAGTGTAACTTCATTTGATCTCAAGAAGAGAATAAACCAGTTGAACGGCGATAACTGTGAATAAAAACTGATGATCTCATCAGGAGGCGGTGGGGAAGGGCAAGGGTCAACGGTGGGTGCACGTGGTGGAAGTTAAGCTTGACGTCTGTTATCCTAATTACGACAGCGTCATCTGGTAAGAAACGTCAACCGGCATGGAAATGACACTTTACAAGCATGTTAGGATGTAGCTGGGATAGGCACTCATGATTTAGCAGATAAAGTAGAACTTAATAAAAAAAAAATTCTCGTCGAGTTTGGTTGGAACACAGTGTCGAGACGCGGCGTGACTGGTGAAGCCGCAGCGCCAAAGCCACAATGAGCGGGACGAGCGCGCTCCCGAGCGGCAGTTATCGGCCGTGCGATCGGCGGGACCCCTGCTCACCTCAGCTCGCGTCGCAATTACGGGCGCGGTCCTCGACCCAGGGCAGGTGCTCCGTCCGCACTACCGTTAACGTACACGCACCAGCACCAGCAACAGCACCGCCACCAGCCACGCTCCTCTCATTACCCGCGGAACTGCCAGCCGTGATCGCTGCTGTCACTTCACAACCCGTGGTGGTATGCTTTTTCTCTCACATGATAATCGTTATTGATACACGGTGCTAATGACTAATCGGCGTATAACACAACCAGGATTGAATAAGCACAGCGGCTGCCGACATCAGTGCTTTGTACTTACAAATGTCTATATGTTCCAGTTACTTTTATTGAAAGAGTGTATGTGTACCAGCCGTTGCCCGCATATGTATTTATTAGAATCTTTTATTCGTTGGTCTTCTCCTCTCGCTCTCTCTGACCAATTACTCCTCACACTCTCTCTGCCCTTCTCCTCCTACTTCCTTTGTAGATCTGTTCTTCCCCCATTCTCCATCCATCTCCTCCTCTCCCCACCTCTCTCCAGCTCCCTTCCCAGTGTACACCTTCTCCTTCCCCCCTCTCTCTGTACATCTCCTCCTCACCCCCTCTCTGCCCTTCTCCTCCTGCCCCCTCTCAATCCATCTCCTCCTCCCCCAATCTCTCTCCAGCTCCCTTCTCAGTGTCCATCTCCTTCTTCCCCTGCTCTCTCTGTCCATCTCCTCCTCACACTCCCTCTGCCATTCACCTCCTACCCACTCTCTCTGTCCATCTCTTCCTCCCCCACTCTTTCTCCATGTCCTCCCCCAACCTCTCTCACCCTCCCTTCTCAGTGTCCATCTCTTCCTCCCCCCACCCCTCTTTCGGTTCATCTCCTCCTCACACTCTCCCTGCCCTTCTCCTCCTACCCCCTCTCTCTACCCATCGCTTCCTCCCCCACTCACTCTCTGTCTCCTCCTCCCCCAATCCTTCTCTGCCTCCCTTCTCAGTGACCATCTCCTCCTTCCCCTCCCCTTCCGTCTGTCCATCTCCTCCCGTCTGTATCCATCTCTTGCTTCCCCATTTCTGTATCTCAATCTCCACCTTATAACGGTACTTTGCGGGCAGGCGTGTCAGTTAGCATCATATTAATTAAAATCGGGGATATATAGACTTTATTTTGGAAGAATTAAAAAGGGGAAAGTAATACGAAACTTTAATAACTGCACAGTATTTCTAAGAAGCAATATAATGAAAAGTAATAAAAAGCAAAGCAGCAAAGACCAAGCGGGACAGAAAGATATAGGGACGCGTTTGTTTTTTAATACATGCAAAAGAACATGTAACACATTATTGAGCTCTCTACCTCCAGTTATCGCGATCGGTCTAGTTGAAAAAGTGGTACACGACTGTGAATTTCGTAAAGCAGATTATTTAAAGACTCTTCAAGCACGTTTAAAATACATTACGTGTGACGAAGTGATCAGAGACGTTTATTGTCGGGTGAAGTGAAACGATTCCGACAACATAATTCGAACTTTGTGTTAGCTGGGAAAAATACTCTTGGGAAACTATTATGCTTGTGGAACCCACGAAAGTTGTACGCAACGGAAAGCTATAGTTTACGTAATTCTGCATTTTATAAGATTGTGAAACGGGTGTGCTCGGAACATTAAGAGAATCTTATTCTTGGACGGTTGCAGGGGTTACTGATACAAACAACGCGCCAGCATAAAAATAGTTCGCTTATTAACTACCAGATATTAATTAATGGGGATCTAAAATACTAAAAACAATGCATACACCGTTAAATTGAACCCTGAGTGTGAAAGACAATCATATCGAACATTTCGAGAGCGAAGAATAGACATTTAAGTGCCCAATTGAGAGCCTGGCTCGTGTTGATATTTGGACATTATATGACTCGCATTATTCAGAACACGTATCGACCATTCTAATACTGAAAAGAAGGATAGGATCATCACCTCTAATCCCTATTCATATTTCATATTTAGTTAGTGAAAAGAAAAGTGTTAATAAACAAACTACATTTGAATTTAATCTACGATTTTGGCTTCATTACGTAGTCTTGACTACATGATAAACAATATCTGTGGAAGTTGTATACAACGTATCGTCATAATATTTAGCCAACCATTATTGTGGGACACCAAAAATGTAAATGCATGAAATTTTTCTTACAACGGATGTGTAACATGTGAATGCGACGAACTATATTGAGAAACTGAACATCCATTACGTACTTGCATGTTTATCTGCGAAAATGGTCCTTGTCGGTACATCAGCATAGAGTTCGAATAGAATCGCTTGAACATTGCAAACCACTCAGATTAATCGAACAATACGCATAATTCTGGTATAACCAGGATGTGTTCTTCCTCCTCACCCCCGTGGCAGTAATTGAATTAAGAGTCAACCGGGAATAACATTTAAATCAATTGACTACCATAGAGCTAGCGTCACGAATTTTCTAACGTCCACTGCCATGTATGAAGGCGAGTGACACCACGAGTACTAATGTCCATTGAGGGGAGTCATCGCGATCATATTGAATGACATTGAGCGGTCACAACCTCCCCTACCCTTCTCTATCCATGACTCCCACCCCGATAATAGGTTGATGGTTCTTAGCCCTGTCCACAGTGTTTCCTCTCAGATAATAAGTAACATGTGTACCAAGTTTGGTTGACATCGATGGAGGGGCTTAGGACGAGCTTTTAAATATGGCTATCATATACGTTTAACATACTTGTACACGTATTTCAATTTAACTCTAATAAATTTCGTCCTGCAGTTTCGTTTTCACGCAGCTTAACATTTATGACGTCTTATGCCCTGGACTGACTGAAGTACAATGATGTAATTTTGCAGGTACATTCACTGCTATGCGTCAATACTGTCTACAACTTGTTTCGCGAATAGAGTCAGTAGTAAATAAGTAATAATTTAAAAACGTCATGTTTGATGCGGCAGTCTGACTGCAGGAACAGCGGAAATGTAGTGAGCGATAAACTTCTTTACTTTCATCATTTTGTGGGCCGTGTCACCGAGAGAAAGTGTCGTAAACGTTTCAAATTATGTGTAAAGTTTGTTGTACGTCATGAGTCTTCTCATTTTCAAGTACTGAATGAATAAAGTCTAGATATCTGCGTGTCGTGGGATACACTACTTTTTCACTGCCACCCCTTTGAACGGTAGGTGGCCCTCACTCCTGTGGCGCTACTTTTCATACTGTAATTAATATGTGTAGCAAGTTTGGTTCAGCTCGGTCCAGTAGTGTAGGAGGAGATGTGGAACATGCATAAATTCACATATTTTAATAATACACACATCAAAAATGTTTTGCATCGCCTCGGTTCGAGGGTTCCGGAACCTTTACAGAAAAGTGGAATAGAGATAAACATAAACATCATTTCCGCTCTTTTTATTGCTCATGAAAACCACACATTGCATGTTGTACCACCATACAGCGAGACCTTCAGAGGTGGTTATCCAGATTTCTGTACACAGCGGTACCTGGAATACCTATTAGCATGTCCTCTAGCATTGATGCATGCCTGTATTCATCGTGGCATACTATCCACAAGCTCCTCAAAGTACTGTTGGTCCAGGGTGTCCCACTCCTCAACGGCGATTCGGCGTAGATCCCTTAGAGTGGTTGGTGGTTCACGTCGTCTATAAACAGTCCTTTTCAATCCATCCCATGCATTGTCGATAGGGTTCATGTCTGAGAACATGCTGGTCACTCTAGACGAGCGATGTCGATACCCTGAAGGAAGTCATTCACAAGACGTACACGATGGGGGCGCGAATTGTCGTCCATGAAGACGAATGCCTCGCCAGTATGCTGCCAATACGGTTGCACTATCGGTTGGAGGATGGCTTTCACGTATCGTACAGCCGTTACGTCGGCCCCACATAATGCCACCCCAAAACATCAGGGAACGTCCACCGTGCTGCACTCGCTGGACAGAGTGGGGGCGTTCAGCCTGACTGGGTTGCCTCCAAACACATCTCCGAAGATTGTCTGGTTGAAGGCATATGCGACACTCATTGGTGAAGGGAACGTGATGCCAATCGTGAGCGGTCCATTCGGCATGTTGGGCCCATCTGTACCGCGCAGCATGGTGTCGTGGTTGCAAAGACGGACCTCGTCATGGACGTCAGGAGTGAAGTTGCGCATCATGCAGCGTATTTCGCACAGTTTGAGTCGTAACACGACGTCCTGTGGCTTCATGAAAAGCATTATTCAACACGGTGGCGTTGCTGTCAAAGTTCCCCCGAGCTAGGTAGCGGTCGTCCACTGCAGTAGTAGCCCTTGGGCCGCCTGAGCGAGGAATGTCATTGGCGTTCCTGTCGTATTAAATAATTTACTTGGCTACAACATAGAAAACATATGAATTTCTGCACTTTACCTTTTTTTTTAAGTTCGTACCAATAACGTCAACTCTCGTCACTTGTGATATTTTTTTCAGAAAACCAGAAAATAATTGTCCGTGCTTTGTACTTCAATCAAGTCGCGGCAGACGTCCACTTGTTGTTTGTGTCGAGGGCCAGGTGAGAGTGGCAAACTTTACATACACGTTTTTCTTCCTCAAAACATTTCGGTGTGTGAAACTTAATGGCAGATTGAAACTGTACAGGACCGAGACTCGAACTCGGGACCTTTGCCTCTCGCGGGCAAGTGCTCTACCATTTTTTTTTTTGGTCTCATATTGTTCATTATCGTTTTTTGCATTCGTTCGGGGTGGACGACCCATGACGACCGTTCATTTTCATCTTTGATCGATTCACTCAGTTTTTTTTCTTCTTTTTAATTATTTCAGAGGACAGCTAACCCTCTGACTGTTGCCACGCCGGCATCTGAGCTACCCAACGAGTGCTACTACTGCAAGGTCGGCAGGAGAACTTCTGTGAAGTTTGGGAGGTAGGAGTACTGGTCGAATTAGGGGGACAACACCTTGCCTTTCTAACCCATGTTAATTTAGGCAAGTATTTGACCCATTTATGAAAAAAACTATTTGAAGCAGGCACTTAATATTTTTACTGTATGTTACATGATGCTAATAGAGTCAACTGTACTAAAATCTACTTTATCCATTTTATAGTTTTTAAGAAATACTTTTTTAAATTTATTAACAAAAAATATTAAGTTTTCTCTGCAGAAAATATTTTTTGTGAAGTTCCTAATGGGGTAATATTAATTAATGTAGTACCAGAGGTGGCTTTTTAAGTTATGCAGAGTCTCTGAAAATTTCATTCATTTATCTATGATAGTTTCTGATATAGTGGGACATATCTACTAAAAATTTTAGTTTGCGGGAAATTGACTTTAAAGAAAAAACTTTTGAAATTTGTTACTGACGGTTAATTAAAACTGTCCTGCTGGAAATGATGGCCTTCTTTGTCCTGTAGCAGGTCTTCCGGCTTCTTTTTCACTTTCGTGGATGTTTGTCTTTCTTTCTTGGCCATATTAGATGCAGGCCTGTCTGCATCGGCTATCCTCATTTTATCGCATTGTTGCAGTCTAATGATCATATTTTCACCAGGATTAATTCCCAGCTTTTTCAGTACCCAACACTTTCCAATTTTACCACAATTGAATGTAATAACAGCATCATGAACTCCTAGTTTCATTGTATGCATGCCTACAAATACAGTTTTAGGAAGCCGGTTCCAAATTATGCTATTGAAACATTCATTTGGGTTCTGTGTCTGCCCATGCAGGCATTTCCTTATTAGATCAGGATGAGCCAACTCTCTGAAAAGAGGTTTAATTGCTGTAATAACAGCATCAGGAAGAGAATGCTGGTGAGAATAAGTTTCTCCAGTTGCCTGAGCCCTATTGTATTTGCACCACGAATTTTCTTCTGATGGATACAATCCATGACATGGCTTATCATCAGTAGAGGACTTATGGAAGAATATGGCCCAAACATCTCTCTTTATTGCCTCCAGGTTTTCTTTATTTCTCCAAACTGCCTGCCCATAGTATACCTGCAAGTTTTCTATTTCAGTTTTAGTTAACCGACTCTGTCCGGTCAACAATTTTCCATATTCTAATTTTTTTCCTCTCATATCAACAGTTAGTTTTCTCAGCCCTGTTCCCAAACGTTTATGAACATCACCTACACATTCTGTTTTGCTAATAATGGCATCTCCACTTGGTCTAGTTCACCACATTGTTGTACGTCTTAGTGTCACCATCGCCCAAATATTTGGTGTACCGTACGCCTCTTGTTTCTACGGAGCGATGAAACATTTGTTGTACTTCATGAACTTCCATACCACCACTTGTTCCTCTAAAATTAGCCACACAGTTGTGTTCTTTATGTTCATTGACTTTACAACATTTGCAATATTTAGACATTATCTACACATCTAACACTTTACCGGTGTCTACACTCGTGGCAGTCACTACTCTATTCAGAGAAGTATGTCCTCTTTTCTGCCAACTTCCATCAAGTGCAACTGCAATATCGGAACTTGTATCATTTTCTTCCACTGCTTCCCTAGCAGCCAGTTTCATGCTTTCCTCACTGACCTCACATACAGCTTTCTTTAATACTGTAGTCAGTTTTTCATCACCGAACAAAATTTTTCTCCCTGCAGTCATGCCCTTGCCAATGGATCCTAAGGCCTGAACTAGTCTAGTATTGATTTCATAAGGGCCACTTGCATCGGGGTTTTGAAGAACTCATAAATGAAATCACAGCTGTGCATTTAGTGCAAATTAAATCCAAAGCAATTGCTAGGCCTTTTCTCCCACTGGCACTCTAACAAGTTTTCACACTCTGTGACTTACCACAGTGTCTACATTATACAAATTTAGAAATTACATCTGATAATATTTTCATTTGTATTGAAAGTATTTGTATGGAGTGTAGCCATGTATGGAAGTGAAACATGGACGATAAATAGTTTGGACAAGAAGAGAATAAAAGCTTTCGGAATGTGGTGCTACAGAAGAATGCTGAAGATTAGATGGGTAGATCACATAACTAATGCGGAGGTACTGAATATTATTGGGGAGAAGAGGAGTTTGTGGCACAACTTGACTAGAAGAAGGGATCGGTTGGTAGGACATGTTTTGAGGCATCAAGGGATCACAAATTTAGCATTGGAGGGCAGCGTGGAGGGTAAAATTCGTAGAGGGAGACCAAGAGATGAATACACTAAGCAGATTCAGAAGGATGTAGGTTGCAGTAAGCACTGGGAGATGAAGAAGCTTGCACAGGATAGAGTAGCATGGAGAGCTGCATCAAACCAGTCTCAGGGCTGAAGACCACAACAACAACAATATTCTCATATTTATAATAATGTTATTGCACCCCTTGTCACTTACAGTAAATTCGTTGTAACTCTCTTGAAATTGTGAGAGCTTCTTTGATGATGCAATTGTTGAAAAATTACAATTAGAAACATCGTTGCCAGGCGACATAACCTCTTGTACAGAAAGCCTTCTAAACTTGTCGTTTCTTCATCGTCAATAAACACAACAAAACACGCGAAAACTAGCACTGCAAACGTAAGTATAACAACTACTCGCTATCATACTTGAATAAAACTAACCGCGTGCTTAAAAGCGTGTTGTCTACAAACAGTAGAAACAAAAGAATACCGACCCTTTTATTCCAAGGATAGCCAACACACTCGGGAGCAAAAAAAAAAAAAAAAAAAAAAATCCCTAACGTGCAATGTAGGGGATATAAAGATCTGTATGCAGAAAAGTGTGTGACAGAAAAGTGGGCGTGGCACATAAACACACGTGGTAGGAAAATGCTCTTTAAATGCTCTAAATTTTTTTTTAGCAAAATCCTTTTCAGCATACTTAAATAACACCTTAATGTATCGAAATATGATGAAAACCGAAAATCGATTTTTCTCCACCTGAACCACGTTGTGGTCCCTTAAAGCTGTGAGGACGAGTCCTGAGTCGTGGTTGGGTAGGTTATACGGTAGAGCACTTGCACGCGAAATACAAAGGTCCCGAGTTCGAGTCTCGGTCCGGCGCACAATTTTAATCTGTCAGGTAGTTTCAAACCTCAGCTGCAAAGTGAAAATTTCATTCTGGATTTCTGGAGTGTATTGAACACTTGATGTAGATGTGTTGCTCCATTGTGATTTGTGACACAACAACGTTGACATTTACGGCCGCACGTCCACTGCATAAGACTGCCTGCTTACTACTAACTGGGTGAATTCTCGTGTATTGCTTACAATTTTTAATTGACGCTGCCACTATAGTTACTGCCCTGATGTCATTTGTACGCTAGCACAACATATCTACAAGGAACACCGCACCACTCGCAGACGTGTCAGAACATAGGTCGTAAAATGTTCTTAACCTGCAGGATCTGGAGACATATCACGCCGTTTCGATGACAATTGGTTTCAAACCCGACAGGAATTGCTGCTTTCAGTGAATGGAGTGCCACTTTCCGAGCCAACACTGTGAAAGCTAACTGCATGCAAAAGGACATCTGGGGTCGTGTATCTAACAAAAGGGCATTCCTCAGAGCGGCACATATAACTGCTCGTCTTCAGCGGTCCAGAGAACACACAAACGAGGCACTAGCTGACTTTAGGCGTTCGGTCTGGTCCGATGGGTCGCGATTTTGCCGCATTTCAAATAACGCAAGGCTTCTGTTGTACCGACGGCCAAATGAGGCGTTTAAACCGCTTCGTGCGAAGCGTTTAGTTCAGTTTTGCTGTACCTTCGGCAGCGCTGAGCGAAACGTATACAGATAGTCATCTTTGCGGACCACAAGCTACTTGCTAGACACAGAGTTATAAGGTGGCGTTATACAAGGTGTATGAAAAAGATGCAATTGATTTTCACGATTATATCTTCTACATCAAGGAAGATAGAAACTTGAGGTGAATTTTAACTTACGCATAGCACTAAGAGTTTTCATTTTCAAAAGAACCATTCGGCAATAAGTGTATCTTTTACATGCAGATACGTACAACTTTGAGTACTTTTTACAATTACGTTTAAGATCGAAGTTATTACTGAGCATTACAAACGTTCAGCCGGCCGGTGTGGCCGAGCGGTTCTAGGCGGGTTAATCTGGAACCGCGCGACCGCTACGGTCGCAGGTTCGAATCCTGCCTCGGGCATGGATGTGTGTGATGTCCTTAGGTTAGTTAGGTTTAAGTAGTTCTAAGTTCTAGGGGACCGATGACCTCAGATGTTAAGTCCCATAGTGGTTCAAAATGCTTCAAATGGCTCTGAGCACTATGGGACTTAACATCTCAGGTCATCAGTCCCCTAGAACGTAGAACTACTTAAACCTAAATAACCTAAGAACACCACACACATCCATGCCCGAGGCAGGATTCGAACCTGCGACCGTAGTGGTCGCGCGGTTCCAGACTGAAGCGCCTAGAACCGCTCGGCCACCAGCGGCTGACTAAGTCCCATAGTGCTCAGAGCCATAAAAACGTTCAGTGTGATCGCCACTAGATCTATGACAAACATACAGACGATAGTCAAATTCGTCTTGCACTTCTGGAAACACGTCCCTCACCGTAGGTTTTATGCGTCGTCGCAGTTCACGCGAAGTTGTTGGAAGAGGAGGCACGTAGATGGCGTCTTTCACCAAGCCCAGAAATAAAAATCATATACCGTGAGATGAAGCGTCCTTGGGGTACGGTGGTGCAATACTTGAGCAGTACCCCCCCCCCTCCCCCCGCCCAGTACTGCCAATCCCTAGTCGAAGCGCAAAATACCATTTCTTGCTATATTCGAGCCATGTCGACTCAACCTATCCTGCGAAACGAACGAGAAGCGAGCGAGCTGGCTACAAAAGGGCACCCACTTGAAACAGCAACTTATAACTGGCACCAAAGTAAACTTTTAGTTACGGTGCGTAAATTAAAATATACCCAGAAATTCTTTCATTCATGTAGAAGATATACAATTGTGAGATAGGCTAACTCTTCTGAAACACCCTTCTGCTTTTCTGCTGAGTAAAAGATGCCTGTGCTGATGTTGTATATCCATAAAATGTAGAGCGTGCAACCGCACGAATCTTATTTTTCTACAAATACTTCGGCTACCTACTGTATTACATCAATAGGAGTGATAGTTCTTATTCGTTAAGTGAAATCAGTATCCATTGAATGATAGCTCTTACTCGTTAAGTGAAATCAGTACCCATTGTGTGAGATCGAGGAAGAGCAATTGCAATTTTGTAATACATTATTTTCATATTACTGGTCACCTTCTCGTTTACTAGGAGTGGAGCGAGGTGTGTTTCGTACGAATACATATACGGCTAGCCTAAAAGATTTGAGTGCGAGAGGGCTGGACGTTCCGTGGCTCGTAGCGTTTTACTCTGCACAATCGAGCACGAATGGATAATATGACCTCTATTGTGAACGCTTCAGAGGTAAATAGTCGATATTATTACGAAGGCATTGTAATTTTGATGTTTTCCTGGTCAAGTTTCGCCATTAGGCGATTTTATTTTCTATTGAGTGAACTTTAAATGCACGCTATCGCGTAATATCACTCGTATAATTCGATAGATAGGAAACAGACTTTTCAGAATTTTAGTATAGTTTCTGTCATTAAAAAGTTAAAAGGTATCGTTTTGAAGAGTTTTTTTAAATCCCATCGCATTTATGTTACTGCGTGTGAGGATTCTTCGATTTCTTGGATCAGGGTTTCATGGGTGTCCAGTCGAACCTACATATACGTTCGTATTCCGGATTCTTGGAAGAGTTATTTCTTTTATTGAACAAACTGCTAATAATACACATTATGGTAACTGGAACGCATCCGGATTCTTGGAAAAAATTATTTCTTTTATTGAATAAACTGCTAATAATACACATTATTGCAACTGGAACTCACATTTTCTTGATATTTCCGTTATTGCACAAGAAAGAACTCCATACGGTTTATGAACCAAGGGAACTACTATCTGGTGAATTTTTAGGTAGATACTGACCGGTGTCGTACGAGAAGCTACAGCTGATATCAGATTGCTAGACGGCTGAACATTAACATTAATTGAAAGATTAGTTTACTAGTACTAGTTTCTTGACGTTTTAAAACATACACTTACACACATACTTGGGACTAAGGCTAGTCAGCTAGGCACAGCAGTGCTCTGACACCGTCGCTTTAAACCCGCAGAAGCTGAGCGCTGTGGCCGAGCGGCTCTAGGCGCTTCAGTCCGGAACCGCGCTGCTACTACTGTCGCAGGTTCGAATCCTGCCTCGGGCATGGATGTGTGTGATGCCCTTAGGTTAGTTAGGTTTAAGTAGTTCTAAGTCTAGGGGACTGATGACCTCAGATGTTAAGTCCCATAGTGCTTAGAGCCATTTGAAGCATTTGAAACATTTAAACCCGCAGACCGTGCCACAGCGCATGCGCGGAACCAGAGACGTTGATCGAAGGCAAAGAAGTACACATAAATTGAATTTGTCACTACACGGTTGCACTCTTGGTGGGATAGCGATGCGTCATTGTGAGGTGAACTACAGCGACGTCTTAGCAAAGCTTATTAAAGAAAGCGCCGGTTTCCTCGATTTGTCTAAGCCAAATCCGCTATCTCTATTAATTAAATTCTTCGCTAAACGAAATCCAGCTGCTTGTCTGATCACCGAGTCAAAAAAGGCGAAATCGACGGTAAAATTTCGACTTTTTCGTTTCGCATAGAGTGACCAGTAGTGATGCAATGCTGTGTCAAAGATGATTTCGTGGGCTGTACGACGCACTTGTTTTGTTCTTGTCTACGTTACGCCAGCGTAAAGGGAATTAGCTGAACTTGAACAGTGGATTACCGGACACACAGAAATAGATTTCGACAGAAATGTACTACAAACATGAGATCTAATTTAAATAACATATTAATTTTCATGCTGATGAGTGGACAACGTCTTTCATTTGTTGGAAAACGTAAGTCTAATCTTGCTGCAAAGTCACCGTAGAGCTGAAAGAAGCTTGCAGGTGATTAGCGCCGCCAGCGGATTTGCACTTGAATTGCAACAAGCTGCTGAATGGGGTCCTCCCTGTCATTAAGGCGGCAAGGAACTTCATTATCGGCCGCGGGATCATTAAGACAGTCCGCCGTAGCATTTCGAGACGTTTTTACGCGCATCGGGTCGTCGCCAGCGAATGCCAAAAACAAAAGCCCTGGAAGGCAGTCGGGGAGCCAGTTCGGCAAGGAGAATGAATCTCTCCTTTTTTCCGCTAAAAGTTAATTGACGCTTGCAGAACAATCGGTCGACGCACCTCCTCGAATTTGTGAGAGTGTGTGCGTGCGTGTGTGGCGGCCAGAACAGAGCAGAGAGCGTGCCCCCGTTCTGTTTGAGCAGCTGTCGAAACGCGGGTACCGTTAGCAAGTGGCCGCGCCGGCTCTGATCCTGATAAGCGCGGCCGTCGCTGATCACTACCTGCCGGGCCAGCTCCCAGCACCCAGCTCCCAGCTCCCAGCGTCCCGGCCCGTCCTCCTCCCAGGCAGGACCCGCCGCGCCGCCACGCGCCGGCAGGTGTTCCCGGCGCACGCTTCTCTCTCTTTCTCACCGTCCACACGTACGGAGCGGATGAGGAACACTTTTCGAGACTCTTGTACACACTTAAAGTACTGCTCGCTATAATGACGGTAGCTTTTCTATGTGACAGATAATAGAACGACTTTGAGCGGGCTAGTACGTGAAAGCCGGCCGGGGAGGCCGAGCAGTGCTAGGCGTTACAGTCTGTAACAGCGCGATCGCTACGGTTGCAGGTTCGAATCCTGCCTCGGGCATGGGCGTGTGTGATGTCATTAGGTTACGTATAAGTAGTTCTAAGTCCAGAGGGATTGATGACCTCAGATGTTAAGTCCCATAGTGCTCAGATCCACTTGAACCATTTAGTACGTGAATAAGTGTCGAAAAATCGATTTTTTAAACATTTGCCTCATAAAATTCTCTGTGGTTTTCTGAATGAGAAGAAGCTGATATCGAGGAAGTTGTACAGAAGAAATCTCGAAAATTAGAGGAATTTAGAAGTGTCATGCACACAGCTCTGTTAAAAACAAAAATTGCTCTCACTTGTTTGTTTTCTTTTTACAAATTTTTTTGTCTCTAATATCTTAATGACACGAGATTATTAGAGAAAAACTTACCTGGTAGGGCTCGAAAACCAAATGAGAATTTTGATAATTGTATATGGGAACAGGTATCAGAAACCGTTTTGGTAGGATTAATACTTTGAAAGTAGGAGTGCTGCATGCTGTGATATGTTTCAGTGATAGTGCAGCGTTAAGTGTTGTCGTGAATGCTTGCTGGACTAAATGTACAAAGCAGGCCGGCGTGGCCGAGCGGTTCTAGGCGCTTCAGTCTGGAACCGCGTGACTGCTACGGTCGCAAGTATCGAATCCTGCCTCGGGCATGGATTTGTGTGATGTGGTTGGTTCAAATGATTCTGAGCACTATGGGACTTAAAATCTACGGTCATCAGTCCCCTAGAACCTAGAACTACTTAAACCTAACCAACCTAAGGACAGCACACAACACCCAGTCATCACGAGGCAGAGAAAATCCCTGACCCCGCCGGGAATCGAACCCGGGAACCCGAGCGTGGGAAGCGAGAACGCTACCGCACGACCACGAGCTGCGGACAAAGTGTGTGATGTCATTAGGTTAGTTGGGTTTAAGTAGTTCTAAGTTCTAGGGGACTGATGACCTCAGACGTTAAGTCCCATAGTACTCAGAGCCATTTGAACCATTTTAAATGTACAAAGAACTTTTATTGAAACTGACCGCAAAACACTCTTCAAAGCAGATAAATCGGTGGTGGAACCCACCAAAGAAGCAAGAATAAATCTAAAAAAGAAAAGGGAGGGAGAACAACACCAGAAACAATATGAATACGGACATGGGATGCTTAGCGTTGTGCAGGGTAGGTAGAGAAACAAACTTTCACTTTAACTTGAATTTCTCGCAAATTCATTTTTTTAAATGTTCTAGTACGCAATGATTAAAAACTGTTAAACATAATGCCCTGAAATCTTGTATACTGTCTTAAAACACACTTAACTAAAAAGCAGACTATTCCCATGGCTTAAATTTGAAACTTAAATACTTTTTTAAAGGAAAACAATAAGTTAATTACAGATTTCTTCTGATCTCGATTGAAAACTTTTTTGACCCATAATTTATGATAGCAACTCCTTTTAAAGTTCTACTTTAAATATCATAGCGTAAAAAACTTGTAGTAAAACAAAATTTGTAGCTGAGCGGTCTAAGGCGCTGGAGTCATGGACTGTGCGGCTGGTCCCGGCGGAGGTTCGAGTCCTCCCTCGGGCATGAGCGCGTGTGTTTGTCCTGAGGATAATTTAGGTTAAGTAGTGTGTAAGCTTAGGGACTGATGACCTTATCAGTTAAGTCCCATAAGATTTCACACGCATTTGAACAGTTTTTTGAAAAAAATCAAGATTCTAATTTGTTTTATTTCGACTTATACCTACCTATGCTGTACACTAACAATTAACGTTCTTTATTTCACTTGAAACGCAGTATGTAATCCAGAGAAAGTGTGAGACTAAAAGTAGTGGTTCATGCATTAAATCATTCCCAAAATATCTTTTAGAAGATGGTAAGCTTTAAATGGGTCTACAACTCTTATTCTTTGAGCTACACTATTTATGAAACTGACAAGTTTTTCAAGATTTTCCATTGTGTTCACTAAGGTACCTTGAAAATGTAAATTTTCTCTCACGGTTGATATCATGGTTTGAAGTATACTTTGTACTTACGCAAAACTCTTTATTTAAATTTCCTAATTGTCGATTGTCGCTGTCAATGGCAGCTTTCGGAGTGAGATACGACCACTTCCTGCTCTATGACTTCTCCTCTTTGAATTCATAACCGTAGGGACATTTTTCCCCTTTTGCGTTGATGTTTCAGCTATTAGCTACATTGTTTTTACCTCATATTCACTTGTTTACTACAATAATAGAGTGACACTTGTGTTTTTGTGTCAGAGCAAAGAAATGTTATCTATCTCTGAAGTTATCAAGAAAATGCGTGGAGGACTTGGAAAAAAGAAAATAGTGAATATAATGAAAACAACATTGGCTTTTTGAAAGGCGTGAACACTATTGGAAAGGGCATAACAGCAGGGTAAACTTTATGTGTCAGTGTGTAATTACCAAGCACTTCTACAAAATTTCAGAAATACAGTTCTAATACAGTTCTCTGCTCCACGCTGCTTGCAAATTAGTGGCAGAGGAGTCAATGACAGATGCAATGAAAGAAACAGTAATTTAAATGATGGATGCCTAGCAGAATGCATTTAAAGACACTGCAAGTGCAATGAAACTTTAAATTTAATTTTCCGTAATTTTTGTTTTTCCTAGCTTAATTCATCTGTTCTCTGAAACCATTAATCCCATAGCAACGATTTTCTAACAGAAATTTCTTAGTACGCTTGAGCGATGTGACTTTTTTAGGCTTTATAGCTGCTGTGTAAAGAAACCTATATTCTTTTTTAATATTTTAAAATTTCACAGAAAAACCGGTCATTATTAAAATATTATTCAAAATTAAATTATAGTTTTAATATATTATTCATAAAACAATATCAGCTATTAACAAGTAACGTACGATCGTGTAAACGCACATGAAAAAAATTTCGTTATTCTATTGTTACTACTTCCTGAGAAAGGGTACAAAGGAAATGATCAATTTAACATGGCGGAGATAGAAGGTACTTTTCGCCCCTTAAGGGTAATGCTGACAGGAAATGACAGGTCATACATAATTTTTCAAGCAAACCAATATTTACGGAGCTACTGGTACTTTTCCACAGGCCACAAATTACAAATTGGAATAACAAATGATCATATTTTAAATACACACATCAACAAAAGTTTTCTATAACCTCGATATGCCGTGCACGCGTGTTTCTCTGTTAACTGTTTCAGTAGCGATGAGAAGGTCACTCCAGACGTTCATTTGTAAACATACACACAGTTACCACGAGAAACTAATAATTTTTGATTTGATTCAGGATTTCATTGCAGACAGAACTCAACACGTTGTTCCTAATGAGACGAAATTTATAAATGAAACATAAATTCGGTGTACCACAAGAGGGGAGGGGCTTATCGGGCCTTCACTCTTTGCAGTACGTAAAATAATCTAGAAGATAACACCGGAAGCTCCATGAGGCCTTCGCTGAAACTGCTGTTGTCCATAGAAAGCTTAGGACTGCAGAATATTTCAGCGGATTCAGAGGGACCTGCAGAGGCTGCATGATTGGAAGGAAGGAAGATCGAGTTCAAGGTCCCCTCGACATCCAGGTCATTAGAAACCGAGCACAAGCTTGGGTTATGTCAAGGATGGGGAAGGAAATCGGCTGTTCCCTTTCAAAGGAACCATCCCGGCATTTGCCTGGAGCAATTTAGGGAAATCACTGGCAACCTAAAGGATGGCCTTACCCGGATTTGAACCGTCGTCCTCCCACATGCGAGTCTAGTGTGCTAACCACTTCGTCATCTCGCTCGGTGGTGCGTGACTGCTCTAGGTAGTGGCAGATGATTCCGAATATTAAAGAAATGTTACTTATTACGTATGAATAGGTGAAGAATTCATTACTTCTAGGTTATACAGTGACACTAAATCACTGCAAAAAGTAGCAACCGTAAAATGACCTGGAGTGTATGTCCAGAGCGACATAAAATGGAATGGCCAAAAAGACTGTGTTGTGGAAAAGGAGGCACCAGGCTGAACGACACTGGAGGAATCTTAAGGGAAGTGTAATTTGTACACGAAAGAGGTGGATCTTTCCACCAGCTTTTGAATGTTACCCACTAGTCAGAGACTGTTATCAACTTGAATCAGTAGAAAGAATAGGGAAGACCCAGCCAAGAGCGGCGGATTTCGTCACGGGGTAGTTTAGTTGGTGAAAGAGCGTTGTGGAGTTGCTCAACAAACTCAACTGGTAGACACTACAAGAGAGACGTTTTAAATCACGGAGAAGTTTACTCTTCTTATTGCGGGAGCGTACGTTCCAAGAACAGCCGGGCTAAGTACTGCTTCCTCCCGCACACGTTTCGCGCGAAACTGGCACGATGAGACAATCAGGGAAAGTAAAGCTCTTATGGAGGCTTGTCGACAGTCGTTCTTCTCATGCAATATTAGCTAATGGTACAGGGAAGGTGGAGAATGACACAGTTACTAGTAGTGCCCTTCACTAGACACCATAAGGTGACTTGCGTAGCGTAGATGCATATGTAGATGAAGAATCCGAGCTTATGCTCTGCCTCTAATGAACTAGCAGTCGACGATAGTAATTCATTCATTAAAATACACCGATGAACCAGAACATTATGCAAGGAAAGTAGGTCACTGGAACAGAGGCGAATGGTGAATCGTTGCAGCGATAACGCGGACTGAAAACGGGGAAATACACTGCCGTAAGTGGCACTGACAAATAGCAGATTTTCATGTCCCGCCGCCTGGGAACGAGTATCACAGAAACGATGAAGCCGGTCGGCTCTTCGAGTGCTACTATCGTCAGCATTCACGGAAAGTGACTGAATAACGATGAAACCACGAGCAGTAGTCGAGACGTTGGACGTCTATGACTCATCACAGAACGTGTAGGTCGCAGGCTTGCGCACTCCGTAAAGCAGCTTATAGAGCGATCCGTGGCAGATATGATGACCGAGTACAATTCTGGTGCCAGCTCCAGTGTTCAGGAGCACACCGCTCAATGCACATTGTGGAACGTGGTGCTCAGCAGCTGATTACCTCCACATGTTCCCATGTTGATCCATCGACATCGTCAGTTACGGCTGCAGTAGGGGTGAGATCATCGGGATTGGACCGAGAATCAGTGGAAACGCGTCACCTTCTCGAATAAATCACCTTTCGTGTTACACCAGGACGATGGTCGTGTCCGGTTACGCATCACCTACGTGAATTGCTGCTCGAAACATGTAACACGCCACGGACACAGGCCCTTAATGATAGTGTTGTACTACTGGAAAAATTTTGCTGTGCTTCAGTTCGACCTCTGGTAATAATCGAAGGGCCGGCCGGAGTGGCGAAGCGGATATAGGCGCTTCAGTCTGGATCCGCGCGACCGCTATGGTCGCAGGTTCGAATCCTGCCTCGGGCATGGATGTGTGTGATGTCCTTAGGTTAGTTAGGTTTCAGTAGTTCTAAGTTCTAGGGGACTGATGACCTCAGATGTTAAGTTCCATAGTACTCTGAGCCATTTCAACCATTCTTAATAATAGAAGGCACCATGACAGATGTGGACTACATGAACATTATAGGCAATCACCTACATCCGTTAATACCATATGTTCTTTTTTTTCGGACTACAGCACTATCTTCCACAGGGATAACGTCCGTTTACAAGGCCAGAAGTGTTCTACAGTGATTTGAGAAACATGATGGTAAACTCACACTGACGTCCTGGCCACCAAATTCGCATGGCCTGAACCTAATGAGACACATTTGGGACGATAGCGGGGGCACGCTCGGCACCATCAAAACTTCTGCCCATAAACTGTCAACATACCACCGAAAAACTTGTCGACTTCTACTGTATTGTGTTCCAGAGGTGGAGCAACACGCTATTGAACAAGTGCTTGTAATGTTTTGGCTCATCACTGCTCCAGGTCAGCAGTAGGAAGTCTTCCTTCTTTATTGGTCCACAGTATTTTACGAGATTTTAATTGATTTAAATGTTTTACATTCGCATCCTTGGATATACTCAGAAGTCCGAAAACGATTACCATTCTGCCGTCTCTCTGCTATGCACCGTACTGCTTTCTGTGCCAAAATGGGCGTTAATGGCCTACCTTCTCGCGTGTTCAGCTGCTGCTGGAAACGATCTGTTGCGTAATAGCGCGCGTGTAGCTCTTTGACACTTTGATCCACGGCTCGCGGACGCCGTCCGAAATACGTTTTCTTGGAATTTTTTCCACAGACACACGTGTTTGGCGTCTGTCAGCGTCGCGTAGTAACTGCCGCACGTGCCGACACCCGCGGACGCCCCCAGCATATGGCGATGCTCAGGCTGCTGCTACACGTGTCGCCTGTCTCCGCCGCAAGGCACTGCACTCAGCAGCAGATCTTGTTCCTTCTCTTGGTAAAGCAGCAGTCGCCTTTTAAGTGCAAGTTGTCAGTAAATTATTTTGTTCTTTCTTCCCTCATCCCTTCGTGTTTGCAGATATTTAAAGCACATCACTTACATGTGAACCTGGTACACAGTACATGTAGAACTAGCCATTGACTTTACTCTGTATGGAGGATGTTAGAACACTGTCACATTTTCCCACAGAAGATGGTATTGGTCAGAATTAGAACGAGAGTTCCTGTAGTAATATGTCTGGAAACCAGTATCACTTGATATAAGGGCCAATCTCATCTCTCATTCCCATCTGTCTGTTACGCAGAAGTGGACAGTGTAAGGACTGCTGCATGTGGTTACCACGCATCTTGACACGCGATTCAGCCGTTCTTAGAAGCGAGTCACGCACTCTTTCACATACAGAAGACTCCATTTGGACTGCATCACATGCATTGCGCACATTCTCCGGTAGCGTCTACATATTGTCGATGGCTAGGACACACACCAATGCCTTTAAAAGTTCCCATAGCCAGAAACCGAACGGATTGTAGCTCGGTGAACGGGTAGGCAATGCTGCCAGACAAGTTACCCATGAAGCATTGCCATGATGTACTGCCTTACGGTGTGTAGAAAATTGAGTGGTACCGTGTTGTGCATAAACCAAACTCCTCGTCTTACTGTAAGACTACGTTCTTCAATAACGCTGATAATGCATCACGCAGTGAACTACACTCATGCTCATAAATTAAGGATAATTGCAGAATGTGGTGCCATACAACGTGGCACTACACAAAACTGGCGCTAATAGCATAGGCACATAGGGAATACACACGACACAGATCTGTAAGTCCACAGTATTGGTGATAAGTTGAGAAAACCGTCCCGAAACACATGTGCTACAAAACGCCACTGTTTCCTGCGTATGTACCCCGACATCAATATTGGATATGATTACCATGTACACGTACACAAGCCGCACAACGGGTTGGCATACTCTGGATCAGGTGGTTGAGCAGCTGCTGGGGTATAGCCCCCCATTCTTGCACCAGTGACTGTCAGAGCTCCTGAAGTATCCTAGGGATTTGAAGACGTGCAGCGATGCGTCGACTGAGAGCATCCCAGATGTACTCGATGGGGTTTAGGTCTGGAGAACAAGCAGGCCACTCTATTCGCTAGATATCTTCTGTTTCAAGGCATCTCGGTAGGGCCTTGCGTTATCATCCAACAGGAGGAAGGTGGGACCCACTGCAGCCCTGATAGGGCGAACGTACTGGTGCAAAATGATGTCCCAATACACCTAATCTGTTACAGTTCCTCAGTCAAAGACATGCAGGGGTGTACATGCACCAATCATAATCCCACCCCACATCATCAAACCAAGACCTCCCTACAGGTCCCTTTTAAGGGCATTAAGGAGTTGATATCGGGTTCCTGGTTCACGCCAGATGAAAACCCCGCGAGAATCACTGTTCGGACTATACCTGGACTCGTCCGTGAACATAAACTGGGACCACTGTTCCAATGAACATGTACTATGTTCTTGAAACCAGGCTTTACGGGCTCTCCTGTGACCAGCGGTCAATGGGGTGCACCTTGCAGGTCTCCGGGCGAATAAACCATGTCTGTTCAGTCGTCTGTAGACTGTGTGTCTGGAGACAACTGTTCCAGTGACTGCGGTAGGGCCCGAGCAAGACTACCTGCAGTACTCCGAGTCCGTCTGCGGGCACTTATGCTGAGATATCGGTCTTCTTGTGGTATTGTACACTGCGGACGTCCCGTACTGTAGCGTCTGGACACGTTTCCTGTCTGCTGGAATCGTTGCCATAATCTTGAGATCACACTTTGTGGCACACGGAGGGCCCGTGTTATGACCTGCTGTGTTTGACCAGCCTCCAGTCGTCCTAGTATTCTACCCCTCATGACGTCATCAATATGTGTTCTTTGAGCCATTTTCAACACACAGTCAACATTAGCACGTCTGAAAACGTCTGCAGACTTTCTCACTGCACCGTACTCTGACATGCACCAACACACCTCTGTGGACTGCTACCAGCGCCTCCGTGCGACGACCGCAGGTCAAATGCACCGCATGATCATACCCCGAGGTGATTTAAACCCGCAAACCGCAGACCAGAGCGTAGTTTCACCATGTATCAGCGTTATCCTTAATTTATGAGCATGAGTGTAGTACACCTACATCACCGAATACAACCCATTACTCGTCACGAGTACAATGGCCCATATATTACCTGGTATTGGTTTCCGACCATATAATGATAGGATTTTTTGAGTGATATAAATTGGATATTTATTTGCATATAAATATGCAGCCACTCGCTTTGTTGTGTTTTTGTACGTTTTATTGTACCATTAATTAGTTTTCGAGCCACTGAAGGCTCACCCGGGGATGGGTCTGCAGTGGTTCGAAAACTGTTGAATGGTGCAGTAAATGGTTAATGGTGTAATAAACCAAGAAATGTTACTGGTTGCATATTTATACCCAAATAAATCGCCAATAAAGGATCTGTTCGTCTAGTTTCCACCAGTGCCAGCTGTCGTAGGAATATTTGATACTCTTTCTTAAAAACAGCCTCTTCACTGTTGTGTGATAGGGAACTGGAGTTTATACACTGCTGTACTTCCCGCTTAAGCCGTTACAGATGAGATGACGTAGTTGTAATGTAGTAACTTAAAGTATTTTTTCCTGCATTCCAATGATTTTACTTGAATATTACAACATTATAGGGAAAAACGTATTTCAAGTATGTATTTTGTTTTTCTGTTTCATGCCAAATGATGCCAGAAAATTCGCTGCAGCAGCCATAGTTAACGTGACAACCAGTGATCGCAAAAAGATCCCACCATTCAGTGGTGCAGACCTCTGGCTCCACAGTGAATTAAAAATAAATCACTGTAAAACTGAAATAACTGGAGGACTATTATATATGTTTGATGCAATATATCATGTTGTAATGCTTCACTTCTTGCTCAGTTTTAACCTAGTTTTTACGCCATATAAAACGTGCTGTAGTACATATGTGCATCTGTATCTGTGAAGATAATAAATTACATTCATTCACAAAGTTGTACCGTGCAATGACGTAAACGAAGTGGTTTTATATGTCGAATGATACTACCTCATATTTGCTTAAATGAACTACGAAAAAGTAGGGAAAGGAGTAATTATTCGCGAGTCTCTCAAGAAGCATAAAGAACATCTCCGAAAGTTTGCCGTAAAGCCACATTCTGTAAAAATAAACATATGTCGCAATAAACGGAATCAATTTTGTTCGTACTACACGAACGTGAAGAAAGAATTTTATTGTCTAAGAAGCAGTCAAATGAAAACGAGACAGATTGAAAAGTAAGTAAACTGTTTATTATTTCAGGCACTGGAGCCATGGACTGTGCGGCTGGTCCCCGCAGAGGTTCGAGTCCTCCCTCGGACATGGGTGTGTGTGCTTGTCCTTAGGATAATTTAGGTTAAGTAGTGTGTAAGCTTATGGACTGATGACCTTAGCAGTTAACCCTCTATTGCACAAGAACAGTAAAACTAAGAATTTTCCAATAACAACTTTGGATTTATACTTCATAGTGCCCATGAATGAAAAATAGATGATGATAAACTTTCTAGTATATATATTTTGGAAAATATCACTCTGTATGTTCAAATATACACTGCGCAAATACGGATGTAATGAGTACGTACATATTAGTTCGTATAAGGTACTACATTTTTGGAGAACAGAGTTCAAAATTTATGGTACATCGACAAATTAAGACTTTAAATTAAATTTTATTTAAAAAACGAAAATAAAAAACATTATAAAAGTTGGGTATACATCAGTTAGCAAAATGTCACTACTATGCAGTTACATATTTCCAGAATTTATACATTGTGAATATTGTAGAAACAATTTCTATCTGGTACAAAACACAAATAGGTGTTACATTTGGTACACATTACTTTTGTTATTTTTTGACATTTATTATATTTACATCTGGCAGATTTTTCACAGTAGTTAGGCCAGTGATCGATTCTGTCCTTCCTGATGTCAGCATTTGCTGTATTTGGCTGCCTTCTCTTTTTGGTGCCACTGCCTGGTGAGCTATCCAGCGATTGTCTCTTGGATGGTTTTCCTGACCAGCATAAGGATTCAGCAATATCAAGCTTGAAATCAAACAAAGCCATCTGGGTTTTCTCTTCAATACTATTTTCATGACAGGCTCTCTTGTAAAGTAGCCAAGCAACAACACAACTCATGTCCAATAAATGGAAGAACAGTCTCATGTAATATTTCTTTGACCTGATTTTCGTTCTGTACAGAGCTAATAAGGAGTCAATAGTGTCAACACCTCCCATAAACTTGTTGTACTCCTTCACAATCTTTGGGCATTTTATTTCGATATGTTGCTTTGTTTTTTTGTCATATCTTGCAACCTGGCTTTCTGGGTGAGTGCCTGAAAAGGTGCCCAGAAGGCTGACACACCTGTTGTCTTGCCATTTCACAAGAATCAGGTCATATCCAGAAACAGATGCAGTGGATTCAACAGATGTGCCTCTTCCCTGCTTTTTCATTTCAGCATCAGATGGCATCTTATTGTTTCTCACTCTATTCAACTGTACTGTTCCCAGACAGTGAATACCACATTTTACCAGCTCAACTTGAAGCTCTGGACTGCAGAACCAGTTATCATAGAACAGTTTATGATTTTTGTACTTTGGTATTCTTTCAGCCAATCTGAGCACTACATTTCCACTGGCGTTTACATTAGGAAGATGACTGGGTTGATTGACGGGTCCAGAATAGATTTCGAAATCATAAATAATAGCACTGGCATCTGCTATGCAATATATTTTGTAGCCCCACTTTTTTGGTTTATTGGGATTATACTGTTTCAAGCTACTGTGACCTTTGAATGGCACAGTTTGTTCGTCCACTGCAAGGTGTCCTTCAATTGGTATTTTTGATAAATTTTTTCGCAGCATATCTGAGTATACAGTGCACGTCAGTGGCACAGTTACATCACATGAGCCAGTACAGAGTTCTGAAAATATGTATATTTAAATATACACAGTGCAATAGAGGGTTAAGTCCCATAGGATTTCAGACACATTTTTTTGGTTTATTATTTCAAAAGTAATCACCATAAATGTTAATAAATTTTTCCCGCTGCAACACAAGACGGTCAGCGCCCTCATGGACAAATGTATGTGGTTGCTTAATGAACAGAAGAGAATCGAAGGATTTGAGAAGTGGTGCTACAGAAGAACGTGGAAAATTAGGTAGACTCTTATGGTAAGGAATAAGGAGGTTCTCCGCAGAATCGGCACGGAAAGGAATGTATGGAAAATAGTGAAAAGAATGAGGGACAGGCTGATACATCTGTTATGACGTCAGCGAATAACTTCCATGGTAGTATAAGAAGTTGCAGAGCGTTAAAACTGTAGAGGGAGGCAGAGATCTAAATATATCCAACAAATAATTTTTGGGCGTACGGTACAAGTGCTACTCTGAAATGAAAACATTGTCACGGGAGAGGAATTAGTAACGGACCGCATCAAAGCAGTCAGAAGACTAATGACTCAAAAAAGAAATGGTAGTCAGAAGAGTAGCGTAACATAGGGAAAAATGAAGGACAGCGTCAAAAGTGTCAAAAGACTGAAGGCTTAAAACTGTTAGATTTGTTTCAGTATAGTTGAATTGAGATTACATCTCACGTGTAATGGCGTCTCAAGGCATCGAACTTGGCTATGTTGCTCAACAGCGCAGATAATCATATTGGGGTCATCAGGATGGCGGTCTATGAAGGTTGAAGAGTGACTTGTCCGAAAACGTTTAATTTTGGCTCTCAGTACTTCAGGACGAAAGACGTCGGAGCATCGGCGGACTTGTCATCTATCCAGCTCACAACAGACAGCGGTAAAAAATAGACACGAACATGTCCACATCCGTTGTTGCGTTCCAGTAATGAGCCAAAAACTATGGCGTTACGACAATACGGACAGAATCGCGGTCATCTTATCTAGTGTTCATATGACGTTGCCCCGTAGCAGCTGCCGCTGCCTACGACCTTCTTCTACTCGTATCTATGGTTTCACACCACAAATTGCAGCCGCAACACACTGACGAGTCACATTAATATGACCACATTCAAAAGCGGGAATAACTTCCTGTTGCAGTGCGGCCACTGCGAGACGTGTAAGAAGAGAGTCAGTGGGGTCACGGAAGGTACCGATGGGGATGCAGTGCTGTGCCGACAGTGCTGTGGCCAGCTGTGCCAGGTTTCTCGACTGAGAATCCGTGACTCGAACGGCCTGATCGAGGTGCTCCGACAGATTCTTAATTTGGTTTAAACCTGTGGCGTTTGGTGGCCAGAGGGCCGGTGAAGTCATTCTGGCGCTCTTTGAATCAAGCACGTGCTGTGTGACACGTTTCACTCTCCTGCTGGTAGTCCCGAAGGTTAGAGGCATACTTGTGTATGCCCAGACCAAAACGCTCCATTCTCCACCTTGAACCCTTTGCTCTCAGACGTTCCACGCCGTACACGCTAAAGGCCGTCCGTCTGAAGGAGGATAGAATGTGATTCATCTGATAAAGACTACCTATCACCACTCACTGGACGTTCCGTTGCGGTATTGGCGAGCGAATGCCAGCCTTTGTTGCCGATACACAGAAGTCGGTACGGGTACATCAACTAGGCACCAGCTGCGTAGGCTGAGCGGTGGTTGAGGAGTCACTGTTAGTAGCCCCTTGGTTCATCCGGGTGGTCACTTGCTCGACAGTGTGCCATACAGCTGTCGTTTATCCCTGTTATCTGTGACTCCCAATGCTCCTCAGCTGCCGCAGCGCCGCTTTTGGATAGCGCCATTTTACGATGCACAGCATACTTTAACCACCGTGACACGCGAAAAGTTTAGACTTAGCAGTTTCGGAAATACTCTCACCGCTGACCCGCCCTTCTGGATTTCAAATGAATGTCTCCGTTACCGCGTTACGACCACGACTGCACTGTTTTTGCGTCTGCTGAAGATGCTTTCCATACCCTCCACCGCTAGGCTGCACCCTGTTGTCTTTGAGTGGTTATTGCAAGTTCTTGTCGAACCTAAGTGGAGGTCACAGTAACTGAATGGAACATGAGGAATGCCCGCTACTAGCTGAAATGCCGCAGTACAACAAACGTATTACCCTGAGAAAAAATTCTCTGTTCCTGTTTCTCAAAAGTTAATACCATGAACTTGAGCGCGTTTACATTTCGTCTAACTGCTCTAGCTAGGCGTAATAGTAATTTTTCCAGTCACATAAGATACGGTGCTCCAGGGCATACGTGTACACCATCTCTCTGTGAACCATTTATTGCTCTCCTACTGTGTTCCACACACACTCAGACTTGAGAATCATTCGGCTCATTTACTCGCATCCTGTCTTTTTCCACACACGTCGGTGAAGAAAGAGAGAAAGCACTTGTGGCATCTGGCGGTCTGCTTCTGTGCGAACTGGCTTACACAGTGCCTCGATTGGTGCAGAGATGGTGCATGCCGAAGCGCACTCCGTTTGGGCGGATCCAAAAGATGTACCGTCGTTGGGATGCGACAGGCGGCGTGCGGCGGGCGGCGGCAGCGCGCGGGATTCGTGCCAGGCGCGTGGCGCGGCGCTGCGGCACGTCTGAGCCGCTAGGACGCGGCCTTGGGCGCCGCTTCCGTATGGCGGTCGCTACGTACGACAAACTTCACGGCGGCGCCCCGGGATAACCACTGCCTTCCACATTCACCATCTGATCAAAAGTGTACGGACACCCTATTAGTGGACATTAATATGCAGTGCGTCCACTGTTCGCCATTATGACAGTTTGAGTACTTCTGGAGACACTTAGGTGTCTGAGCGTCTGTGGAGAAATGGCAGCTCATGCTTCTTCAAGAGTCGAAACCAGAGAAGGTTTTGGACGCTGGGGTCTGCACCGAAGTAGACGTTCCGACCCCAAGGATGTCCCACAGCGTCCAGGTCGACACCATGGGCAAACTTATCCATTTCAGGAATGTTATTGTCCACAAACCATTGCATCACGGATACTGCTTTAGGACAGGGCGCACTGTCATGCTGTGTGCAATACACAATGCTGTACAATATATTCATGCCCTACTGCATTTGTCTTTTTCTGAAGTGAGATAACGCGAACACGCTCTAACCACGGAAAACAACCCCTTTCGGCAACAACACCTCCTTAGTACGTCACTGTTGCAATGTACAAGATGGCGAGTAACTTTCTTCACCATTCGCCAAACCCAAACTGTTCCGTCCGATGGCCATAGTGTCTGCGCGATTCATCATATGGAACCACTCATTTCCAATGGTCCAGTCTCCCGTGATGTCCCTCTTTAGACCATCTCATGCGTGCTTGGCATTGACTACTGGAATGTGAGGAACTGTTCGACAGCTGTTGAAACGTCCCCTTAGAAAAATTATTCATGACTCTGCTTAAACTGACACACATTTTTTTTTAGCGCAACGCAATCTGACTTTCAATAATCCCTACAAGAGAATGGCCCTGACTAAATTAACCTATACGTTTCACAAATCACTTACCTCACAAAAATCTTCATTATTCAAACTACTGCAATACAGCGAGCGCCAATACTGCTAGCTAAATAAAAGATTCAAACTACTGAAGGCACTAACTACTGATAGGCATAGTTAGCAAATGAAAGATTTTGATAGAGAACAAACAATGTATTTACCTTAATACTGTTCAAAAGTCATAATATATATATAGCAGTTCATGACATCCCTTCTTACAAATGTTCTGTTTCTGATGGACACACGTCCAGATCACCCGCTCTCAAAAATCAGCCATCTCACTTCCCCACATCCACCACTGCTGGCGGCTCACCTCCAACTGCGCAACACTACACGCTGTTCACATCCAGCTGCCCAACACTACAATGGCAGACAACAATGCAAACTAGCCACAGACTGCACAGAGCACAGCTAGTGATTTTCATACAGAGCGCTACGTGGCGTTACCAATAAGAAAACCTAAACAGCCTACTTACACTGTATCCTATTCTGTACCCCAAACTGCGGACAGTAGCTGTACTATACTACTGGCCATTAAAATTGCTACACCAAGAAGAAATGCACTGGACAAATATATTATACTAGAATAGACATGTGATTACATTTTCACGCAGTTTGACTGCTTAGATCCTGAGAAATCAGTACCCAAAACAACCACCTCTGGCCATAATAACGGCCTTGATACGCCTGGGCATTGAGTCAAACAGAGCCTGATGGCGTGAACAGGTACAGCTGCCCATGCAGCTTCAATACGATACCACAGTTCATCAAGAGTAGTTGGTGAGAGATCTGGAGAATGTGCTGGCCAAGGCAGCAGTCGAACATTTTCTGTATCCAGAAAGGCCCGTACAGGACCTGCAAATTGCAGTCGTGCATTAGCCTGCTCAAATGTAGGGTTTCGCATGGATCGAATGAAGGGTAGAGCCACGGGTCGTAACACATCTGAAATGTAACGTCCACTGTTCAAAGTGCTGTCAATGCAAGCAAGAGGTGACCGAGACGTGTAACCAATGGCACCCCATACCATCACGCCAGGTGATACCCCAGTATGGCGATGACGAATACAGGCTTGCAATGTGCGTTCACCGCGATGTCTCCAAACAAGGATGCGACCATGATGATACTGTAAACAGAACCTGGTTTCATCCGAAAAAAAAACGTTTTGCCATTGGTGCACCCAGGTTCCTCGTTGAGTACACCATCGCAGGCGCTCCTACCTGTGATGCAGCGTCAAGGGTAACCGCAGCCATGGTCTCCGAGCTGATAGTCCATGTTGCTGCAAACGTCGTCAAACTGTTCGTGCAGATGGTTGTTGTCTTGGAAACGTCCCCATCTGTTGACTCAGGGATCGAGACGTGGCTGCACTATCCGTTACAGCCATGTGGATAAAATGCCTATCTCGACTGCTAGTGATACGAGGCCGTTGGGATCCAGCACGGAGTTCCGTATCACCCTCCTGAACCCACCGATTCCATATTCTGCTAACAGTCATTGGATCTCGACCAACGCGAGCAGCAATGTCACGATACGATAAACTGCAATCGCGATAGGCTACAATCCGACCTTTATCAAAGTCGGAAACGTGATGGTACGCATTCCTCCTCCTTACACGAGGCATCACAAAAACGTTTCACCAGGCATCGCCGGTCAGCTTCTGTTTGTGTAAGACAAATCGGTTGTAAACTTTCCTCATGTCAGCACGTTGTAGGTGTCGCCACCGGCACCAACCTAGTGTGAATACTCTTAAAAGCTAATCATTTGCATATCGCAGCACCTTCTTCCTGTCGGTTAAATTTCGCGTCTGTAGCAAGTCATCTTCGTGGTGTAGCAATTTTAATGGCCAGTAGTGTAGATGAATTGCTGGTAGCGCTAGTAATTTCTTGCGATGGTTTCATGGGACTCTTCACAGCCACCCTCAGCAACGCCAGACGCCCCCTGTCCGCCTGCACAAGAGGTCGGCGTGGTCTTGGTTTTCTTGTGGTGGTTTCTTTACCTTTCCACTTCACAATCACATCACCGATAATCGACCTGGACAGCTTTAGAGGGACTGAAATGTCCCTGACGCATTTGTTATTCAGGTGATAGCACTTCCACAGTCACTGAGCTGTCCTGACCGATCCGCTCAGCTGTTACTGCTTGTCTACTGACAACATAATCTTCCCCGCGTCCTTTCGTACTGATAGAATGGTTTGGTACTTTAGAAGAAATATTATTTCACCGTAATTCACAGTATGTGAACGCTGTAACACGTTAGATGCGTTGTCACGTTGTTTGTTTGATTTGGGGCAGAGTACCGAACAGCTAGGTCATCGGTCCCATCGGATTAGGGATTTGTCTGCAGCGACTAAGGAAAACCACGGAAATTCTAATCTGGAGTGCCAGACACAGGTTTGAACCGTCGTCCTCCCGAATGCAAGTCCAGCGTGACTTGGTTGGTTGGTTTCGGGGAAGGAGACCAGACAGCGAGGTCATCGGTCTCATCGAATTAGGGAAGGATGAGGAAGGAATTCGGCCGTGCCCTTTCAGAGGAACCATCCCGGCATTTGCCTGGAGTGATTTAGGGAAATCACGGAAAACCTAAATCAGGATGGCCGGACGCGGGATTGAACCGTCGTCCTCCCGAATGCGAGTCCAGTGTCTAACCACTGCGCCACCTCGCTCGGTGAGTTTTTAAGGTCACCCGATACAATGGTCACTACTCGAAATATGCCGTATCACTGAATGAGCAGACAGGTCGTCTTGGAGCGCTGTAGCTCCTACAGAATTCGCACCAGGTGGACATGTGATTTCCTATCGCTGACGTAAGACATGGCATGCAGATTGAAGCTGTCGCCTTTGGAGGTGCCCATTAACACAACATACCTAAATTTCAAATTGTAACGATAAACTGGAGCCTCGATTGGTCACAGTGCCACAGATATCGAATAATAGCACAGGTGGACATTTCACCTTCTTAAACAAGGCATAATCCTCTCAGAAACAAACAATTTTTCTTAGATTTATTGGCTTTCGGGCCATACCTGTTAAACCATACTGTGGTATCACGTATAAATACCAGCCCAAGGGTGTCACAGTTGGCAACGGAATTGCAAGTTTCCGTCAAAGTCCGACAGCGGCCGGGCGGACCTGGCGGATCCAATGTTGCTGTGCCTGCAGGGCCTCTGGACTATGAGCATCCTCTGCCGCCACAGTATATAGGGTGTCTCCATAAGAGCGTGCAAAATTTAACAGGACATAGAGGATGTTCCACTGAACAATATGAAGTGTGGAACCTGGGGTGTGAGAAGCAAGCTTAAGGAGATAATAGGAATAAATAATAGAATAGAATAAAGTCACATTACTGTGTACTATTTTATTTACATTAGTTACAATTAACTGCAAATACCATCATTGACACAATGAAGGTTCTATTTGTATTGTATCTTACAAAATGAGCTGAAACTGACGGTCATCAACCTCAATGCAAGCGTTACATCGCCCAACAAGACTCTGACACACCCTGACAAATATCCCTGGTGTGTTTTGAATAGCATCACAGGCAGCTACAGTTCTGGCAACTAAGTCCGTCTCAGCATCCACTGGGGTCTCACACACAGGAGAATTTAGATATACCCATAGGAAATAATCAAGGGGATTGAGGTCAGGTGACCTCGCAGGCTGTGGGATAGGACCTCCGCTTCCAATCCAGCGACCAGGAAACACAGAATTGCGATAGTTGAAGACATTCACACAGAAGTGAGGCGGTGCACCGTCATGTTGTATCCACATTCTCTCAAGAACAGCCAACGGTACGCTCTCCAACAATTCAGTTAGAACTCTGTGCATGAACCTCAAGTCGAGGTGGCCATTCAGATGGCCAGGTAGAAGATATGGTCCAATGAGATTGTCCCCTACAATGCCGGCCCAGATATTCACAGCAAAACGTACTTGATGGCGAGACTCTATTAAAGCGCGAGGGTTTTCCTCATCCCACACATGGCTGTTCCTGCTGTTCGAAGTACCACCAAAATCAAATGAGGCCTCGTCAATAAGCAGCACGATTTGGAGGAAATCTGGTTGATCCATCTGTTGTTGGAGCGACCACTGACACAATGCGAGCCTTGGTGCAAAGTCAGTCACAAGCATTGCAAGGACTCGTAGTGGGTGATATGGGTGTAATTGTTGTTCGCACTCGTACATGTAAATAAATACCACAGTCCGTGTGAACTTGTGCACATGTTAGTTGTAAATAAGCTGGAAAGAGTAATGGTAGACAAAGTTGTAGACGAGTTTACTTCTATATCTCCTTAAGCTGCCTTCTCCGACGCCAGGTTCCCTACCTCAAATTGTTCAGTGGAGCATTCTCTATGTCCTGTTACATTTTTACAAGCTCTTACGGAAATAGCTTGTAGGACGGCAGCAACTGGCTCGATTTGCGTTTGGTACCTCTTCGCTACGACACCGTTGTTCATGCTTAGTACATTGAGACTCATCCTAGTTGACATACTGATAGCTGAGCTCTGTTTTTTACTGCATTATTTGCAATTAGTATTCGTTCGCTTGGAGAAATACAAGTTAAGTATTATCTTGTTCGCTAATCATATCTGCTCCTGTCCAGCTTTCCTATGAAGACAGTTGCCGCATCACTCTGTAGCCTACCTCTCCTTACCGTTGTCTACGGAAAAAACTTTCAAAAGCCAAGATCGCATAAATATTTCTTTATTTAAGACAACCCGTTTCGACGGGCTCTGTTGTCTTCTTCAGGTCTTAAAAAATCTTTTCGCTATCAAACGTGTTAATTTTAATTTGAGTCTTTCACGTTTCATAAGAAAAAGATTTTTAAGACCTGAAGATGGCAGTAGAATCTCTCGAAATCGGTTGTTTTAAACAAAGAAATATTATGCGATCTTGTCTTTTGACTGTTTTTGCAAGTAAAATAGATCGCTCCTTCTGTCTTCTCAAAATGAGAAAATTTAATCAAACTGTGTATGAAGTTGTACACATAACCGCAATAGAAGAATGCCAATGATGTCGGTACACAACACTGCACCCGGCCCCCCAACGGATAAAATCTCCTCTCCAATCGGGCGGGGTATCTGTATCAGGCCCCAACGCTTGGCGATCCACTGTGCTCAAACAACCGACACTCAGATGCTATTCCTGAGTGAGAATGTTGTCGCCTATGCTTTCTTCATGTACAGAATATAGATGTAGTTACCTCTAACTATCTTGTCCAGCTGCGCTAAAATGCTGATCAATTGGTTATACAAGCATGTAGTACAACTGATGCCTATCTTACATCTGTTGCATGCTGGCTTCTTGATACTGCAATTTTAATTTACAACAGTGTATTGGCGAGATAAGTGATTACAGATAACACCCGAATGCTATGGTTAAACTTAATATAAATACTGTGAAAGAAGGGATTCGCCAATCGACTTCCACAACTTCTTTTTCGCTGGCAGCAATCTTTCTTTCAAGGTACCGCTTAAGATTAACAAGAACTAAGAGTTTCTCCAAATTACCTTGTTTATCTTCAAAATTCTAGCCTCTGTGGCAGAAGTGTTTGGTATGATGGCCCTCTCCTACTGGGAGATGAAATGTTCATCACAGTTATATGTCCATCAAGTTGAGAAGAGCTGGTGCCATATAGCTCATTCATACTAATCCATACCATACTGTACAATATCAATATTAAATCCAAACATGTCGATTTGTCACAGAGCCAACAGGACATGTGGCACTGATCCCGGCGAACCGTCTGTCGCATAAGTTCGTTAAGATTAGCTGCCGGTAAATCAAATTAGAGAGGTGCTGTCTGCTGATTTGACGTTATATGCGCGAAGTAGGCATCTAGAACAGAAGAAACAGTATGTCCTAAGGTTTGAATACTTGAGAGATAAGGAGAATATTGCGAATCCTACCGGGCAGTACCCCGCAATAACGCGCCGCTACCAGAGTACAGGGAGGCGAGTCTGCTCGGATCGAATTCCCTCCCGATTAGGGACAAGAGCTGGCGAGTCGGCCAGATTGGAAGCGGTTTACCACATGCAGCTAGGTGTGTATCCGGCTGGTAAGTACGTACAATCTCAGATACATGATTCGCAAACACTTAGAAAACTTGATAGTGTACAGAGTAGAGATTCCGTGTCAGGGGGTGGGGTTACTGGTGGAATCAGGATGGGTATCGGACCGCCAACTGTCACCGACATTGCCTCAGCCCATAACAATTTCGCCCTATAGAGAAGACATGGGTGAGGCGAGGAGGAAGAATAAGAATGAGAAGACGATAAACTATGGTATTTCTTTAAATAACGGAAATGAGCATTTGGCGTCATTGGACGGAGGACTCCTTGCGGGGCAGGTCTGGCCGCCTTGGTGCAGGTCTTATTACATTCGACGCCACATTGAGCGACCTGCGAACCGGATGGGGATGAAGTGATGATAACACCCAGTACCTGAGCGGAGAAAAATCTCCGACCCAGCCAGGAATCGAACCCATGCCCGTAGGACGGCAATCCGCCACCCTGACCACTCAACTATCGGGGCGGACTCCTTAAGTAATGAGAACTAGTCGAATTAATATGAGCGTTTCGAATGGCTTAGAAACAAACAAAATTAAATGAGGAAAGACACGTGTACAGTGAGTAATGACACTTTAGTAAATGCAGTGCAATGATCTTCAGCGTCTAGAACCTGCGACATTTGCCGGGCGATGATAATAGAACTGAATTTAAAAACTTGTCAGTAAAAGTAGTAGACGAATTTCGTTATTTGGGCAGTAAAAGAATCTGATGATGGCCGAAGTAGGGAAGATATAACATGCAGACCGACAATAGTGAGAAACAAATTTCTAAAACAGAATTATTTTTCCATCGAATATACATCTATCGAGTGATATAAAGTCTCTCTCTGAAGTCTGACGTGTATCCTTGTCTGTAAGTGGACGATGATAGTTCAGACAAGAAGAGAACAGAAGATTCTGAAATGTGGCGCTACAGAAGAAAATTGAAGGTTGGACAGCTGCATTAACTTATGACGAAGTTCGAAATGGATTAGAGAAGGAAATAAATTTATAGCACAATTTGACTAAAACAAGGGATTAGTTGATAGGACACATATAGAGGCATCATTTTGGTAATGGAGGCAAAGGTGTGAGGCGCATAAAATTGTAGAGGGAGACAAAGGACTTCAGTGTAATAAGCATCTTGAATTGGATGTAGATTACGGTAGTTATGCATAGATGAAGTGACTTGCGTGGGGTAGATTAGTTGGAGAGCTGCATCAAACCAGTCCTCGGACTGAATGAATACCAACAACAGCAGCAGCACAAGTATCAGAGAAGTTCTCTGAAGTTCTCTGAAATAACCAGAGAAAGTTAATCATTAAGAAGGGTTCCTATTCAAAGTGGTTTCAGCATATAATCTTAGGGCCACGAAGAATACATATCGGTTGTTTACGAAATAAAAGGATGTGATACGACCTTATTAAGTTCATTTCTCCGAGACAAGGAAGCAACCACATAGCAGTATATCGACCAGGGAAGGTAGGGTGACAAAAATTGACCGTGACAGCGAGTATCGTCGCGAATCATAAAGGCGTGAATTACAAGGTACTCGCATATATGAGACGGAGCCAGTGAGGAGCATATTTTGCTCTTCGTTTTCGGTGGTGGGGTGAATAACCTGAAACTGTGGCGGCCGCAGCAACAGCTGGCGCCGGCAGGTGCGGCGGCGGCCGACGCGTCGGACCGGCCGCGCCGCGCCGCGCCGAGCCCAGCCGAGCTGCGCCCAACTTCTTCCTCCGGAGCCTCCGCCGGGCCTTCCTCGCCGCTCAGCTGCCCGCGCCGCACAAAAAACCTCCAGCTCACACCGGGCTGAAGGCCCGGCTAGCGAACTGAGCCTCGTTACGAGCAACCGGCACAAACTCCGAGCATCTCCCACAGCGACCAGTTTCGTGTCATCCGTTCGTGGACTTCCAGTATCTTATATTATCGCCAGAATACCAGATAAAGAGTTTGTAGGCAGCGTTGCCTTTCGTAGACGCGGTCTCTTTGTGTGTTAGTACACCTACTCCATTCCAGTTCATCACGTCAGAGCGTACTTGGTTATAATCCAAGTGAAGCGCTCTGTGGACGAATTATAAACCAGTTGTTGGCCCTCGCGGTTTCCAACGTTAAGGTTGCAGTTGATGGGACGTTAAAAGCTAATGTTCCTTCTTCCTCATTCCCAACTGCCCAGAGACACTGGAGAAAGCATCTCGCTGGAGAATACGATCCTAGAAACCCTCCACAAACCATTATATGGAAGGTATAGACTTCTAATTTGTTTCAGTTATAGAACGAACGATAACACAAAATTGATGAGCCTGAGAACGAGCACATTCGACAGAATACAGTGTCTGAAGATGCCAGTCGCACTAAGCGCTATTCAGGAATGCTTCTAGCCGGCCGGAGTGGCCGTGCGGTTCTAGGCGCTACAGTCTGGAACCGAGCGACTGCTACGGTCGCAGCTTCGAATACTGCCTCGGGCATGGATGTGTGTGACGTCCTTAGGTTGGTTAGGTTTAATTAGTTCTAAGTTCTAGGCAACTGATGACCTCCGAAGTTTAGTCACATAGTGCTCAGAGCCATTTGAACCATTTGAACCAGGAATGCTTCTGTAAAAGAACATTCTTGAAAAGTGTTTTCTTTTTCTTTTTCTTAGTATGCGAAAGAAGGACTTTACACAGTACCAACCATAGTACATCTGGCTGGCGGGACGTAGAATCTCAACTGCTTAAGGGTACAAGTCTCCTATTATTTACTAGAGTAAAAGATTTAATGTCAGAATGGGATGTAACTACAGTAGACACTTATTTTCTATAGTCTGGATGGAAGTTCCAAATGTTCGCTGACTGTGCACAACCAGCAAGTCACAGTCACACTGCCGGCCGAAGTGGCCGTGCGGTTAAAGGCGCTGCAGTCTGGAACTGCAAGGCCGCTACGGTCGCAGGTTCGAATCCTGCCTCGGGCATGGATGTTTGTGATGTCTTTAGGTTAGTTAGGTTTAACTAGTTCTAAGTTCTAGGGGACTAATGACCTCAGCAGTTGAGTCCCATAGTGCTCAGAGCCATTTGAACCACAGTCACACTCGTCAGAAATCTGAGAATTCATACCAGCAGCTAAGGCTCCTGGCACCAACATTTAGACGGATCTCGTACAACGTGAAAGACGCCTTGTGCCAGATCTCCAGAGGAGTATCCCAAATCCTCCCCAGCGAGATGATAGAAACTAAAGAAATTAAGAACTATGGCGGTAAAAATTACGTATGATTTAGATAAGGCTGATCGGTACGTATTTATTTTCTAAACCGTAAGATAAAGAATATCAAAATTACACAGCGTAGTTGGACAGTAGCTCTGTGTTTCGCTGGCTCTTCTTCACAGAGTTCTACCCTAGCAGGAAGCATTGCTTGCCACGAGCATTCTTTCCAAGAAGAAGCACAGATGTCAGCCAAATCAACAGCTGTCTACCCACACATAAGAGGTTACTCGTGGTCGAAGGGAGAAATGAAGTCCGCAGCTCGTGGTTTCGCGGTAGCGTTCTCGCTTCCCGCGCCCGAGTTCCCGGGTTCGATTCCCGGCGGGGTCAGGGATTTTCTCTGCCTCGTGATGACTGGGTGTTGTGTGATGTCCTTAGGTTAGTTAGATTTAAGTAGTTCTAAGTTCTAGGGAACTGATGACCATAGATGTTAAGTCCCATAGTGCTCAAAGCCATTTGAACCATTTTTTTGAAGAAATGAAGATCGGGGTATAACGTCCAGTTGAGGAAGAGGTCATCAGAGACGGATCACAAGCTCAGATGTGGAAGGAAATCGACGATGTGCTTTCAGTGGAGCCATACAGATATATCCAGTTTAGGAAAGTAATGGGAAAGCTAGATCTCGATGATTGGATTGGAATTTGAACTGCCAACCCTTGCCTACTAGGAAACTGTTATATCTCAACGCCACCGTGGTCGAAAAGCCTGGTACAGTTTCCTGATTTCGATTGTCACCTCCGTCTTGCATTGTTTATCAGTCACTGCTGGCATGAATTTATCGCTGCAGTTCGTATCGCCACTTCTTTTCAAATAAAATATTCTTTGTCGACAGCATATTTATGTGGGACTTGTACTGCATCCATTTAGGAAATAAGAATATGTCTTCTTCTACTTAATACATTAGTTTTTTTGCGTCATCAGTCATCTCAGAGTGGTTAGATGCGCCCCTCCTCAACTTCCTCCCCTGTGCCAACCTCTTCATCGCAGAGCAGCACTTACAGCCAACATCATCAGTATTTTTTGATATTTTCCTATATCTGTCTTCACTTATAGTTTTTACTCTTCATAGCGCCCTCAGTACCATCTGAGTTATTCCTCGACGTCTTGTAACAGGTTGTCATCCTGTCCCTTCTTCTTGTCAGTGATTTGCAATTCCGAGTACCACTTCCTCATATCTTATCCGTCTACTTAATTTTCAACATCCTTATGTGGTACCACATTTCAAACGCTTCGATTTTCCTTTTCTCAGCTTTCCCAGTAGTCCATTCTTCTCTTCCATACAGTACTTGAATAACTTACATTCTCAGAAATTTCTTACTCAGATTAAGTCAGAGATTTGATATTAGAAGCCATCTTTTGGCGAGGAATAACCTCTATGCCTGTGTGAACCACCTTTTGGTGTGCTCCTTCTTTCGTCGGACACACGTTATTTTCCCGCCCAGGGAGCAGAATTCCTTCACTTAGTCCGTGATCCCCAGTTCTCATGTTAATTTTATCATTATTCTTATTTCTATTACTCCTCATCATTTTCGTATTTCTTCAGTTTATTCTCAAGTCCTATTCATAGGCTGCGACCATCGCAAAGTGGTCAGCGCGGCTGACTCTCACGCGGGGGCACCAGGTTAGATCCCCGGCAATACCAGGAATTTTTTCTTAGTGAGAGGACTGCTACGGGATGCACTCAAACTCGTGAGACCATCAGAGGAACTACTCAACAGACTGGTAGCGGTTCCGAGGTCAAGAAACCCGACGACGAGCGGGAGAGCGGTCTGCTGATCACGTGGCCCTCCATATCGCATCTGATGACGCCAGTGGCAGAGCAGGACACAGCGATAGGTTGGGCCAGATTGGATCACCTGGTCCAGAACAGGGAACTTTACCTTTTTACCGTATTCTGTGCTCACTAGACTGTTCATTTCGTTCAGCATGTGCCATGATTATTTCTTGCTTCCACTGAAGATAGCATTGCCCACGGCGGATCTTAACTTTGATATTCTTTCGCCCTGTATTTTAATCCCATTCCTGAAATTTACTTTTACTTCTGTCACTGCTTCTTCGGTGAACAGATTAAACAGTAGGGGAGAAAGGTTGCATCCCTTTCTCGCATCCCTTTCAATCCAAGCATCCCTTTCTTACATCCCTTACAATCCGAGAACTTCGTTCTTCGGCTTCCATTATTACAGTTCCCTTTTTTGGTTCTTGCAAACCTTCCCCACAGCTCACTCCTATTTTTCTCACAATTTAGAAGATCTTACAGTATTCTATATTGTTGACCGCTTCTTTATGTTAACTGTTGCTTCTATTACGAATTGCAACTTCAGAACTGCCTCTCTGATGCCTTTGCCTAAGGTCAAACTAATCGTCATCTAACACATCCTCACTTTTCTTTTCCATTGTTCTGTATATTATTCTTGTCAGCAACTTGGATGCATGATCGATTACGCTAATTGTACTATAGTTTTCACACTTATCCGCCATAGCTCTCTTAGGTAATGTGTAAATGATTTTTTTTCATGAAAGTCTGGTCGTATTTTACCAGTTCCATAGATTCTACACATAAACTTGAATAATCGTTTGCTTCCTGCTTCCCCCAAAGATTCTATAAATTCCGAACGAAGGTTATTTACGCCTTCCACCTTATTTAATGGCAAGTCTTCTATTACTCTGTTGGACTATAACTCTTTATAATGGATCACCTTTATCATCCATATCGACACACCATCCCTCCACTGTCGCGTCATCGTACATTTCGCCCCCACGTAGAGCCTTCATATTTCTCTTTCCACCTATTCGCTTTCTCCTCTACGTTTGACAATGCAATTCCCCTTGCACTTTTAATGTCGACTCTGTTACTGTTAGTTTTACTGAAGGTTGTTTAGACTTTCTTGCACGTTGAATCTGACCTTCCAGCGACCATTTCTCTTGCTATTTCTTCGCATTTTTTCTTGCAAGAATTTCGCCTGAACGTCGACGCACTTTCTATTTATGTCATTCCTAAGTGATTTATATGGCTGTAGTCATGTCTTTTCCTTCTTTCATCGATCAAATGAAGTATTACCTAACGTTTCTTCGGAGTTACTTTCCTTGTAAGTAGATTCGTCCGCCCAACTTCTGTGATTTTTCCTTTTTAGAGATGTTCATTCCTCATCAACTGAATTGGCTACTGTGGCACGCATAAGCGCAGTAACTATAGTTCTAGAGAATTTCAGACGTACATAATCATTTGGCCAGTATTTAAGCATACCACTTCCTTCCACATTGATTCTTCCTGACGATTGCCTTGAATTTCAACCTAATCTTCATCATTATAAATTGCTGTTTGGATATATATCTGCTCGAGGATACATCATACTATACCAATAATATACCATACCTGACTTCGAAATCTTTGTCTGACCATGATATAGCCCCGCTGCTGTCTCCTTGTGTCTCCTGGCCTTTTCCAAGTGTACCTTGACATCTCGGGATCTTGAACAGCGTATTGGCAATCCCTACCTGGAATTTACTGCAGAACTCTATTAGTCTTCCTTCACTCTCCTTTACACTACTATATCCATATTTTCCCATAACTCTATCTTCTATTCCTTTCACTACTATCGCTTTCCACTGATCCACGGTTATTAGTATTCCATCTCCCTTTACTTACTGCATTACACGGTGCTCTTCATGACCTAGCTGTTTTTGTTGGGGTCAATTTTATTGACATAAAAGAAATGTAAAATGTAGTCTCAACCACTGACAATCCAAAAGCCCTAATTTATACGTGTTTCGAAGCTGTTCAGAAATATCTGAACACAAATAGGCTGCTATACATAGAAACCGTTGACAAACATTCATCCTGGCGAAGTCGTCCGTAGCAGTGTTATCGTTGTTGTAAAGGTAAAACACATTCGCATGAAGCTCAATAAAAATTTCGTGATCACTTTCCTCGTAATTACGTATTCTTAGAACGTAATCCGCCATACACAGTACGTCAGTAAAAAAAGATCAGCTATCCCTATCGTGAACGTCGGTACTATCAGAGTGACAGCAAATGATCTTGATCATGTCGTTTACTGTACACGGAAAGCCGTATGTTCTCGTCATAGTTCACCATGCGGTTGGTGAAATGTTTACGATCAGAGTTTTAGGATTTAGTCTTTAGTATTACCTGCGATAGCCACACCATTTACGCCATGACTTTAGCACAACTCGGAACTCAAAGACGTTCAGCGAACGAAACCGATCGTAATATATTAAGTGCAGCGTATGCGGCCACTTCTTCTTCAGGAAAAACGCGGCCCGACATAAACACATGCGCAACAATATTTTAGCCGTAGCACATTTGGCGATGGCCTACTTTTTTTATTTTTTTTAAAGACATGGTTCCAATGGAAGTGACAACGAATTTGTTATTGACTGTTATGTGACTGTCTCTAACTTTTTTATTTTTATATAATGATGACAATGGTGTGGAAATTTTGCAGTGGTGACCGTTTATCGTCGCTTTCTATGCAAGATCTAGCTAAAGGCTGTCAAGTCAACTGAATACCTAGAGATAACAACTACGTACAGCTTAAATCGGGGCGATCACGTAGATAATGTGGGGAAGGCGAAACAAAGACTGCGTTTTATTGGCAGAACACTTAGATGACGTGATGAATCCACTAGAGGGGTTGCCTCACTATACTTAGCCGTCCTTTGCTGGAGTATAGCTGTGCAGTATGGGACCCTAACCACACAAGATTGACTGAAAACATTGAATAAGTTCAAAGAAGGGCAGTTCGTTTCCTGTTATCGCGAAGTAGGAGAGAAAGTGTGTGATACGCGAGTTGGAGCGGCAGTCCTGAAAACAAGGGCGCTTTTAGTTTGACTGGACCTTTACGAAATTCCAGTGTCCAAATTTCTCCTCCATACGCGAAAATGTTAGTTGACGCCCACCTATATAAGTAGAAACGGTCATCGTAATAAAATAAGAGAAATCAGAACTGGCACTGAAGGATTTAAGTAATAATTTTTCGGGAATCGGCTAACGGCATTGCCGCAATGGTAACACTGGTTCCCGTTAGATGACAGAAGTTAAGCGCTGTCGGGCTCGGCTATCACTTGGATGGGTCACCGTCCGGATCTGTCAAGTGCTATTGGCAAGTGGGATGCACTAGCTCTTGTGAGGCTCATTGAGGAGGTACTTGACTGAGCAGTAGCGACACCGGTCACGGAAACTGACAAGGATCGAGGCGAGTGTTATGCTGACCACATGCCCCTCCGTACCCGCCTCCGGTGACGCCTAAGGGCAGAGAATGACACGGCGGCCGGTCGATACCGTTGTGCCTTCAAGCCCTGTTCGGACGATTTTCGTTTTGTTTGTTTGTTCGAGAATGGAGCACTGAAAGATGGCAAGTCCTTTAGACCCGCCTTTCTTGTACTTCATTTATTCAATTGAGTAGACACAAACAAGTAGGGTACTTACATTAGGTTAGGAGGGCTCTTTGATCAATGAGACTACTAAAGTGGTTGACAGTGGTTGCAGTACTGAATTCAAAGGTATCTAGGTGCATGAAATTATTAGAGGCACTGGAACTGAGCGCTTGTTTTGTCGGACAGCCATGTTTGTAGCAGGGGAGGATTACTGGTGCCAGTGCGGAGAACACGGTAGATCGCGAGGGCAAGTATCGACAGAGCGAAGCGAGACTGTGACCAAACTCTAGCTCAGTGGAACCCGACGCAGAGGCCATGGCCTAAGCCACAGGGGCCCACTGGCCATGGAAAGCAGCAAGCGCAATGTAGGCCACAGTGTATTGCCCCAGAGACCAAAGGCAAAACTTTTTACTACTTCTTTCGCCTAGGTGCGACGGACCGTGACACTGACAATTATTGTCCTCGGCCGAGGAGAAGTTAATTCTGCCGTTACAGCAGGGGTTCTCACGTTGTTTCCAGGGAACATTATTGTTCGTTCGGTATCGGTTAGGCCTGTGAAAACATTTCGCCGAAGCGACCGAAATGGGACGCCACTGTAGAATGTCCGACGCTTTGTCGCTGAAAGAACTGTAGCGTTTTTTTCGAGGCCACTTACGCAGACAAGCTGCTTTGTTTCTCGAGCGTGCAAAATAAGTGATGCCTCGATATGTATGAGGATTGGAGGAACAGTTTTTTCTCGTCATGTGGAGGGATGCTGCACAGTACATGGAGTGATATATGACAGACACAGGAGAGTACGTTTTGATTGGTGGTTTTTAGCTTTTTGTCATTGCTCCACGTGGAGTGTTTCAGGGACTTGCATGTAGTGTGAGGCAGAGAAGAGAATTCAGTCGGGTGCTGTGGAGTTGATTTGAACTTGTGCCGCCGCGGAGGACAGAAGCCGTTTTGAGCTTGGGCCGTGGAGTCTGGGTGTGAAGGTGAAGACCGAGAGGACGAGACTGAGGTCCACCGTTTAGTTAGACGCAGAAGTGCGCTGGTCATCGCATTTGAGATTTCTATACGTGCATGGTGAGCACTACGCAGCACAAGCGTCAGGAACCTTTACAGTGTATTTTACTCACTGTACTGTGCGCGCTCACAGCAGGGGCAGTCGTTATCCAGTTTAAGTAGGATGTGGTAGCATGTTCCAGGAAAGACTTAAAAATCACTGTCTGCCGTATTAGTTACAGTCAGATAGCGTTCTCTGTTTTTAAAGTCAGAATTGAAATCAATTTTCCACTGTCTGTTCAACTTTCTCAACTGTGCATCAGTGCACTTCATTATACGAATACAAGCACCAGTATAGCTGGTGTGCTATATTATGTCCCATGCCATTCATGTCTTCAGGAAATAAATCTGTAGTGATACTGAATTCTGTTTGTTATTCAGGTAAACGAGATGCCTTCATCACCTTCACTAACTTCATTTATCTGTGTTGGGAGTAATAGAAGTAGTCTTGGAATAAACTAGATTGTGTCATCTTCTGTTTTACAACACAGAGTCAAATATGTTCTCATTCGTGTTTAATTTCCATTGCATATAAATTTTACGGCAGTGTAGCTGAAGGGTGGCTTTGTGTCTCAGAGATATTCAGAGGCAAAAGTTCATTGAAGGTACCCACATACTCTACCTGCGCATCAAACAGAACAGTTTGTAAAGGTAGAGCAATAGCGTGGAAGTTTTTCCATGAAACCTCTGTCAGGCCCTTAAGTGTAAATTGCAAAGTAATCAAGCAGATGTAGACGCAGAATACAGTTGCTTGAGATGAGATATTCAAAGGGGGCAGTCAATTCACTTTTATTATAATTTTGTGGGCTTGTCAAGTTATACAGTGTGCCTTCTCTCTGCCTGCGTTTTCTCTGTCTTTCGAGCGAGGGACGATTACATTTGACATTCAGCCCACCCTGTACCAGTAACCACTTGTACTAAATATGGTTGATCATTGGATATAATGAACGTGGGTGCACAAACACATGAAATTAAGTAAATTCAGGTAGACTTCCTTGGTTTAGCTTGACGACAGACGCCTGGACACAGCAGCTGAAATTTCAAAACTGGCTTGAGGTGCCAGTCAGTGTGATATCTGCGGGGTTTTCGTAGCAGAAGTCCGCGCGAGTGGCTGTCTTAAAGCCACGAACGAGAGACGCATTCGATCAAATCTCAGACGTTCAATAGATGGAAAAATTTGAGAACACGTCGCCTCTCCTGTTCTCTGATTGGAGGAGATGCCTATCACCACTGAAGAATTCGTGTCATTGACTGGTAAATTCGCTCCCTCTACGTTTTCCATCTCTGTACTCAGAGGCAAGGGAGATTCGTTTTTAGAACAGAATTTTTTGCGTCTCTGAGGAGTCGATCGCAGCAGGTTCGCTGTGCTGGGGGTGAGTACGTTTTGCTCCTTCTGTGTGCCCTTCGACACCAATTACTTTTCCGTACAGCAACTCTCTGTAACTTTAAAGCCGTTTACCAGAAATATTATGAGTTTCTCACAAGTGTTAATTTCGCTATCATTTCACTGAATTCAGAACTTGTTCTTTACCCGATCCACGTCATGCATCGTAATCCTGACTATGTTCGGGTTTCTTGTCCGCTGCCTGGAACAAGTCAGTTTTGACGACTTAACTTTGGCTAGAAAATGGTGAACATTATCTCCGGTAATTCGGGGATTGTCTGAGACTTTGCGTGTAAGCGTATTTGCGTCCGTGCTGCGATATGATGAATAATTATGATTATCAGTTTGTCCGTATAGCCCCGACCTCACATCCAATCGTCAATCAAAGTTTATTGACAGTCTCCGTGTAGAAAAACTTCTTGATCACCTTCTGGTAACATTCAAAAGTATCTTTCTGCTTTCGTTACTAGAAATAGTTCATACTAATAAACAAGTTTTCTTCGACCCGATTAGTCATAGAAACAATGGAAATATGGCATGCTATCGACACTGGGCGTGACTTTTAGAAAGTTGTACCCTACATGCGGAGTTTCATTTTCCGCCCGACAAGGAATGGTGCATAAGCAATTCAAACATAGCAAAAATTTCTGTTTACTCAGTCGAAATAAATGTAATTTTTTGTCACATGTAAGAATAAGTTTATTAGCACTTCGTGCAATTAGAACTGGACTGATTCTGGTTGCTCATACGGAAATCAGAATATTAAACACATTTCCAAGGAGTATATTATATTCCATGTTGAACTTTCATAAAGTTGATAAGTAAAGGATCATTACCTAGTTCCAACTTTTTAAAATATTACTGCTACGTTTTACGGCCAGTTGCCTACGTTCTTATTGCCGGCCGTTTAGGTCTCTTAGCCACTGCGCTTGATACAGAGAATTGAGGTTACCATGAGGTCATCCCCATCCCTAACTGCCAAGCCCACCGTTGCCCGACCACGTGGAGCGAACCTTTTATTTTCTCTTTTTCCATCTTGTTTTTATGCAGCATTTATACTTAGATTAACAAAAACATACACGATTTAGAAAACCGGAAATTATAATAATTGATTTCTTTCAAGTAGGGAAATAATGAGAGGATACAACAGAATGTGGAATAAAGATTAGTACCGCCACCTTGGCGTCAGGAGTTGAAATTCTCGGAATGTTTTCGAGCCGTTGATATCCTGTCGTATACTACAATGGGCGTTCAAAAAGTTTTGTACAGTCGTCTCTTATTGTTTTATTTTTTGCAGGAGGAGAAAGAAATTTTTTGTAAACATACTTGAAAAATTTAGCTATAAACTGAGCCTACTCGATTTAGCCTCCATCAGCTGTGACGCATCTGGCCTAAATGTTCATTCCATGATGTAAATTCACTTTGTTAAAATTTTGGGGATTGACTTTTACACCATCACTTGCCACAGGAAACAAGGTCTTTCCCACTATCAAATGTTTTACCGCGCAGGTGGGCCTTCAGACGACAAAAGAGGTAAAAATCAGACGGTGCCAAGTCCGGACTGTAAGGAGAATGAGGAACAATTTTCCAACCCATTTTCCTGATCTTCTCTTGCGTCATAAGGGCTGTATGGGGTTTGGTCATTGTCATGGTGTAGTCTGATGAGCTGACCCTGAAGCTGTGGTCTGTGGGTCTTGATGGCACGTCGCAGCTTGTACAGTGACAAGCAGTAACGGTCCCGGTTAATTGTGGAGGCAGGTTCCAAAAAGTCAATGTAAATGACACCACACTGAACCCAAAAGAAGGAGGCCGTCGCATTTCGGCCTGCTGTTCGTGAACGTCTTGGTTTCTTCTTCCAAGGGGAACCCAGATGACACCACTCCATGGATTGGGTTTTGCTCTCAGGTTCGGACAAAAACAACCATGTTTCATCCTGGTAATGACGCTGTCAAAACACTGTTTCCACTCTTCAGTAAAGGTCTTTGTGAGACCCTCGCACACATTCTTCCTCATCGTTCTCATTTCTCTTGTCAATAATCTAGGCACCTAACGTGCCCAGATATTTCTGTACCATAGTGACTGTACCAGTGATACCACACTACCCAATGACAAACGAGTCATTTCAGCAAGCTGTAGTGTCGTCACATGTCTGTAATTTTGGATTATTTGATCAATGGTCTCCTTATTAACATCACTCACTGCTGTCGATGGTCTACCGCATCGTGGATTATCCAGCAGAGAGAAATCACCTTCTTTAAACCTCTGCAACCACCGCTGGATGCTGCTACGATCCACTGTGTCCTCCCCATAAAGACGGAGCAACTTCCTGTGAATCGATGTGGCAGAGTCATCGCCGGTGTTGAAGAGGAACTCCATCACCGTGCGTTGTCGTAACCTGACATCTACTTCACCTATAAATAAAAGAAAATACTTTTATACACCAACTTATAGCTAAACGTTCCAAGTACGGTCACAAAAAATTTCATTCTCCTCCTACAAAAAATAAAAAAAATTAGAGATTACTGTGCAGAATTTTTTGGACGCCCTTTGTACTTGGTTTATTTGAAGTGTCGTCGCTTCATTCTTTTGGTGCCTTCTGTCGTAAAATGTACAATGTTTCATGAACCAGGTTTACTATTATCAATATCTACATGTAATATATTACCTGTTAGTGTCTGCTTCTAGTATATTGATCTGTTTGCGGGTTTATAGTGACACTTTGGTTTAATCGGTCACTTTCTATACCTAGTTTATATCTATTTACTTAATAGATGTCAGCTAATTAATGTATGTTTGCAACTTCGTAGCAGATTGAAACTAAATGCCAGACCTAGAGTCGAACCCGGGACCTTAGGCTTCCGCGGGCAAGCCCTCAACCAACTGAGTTCTTGCCCGCGAAATGCAAAGGTCTCAACTCCGAGTCCTGGTCTCAACTAACTGAACACTTGTCCACGAAAATAAAAGGTCCCGGATTCGAGTTTCGGTTCGACACATAGTTTTAATCTGCCAGAAAGTTTCGTATCAGCAGCACTACGCTGCAGAATAGAAATTCGACTCTTGTTCTTACGTCGATCATTGTACCTATGTACCCTGTGCAGTCCGTTTTAGTGCTGCATACTTTTGTTGTCTGCGGTGTGATCTTCTATTAAGTATTCAGTACGAAGTGGTACAGGGATGGTGCCGACTGGTGTATCCACACGTCTTCATTGCGTGCTGTATTGTGTATGGTGTTCAGTGATAGATATTTACTGTGTTGTCATTTCCAACTTATTCATTGAACATTATTTTGCAAGGAGAGAATTAAGAACTGTTGGTATAAAGACAGTAAAACGAAAGACCAAACACAAGCTCTCGCCATTCACATTTGTGTAATTTTGTGTGCATCTGGTTGTTGCTGTTACTGAAGTGTCTTGCTTCTACACGGAGTTTTTTTTTTTTTTTTTTGTCTCATATCGACAGCTCGTCGCAGCAGAGCTATGATTTCTTCTGCATACGACAGTCGTGGCTTCGGCCCAAAATAAGTGCTTCGTTCGTGGGTCGGTTTATGTGTACTCTAAGAGATGCATAATTAGTTTCAAACTGAGAACAGAACGGCAGATTTGGTAATTAAATAAAATAAATATATAACTCTGTGTAATGCATGTCTCACGTAATCAAGCATGCACTATTTGATTCTAAACGCTTTCCCAACTTAGTGATACTTAATAAAACTTCCTCGAAATATTTTTCCAATCCAAAAATTTCCTTTGCCTTTTCTTTTCATGGCTTGTATAAAAATTCGAATAAATATAATATATTGAACATTATTTCGCTTTATTTGCAGTGCAAGTAACGTAATAACTTAAAGTAAAAAAAATTCCTCAGATGGGATTAATCCCATGACCCTCCGATTACCTTTCTGCATTCTTATCACTACGCCAACTGCTGCATGAGAACGACTCTGACCTAAATGGCTCTCACCTCGCCTGATCTTCGGCAAAAATGATACTTATTTCTAAAAAATAGGACTTCTGAAGCTCCCACTTCCATCTAGTTCACTTCTGGCCAATCCCCGTGTATACCATAAACTTTGACCGATAAATGGCGAGTAGGCGCGGACCCATTGTCGATGATGTTTTCGAAATGTTGACTGTCATTATTAATACGAATGACGGGCAGTTTGGCTCATTTGGTTGTGATTTCTCCTTCGGAGATCATACTCAACCGTATATTAACTTTCTTTTAGATGGGTGAACTTTTCAACAAGGCAGTGCTCCTTTCGATTCGGCTTCACGACCGTGACAAAACTAACACGATCGAGACCTGGCCCCTAAATTCAGCAGACCTTACCTTACTTTAGCATCAGTGAGAGTAGCTCGATGTTTGTGTCGAGCTCGTTATGCAGATCCTCCACCACACACTCTTCAACGACTGTGAGAAGCACTGCAGAGAGCATGGTTCCAGATTTTCATCAAAAAGTATCAGCATCCGACTGTGCATCATCCAACTTGTCATGTGCAGAGTGGGCTCGAAATGATGGTCGCTTTGAATGCGAGCAGGTGTAAATAATGTGAATCGACAATTCTCATTAACCTCGAACTATTTGTCGTGGCGAGTTAGCAAGTAGCTGATTTTCGACCTTGAACTGTTCCTTTACTCTGTCCCATATTTCATTAAATACTATTGCTTTACCACAGATGTATTCTTGCTCTCTGAAAAAGAAAAAAAAAAAAAGCAGAAATGCTGGACCTCCTGCATAGTCATAGGGAAACGATGTGCAGAGTTCTTTTGAGCGGTGAAGGAAACGAATACAGACGTGAGTGGAATCAAATCAGTCTTGCTTCGAGAACGACCACTAACTACTGTCACTGCACATATACTAATTTGCAGCATCACTATAGTTTCCTTTGTGTAAGAATTCATATTCGATGTTTCTGAATTTGGGGAAAATTGTCACAGCGTTAAGGCTCAGTCCAGCATCGAAATACTGCACGCTAATATGCAAAAACAAGGAAATTTGGGGTTACACTGTAGTCTCCATAGTAATAAAGAAAAGGATGTCAGATGTTAACAAAACTAAAGCACTATGTGCGTCATGTATTTCTGAGCTTTTACAGGGTGTTTCTGTGCACTCAATAATGGGGGACAATGTTTTCTTAATTTGGAAAAATAAATCGTTTGAGTGGTGGTGCACCATGTGGCCATCAGTCAAAATACGATGTCCGTGTCTCTGTCTTTTGTTGGCGACTTTAAACTTCATCTTGCAGTGCCAGTGGCAAGTGGATATTTCAACAGATCCTTTGCATGTGCCATCGTAAACAAACGAATGTCAGAGAGACAGAGTAAAACAAAATTAATTCGGTGGAATAAAGCTCATGCAACTCATGAACATTTGTCACCGGAACTCGCTATTGACAAAATACCAGCATTAGTGGAGACGGGATTTTCGAAACTGTTAAGTGTGTACTTTATTTCACAGAATCCAAGTACATCTAAGAACCAGGAGTAGTCAAGAATTTGAATTATCTGTCATGACATAAGCTAGCAGACAGAAACTGTGCTGTTGAACTGTGCCTATGCCTTCTCTGGTTTTTGCAGAGAGCGTAGATTCAAATGGTTCAAATGGCTCAGAGCACTATGGGACTTAACTTCTGAGGTCATCAGTCCCCTAGAACTTAGAACTACTTAAACCTAACTAACCTAAGGACATCACACACATCCATGCCCGAGGCATGATTCGAACCTGCGACCGTAGCGGTCGCAAGGTTCCAAACTGTAGCGCCCAGAACCGCTCGGCCACAGGGCGTAGATCTGTGATGAGCGAGATGTCTAGATGAAGGCGAGAGACAAAACAACAAGGAGAAGTCGAATTTTAATACAATTAACACAATGGTGACCGGTGATTTTCTGTTATTTTTCATTCTTGGAAGACAGTGAAAAATCATTGCCAAAATGCACCCTTCCAGACGATTCAGGAAGCTTACGAATAAAACGGCTATAATCGTCAACAAAAATTGCAGCTGGTGATTTACACGTGGTGGATTGATATTCATCATAACAACAGAGAAACCAGTAATTTTTTTAGCATCTCGCACATGTTGTACATGTCACATTTTTACGACTACATGGTTGTTTTCAAGTTTCCATAGATAAACAACTTGGTTTACGTTCATAAAAGGTTCCCTCTCATTGCACGGTTTGGCAGAAAACCACTCATAATCCTTCATTTCGCCAAACTTTGGTGAGGATAGTTGGTGATGTACAATGAAATGTGTTTTGATGCAGTCTGGGATATGACTTCTCTTTCTCTCTGGATGAAAGAAGAGTAGTTTAAAAGCGTTTTTGTGAAACTCTTTACCTTCGCAGGGTTGTCCTAGCGGAATGCATTTGCGAGGAATGACTTTAATACTGCACAGTGCTAATCCTTCCTCTTGGAAAATCACATCATATAACTGTGGATTTGTTTGCCATCCCCACGGGTCAATTAACAGGAGAAATCTGTTATCCTAAACATAGGCTTTCATTACATCAGCCAAAAAAGTTTTATATAAGACTGTTGTAATTTTCCCATATTCTAATGAAGTAAAAATGACATACCTGTATTTTTCCGCAGACTCATTCACTGGTTACAGAATCCTCGTCTCAAAAGAGACAGTACTGCCTTGTAAGCGTACGTAGATTGTTGGCAATAATCTTCCAGAAAGATTATATCATATTGTCCTACATCCGGGTGTCTTATTTTATTCATATCCTACCGTTTCACGAGAACTGCTTTGGCCCTCGATAGTCGAAGTTTCGGTTATAGATCGATTGGTACCGGCATCTTGGAAAGAAAACATAGAATTGTAAATATTTTATTACATATGACGCTGAAAGAGCATTTCGATTAACGTTGACGCATGAGAATTCTCGGCAGCGGTTTCATCAATATTGGCAGTCTCTTTTTTTCTGACATAAATTTCGTAATTTTCCTCTGATGCATCTTATACTTCCGTTTGAACTCTCTGACCCAAGTTTCCGAGGATCTGATTTTCAAATTTGGAAACTGGCTCGTAGCAGCAAGTGCCCATTTTTTAATATATTTCTGTGGTGACTTGTCAGTTAAAACTCCGCGTTTCTACAAAGCGATCGTATGTCCAGGTATCAACTGTGTAATATTTTTCATTCCGCGTTCTATCGTTTTTAATGTGTTCTTTCCAGATTTTCAAATCTCGCTTTAAGTGAGATGCTCCTTTTGTTTGTAGACTGTTTAGTTTCCACTTTGGATTAAGAACTGTTACAATCGAGTGGAACGAAATCTAAATCTTCTTTCATATTTTTTTCATTTTGTTCATAATCATTGCTTGACGAAGTGTCACCCTTCCATTCACTATTTTATGATGTATTTTACGTCCAATTTGAATGTGGTCCTCGGTTATTACCATGGAGCTTTCTGATGTAATCAGATCTATCGTCTTCAGTCAAAAAATATAAACAATATTCCAGCACCGTTTCCAATCGCTGCTTCGATGCTTTGCTGTGCATGCTATCAATGTGTGGCTCGTGTTCGTCTACCGACGTTCAAGGCACATCAATATCGTCACTTGTGCTATGAGATAATTTCGATCGACTCGATATTTTTCACTGTATTCTTACTGTGGTTTCACATTATTTTCGAAAACCTTGTGTTATTCGGTTGACAACTAGCCAGCGAATGGTCTCCGTAGCCGCGGCCAGCGTTGTGCCCAACGGCCAATGGACCGAGTTGACCTGCACTGGGAACCTATTGCTCGCGAGCTGTTGTCGTGGGCTGCTCAAAGTTTAAAATGAAGTTCACGGAGTATGCAGTCCTGTACACTTTCATTACATTACCCTCCTGCAAAGTCCTCGTAAATGCCGTAAGTGCAATCCTTTCTTGCAAATTTACTTAACGATAACAAATTTTCCTTTGTCTTTCCTTCGCATTTATTTTGTGAAACTATTAATAAATACACTATACTGTGCATTATTTCGGTTTGTTTGCATTGTAAGTAATGTAAAAACTGAAAGTAAAGAAAGGAAATAAGGTCTCTACATAATGACTCGACGCCAGGACCCTCCGATTACTATTGTTATACTATTTCTGCTACGCAAACCACCAACATAAATGGCTCATTTGTAAATGCCTGGCTGTCTGGAGGTTCCACTTCTGTCATTCTCATTTCTGGCCAAGCCCTGCATCTACCATAAATTTTGACGAGATCGGTGATGACGTGGAGGCGCGGCCCCTTGTGAGACTATATCACTGCCTCCTACTCTGCATGTGATTTCCTTAGTGAGTGCAGAATGCTCATTCCCTGACCTTCCTTATCTCGTCTATCATTAGCATGGGTGCAGCAGAACTGAGACTGTTTGGCTGGGTGTCTCGTTGATAATGCGGACAGTAAGCTGTTCCACTGAAGCACGTGAGTTGGGCTTCACGCTCTGTACCTCGTTATGAATCACGTGTGGAGCGCCGCAATTTCCACAAAGATTGTTCGCAATAAAGCTATTACAAAATCCCCAGCATACTTTTATACCAGAGGCATTCACTCAGTATTCCACTGTTTCCTAAACACTATGTCCTTGGCCCGAAAGTGCATCAGTGTCCTGTTTAGCATTCGTAAACAACCAATTTCTATACTCTTGACAGCAATAAATGAAATGTGTACAGTTTGTCATTACCTTTGCACCTTTATTCCGTCAGTTCATGTTGCGAGACATACACAAAGTGTGTCGGCTGCTGTAGCGTTCTCTCTAATTTTTTAAAACTGAATTTCAGTTGCCCTTTAAAGACAACTAACTTAGGGAAAAATTCTTTTTTTTATTCATTGTGTCATCATTCGCAATTTACGTTTTAGTAATATATTCTTAGCGATATATTTAATTTACCAATATAACATTCCGATGAACGTAACTAAATAATATGCGAACATTTCGTTTCTTCAACCATTTTTCAATGAGACAAAAAATTTAAAAAAGTTATTGCTAAGAAACGAAGAGCAACGGCAGCTTGAGATCCTAAGCTTCATGTTCTCATGATCTTTGGCAAGAGTGTCAGGTGTTGCAGTAACTGTATTAGCAGCTTGAGAGGACGAACTTCAGTCGGCTGTGGCATTCACTTGCTCACATAAAAGTATTAAAACAATGGGCCAAGATGAATCGTTATAACGATGAAATATATTAATCTTATAGTCCCTTAAAATACAAAATACAAACGGTTCAGTCACAATAATGTGACCACAACCTATGTTCAATGTCACCGCGCAGTATCCATTCTCAGACAGCAGGTGGCAGCACTAGCAGTAGAGGATACACAAAGCATGTCGTTGTTGTAATGTTGAAAAGGACCAATTTATCTGACGTCCAAAGGGTGCATGATCATTGGCTTCCGTTGAAAGTGTGGAAATATTTCCAGAATAGCTAAGTTTGTAAACTGTTCGCGCCGCCCCAGTTAAAGTCCACCGCGCATGGCAAAATGTCGCTACCCATAACAGGCATCGAGACAACTGTGGTGCATCACTATGCTCGCGTCCGGTATAACACCTGCCGCGCTGTCGCATGGTAGCCACGCTGTCTTGGGGGTCTTGTGGCGGTCCACGCTGCTCCCCTCTTCGGAGGTTCGAGTTCTCCGTCGGCCATGGGTGTGCGTGTTGTCGTTAGTGTAAGTTAGTTTAAGTTAGATTAAGTAATGTTCAAGCTTAGGGACCGATGACCTCAGAAGTGTGGTCCCGTAAGATGTTACCACAAATTTCCAAACAAGTCCGTTATCAGCTGCTGACGTAATCACATTTGCAAGTAAGTTGTGGTCCTGGAAAGACGCCAATCAGTGGCCAAGATGCGTCGTCGTCGTGTCCATCGTGTGTACCGCTGGTGTCCTACCATATATAAAACTCTTCTCGATGTCGAGACTAGTTATAATATGAATGTGGACACCGCTGAAGTTATCAACGTTCTACAAGGGCCTGATGTGTTCCGTGGTGGCAGAGTGGACTTTGCACTCACAAACATTCAAGAAGCTGTTGCAGAATCATGAAGTACTACAGCTACTGTGCTCATTGATTCTGCTCTTCGATCCCTGGCAACGAGCTTGGAGACTTTCCCACCTCGAGATATTATCGCTTATAGGACATATGTGATCATTCAATCCTGTGTTGCAACTAGGAGCGAAATATTGACTAATTTTTGTATTAATAAACTTGTGTGTGTTGGTGCTAGACGTTTGTGCAAACTGCCAAAAGAAATGGCAGGGGCGAACGACGAGTGCTGGGATGTGTACGGACGATTAGATGGATTAGATGTGCATCTGTTGACCAACTGGCGACCCAGATGAACCAAGGGGCTACCAACAGTGTCTCCTCAACAACAATTCAGCGAACGTTGCTAAGTATGATGGGCCTCAGCGGGAACTGTCCGGTTCGGGCACCTATGCCGACTGCTACTCATCGGCGACGAAGGCGGGTTCAAAAATGGTTCGTATGGCTCTGAGCATTACGGGACTTAACTGCTGAGGTCATCAGTCTCCTAGAACTTAGAACTACTTAAACCTAACTAACCTAAGGACATCACACACATCCATGCCCGAGGCAGGATTCGAACCTGCGTCCGTAGCGGTCGTGCTGTTCTAGACTGTAGCGCCACGAAGGCGGAATTGTGCAAGTCAGCGCCACAACTGGACTTCCAAAGAATGATGACAGGTGGAATTTTCAGATGAATCACGTTTTATGCTCTGTCTAACAGGTGGCCGTTGGCCTGCACGCCGTGAAACATCTGAAAGAAAACACACCGTAACAGTCGACGGAGGGAACCAGGCCATAAGAGGAAGCATCATGGTCTAGGGAATGTTTTTATGACATTCCCTGGGCGATCTCGCCATTCTGGAAGGCACAGTGGATCTTTGGGTACCATGTCCATCCTCACAAGCAATTTTTTTTTTCCTCGCCAGGATGGCATCTACCAGCAGGACAATGCAACGTTTCGCACATTTCGGAGTGTACGTTCGTGTTTCGAAGAGCAGAAGGGTGAGTTTCCCATACTCTCCTGGCCACCAAACGCACCCGATGTAAACCCAGTCGAGAATCTGTGGGACCACCTCGATCGGGCTGTAAGCGCCATGGGTCCTCTCTCAAGAATCCTAGTGCAACTGGCCAAGCCACTGAGGACGGCATGGTTCCACATGCCTGACGGTACCTTCCACAATCTCAGTGACGCTTTTCCTTGCACGTCTCGCAGCGGTCCCGTGGTGCAACAGGTGACTGTTCAGGCTTTTCACAGGTGGTCACATTAATGGGGCTGGTCAGTGTATTAACTTCACAATAACGTACCGAATACAAAACGAAACAAAATTGGACGTTACACGTGACTGCATAGGCGCTGTGAGTATCAATGTCATTAATTTGGTGACACTGCACTTGATGTACAGGATTTTTTTTTAGTGGCAAACAATATCGTAAACTTTTTAGAAGGAGAGAAGGTATGATTCATCTGACAGAAGTAGCAATGACGTTCATGATGCTGGAATCTCAACAGAACAGCAAAACATTATCTGGAACCTATATGTGGCTCACCTAAGAACGGAGAAACCTCTTCGGCGGCTTCGTACGTGCCAGAAATCGTGCCCAATGCACCACACCCCTTAAAAGAAAGAAAAGAAAAATATGGATCGAATGTGAAGTAGAGCGGCCCGGTGGCGTATTTTCGTACAGTTCCGGCAGCAGTAAGTGGGGCCGACGTGGTGCAACGTTACGGTTTCTGGCGTCGAATCTCCAGCCGGCGGGAGTTATTGGTGTGCTAAGCCCTGCGAATGAGACGATAGCGGCTTAAGCAGACGGCGTCGCTACACGAATGTCAGTTATGGCGCCGGACACGAATAAACTCGCTTGTATACGCCTGAGGTGTCGCCAGGGGTTATCGTGAATGAATAGAGGCGGCGGACCGGACGCCGGGCCGCGACGCGTCGTTACGGGCGGGCGTGCGACGCCGTGGCCTGCTCTGAAAAGGACAACCCGTTTCGGCTGCTCTCCTTTTGTGTTGTCGGACTCTGCTGTCGGTTGCTCGTACAATCGAGTCGATATCGTACGAAACTCAGTGACTAGTCTACTACTAGAAAGAATTTCTGAAACATTGAATCATTGTTCACAACTCACAGTGTACAGCTATCCATAGTGTGATGATCCTTATTGACCACTCTGAATTCGTGAAAGGTGAATGATTTTCGTGTCTTGTAGCTGAAAATGCGACGCGAACTACTGATGGCATAAATGTAATAATAATGTAAGAAACTTCCTGGCAGATTAAAACTGTGTGCCCGACCGAGACTCGAACTCGGGACCTTTGCCTTTCGCGGGCAAGTGCTCTACCATCTGAGCTACCTTTTTTTTTTTTTTTTTTTTTTTCAAAGCCAAATTCAAATTTCTTTTTCCTTTAAGAACAAATTATGAGGAATAAATAAGGAAAAGCTTTTTAAGTCGTCGTGCGACTTGTAGTTAAAGTCCAGTTCTTACAGGAGCTCCTGAAGTGTATCCGCCTACAGCATGCCAGCTCGTCCAAACGTGTCTTCTCATGGCGTAGGCGTGGGTTCTGGGTAGCAGATCTATTCAGTTCGGTTCGGTTTATACAGTTTTCAGCTTCTCAGGGCTTGGACGTTCCAGCTACTAGGTGGGTCATCGAAAGTGCTCCGTAAGAAATTGGAAAAATATTGTTTATAGTGTGGGTTGCGTATCAGGACGCTGTGTCGTTCGTTGAGATAAGTCCAATATCCTAGCGTAGACTTGTCGCCAGAAGTAAAAAGATAGCGGATCGTGTGGCCACTGATCCAATTCACAGAGTTAGTTGTGGCGGAGGGGTAGAAAGTCTTATCGGGGTACAAAAGCATGTGGACGTCGATCTGAGCCGGTGTCTGGCGAGTAAGAAACGCCAAAATTCGCCGCGCAAGTGTCCAGACGTCTAGCGCTGTGCCACAGTGGAATCGGTGGACATCCGTGTCATCCACTCCACAGTGGATGCAGAGGGATGAATCGGCGAGATGGATGCGGTGCAGACGATCTCGGTTAACTTGTTTGCCATTCACGGTGATGTACCACGCTGATTGAACGTCCGATTCGAGAAAACGCGCATGGATCGCCTTCCATATGTGTCGCCACACGTACTGTGGATACTTACGTTCGATGGCGTTGGACGGGCGGCACTGTTGTAACAGTTCGGAGACTGTTTTCGTGAGGTACAAACGGGTAAGTGGTAAGGACCGGTAGATACAACTGAACTCCAGGAAAAATCGTTGGATGTAATAAAAGGGGGTTGGAATGGTCGATACCAGTACTGGGGCGGACAAGGAGGCCGGTGCAAAGTTGTGAAGCAGGAGGCTAGTAAGGCTCTGCGGGCAACGATACCAAAGTTTTAGTTGGGAGCTGACGTATAGTGCCTTGACACGAGTCGGCACGTGGATGAGTCCTACCCCGCCACGATCTCGTGGCAGTGCAAGGGATTCATACTGCACCTTGAATAACATCCCCGAGCTGACGAAGGAGCCGAAAGCCATCAACAGTCGTCGCGCCAGGAGATTTGGGACTGGTAGTACTTGAGCCACGTGTGGTATACGGGAAGCATGATACATGTTCACGTATTGCGCGCGTTGGATAACGTCGAGAGCTCGTAGCCGGTGATCTGCGAGATTTGCTCTGATTGTCTGTAGCAAGCGTCTACCATTGATAGTCGCTGAGCGGCGCAGGTCTGCTGTGAAATCAAGTCCAAGACACCGTATGGTGGCGGCGACACTAAGGGGGGCAGCGCATCTCTCCGGCAAGCCCTCACCAATGAGCAGGACCTTGGATTTTGACACGTTGAGGCAGCTCCCCGACGCTTCGCCGTAAGTCGCCACCCATGTCAGTGCAGCTCGTACTTCATCTTCACTGCGCAGATATAGTACTATGTCGTCTGCGTAGGCTGTACAACAAAAACGGTGGCCTTGCACAGCCATACCTTCCAAACGTTGGCGCATGCCCTGGAGCAGGGGTTCCAAGGCGAAAGCATACAAAATCGTGGAAAGAGGGCATCCTTGTCGTACAGATCGTGCGATGACCAGGGACGGTGTAAGACGACCATTGTACATGATTTTAGAGGTTGCACTACTCAACAGGCGCATAACCGCTGTGACAATACCGCCAGGAAAACCCATATGCTGAAGAACTGTCCGTAAATAGAAGTGGTCAACACGGTCGAAAGCCTGGCTAAAGTCCAGTGAAGCCAAGGCGCCAGGGAGACGCTGATGATGCGCTAATGCTATCATGTCTCTGTAACGGCAAAGGGCCGTACGGATGTTGTTGTCGCCTCCTAGGGAAATCTGGTCGCAGGATGTGACGTAACGTGCGACCTTCTTGAGTCGCGATGCCAGTAGCCGTGTGAATATTTTCATGTCGCTGTTGAGCAAAGTAATTGGTCGATAGTCCTGGACCCTCGATAACCCGCGCGGTTTATGTACGGGGATAATAATGCCTTCTAGAAAGGCGCTCGGGACCACTGTCATCGGTGACATCAGCTCTTGTGCGATTGCCGTCCACGTGGAAGCCAACAAATAGTGAAAACTTTTATAAAATTCGATGGGTATACCGTCAGTTCCAGGAGATCTGTTATCGGAACCCGCCTTGATAGCGTCTACCACTTCATCTGTGGTGACGTCGTCTTGGAGGTCATGCACTGCATCCTCCGGAAAAGTGTTCGTAGTAAGCTGAGCGACTTCTGTGATCAGTGCTGCAGAATGCGGTACGGCTGCGTATAGGCCGGCAAAATGAGCATGGAGAGCACGACCGATGCTTTGTTGGGTCTCATGCCGGCGCCCTTCCACATCAGTGAGGACTTGGATCAGAGCTCGTCGTCGTCGTTGTCTTTCCTGAAGGAGGTGGTACATCGACGGACGTTCTTGAGGGATTCGATTAGAAGCTCGAGAACGGACTACAGTGCCTTCCAAGTTACGCCGCATGATCAAGGAGATCTGCGCCTTCGTGCGATGGACCATCGACTGCCGGGCTGGCGAGAAAGGCATCGTCGTACAGTCACGTAGAATGGTGTAGTAGAAGTGCAGGGTATTAGTCTGCCACGCCTTAAATTCCTTCCCATAACTCATCAGAGTCTTCCTGAGGGTCGGCTTTGCACAGGAGAGCCACCATGATAAGGTGGAGTCATAGGCTTCTCGACGATGGTGGCAGCGTGCCCACGCGTCTTCGACCATACGGCGACAGTCTGAGGAGGTCAGGTGAGCGACGTTGAGTTTCCACAGACCACGACTATGCCACACTTGCTGTTGGGCGAGAGTGACGTCACAGAGGTACGCATCATGGTCTGAAAAGGCCAAGGGCCAGACTTCCGCATGACGTGTGCCATCAGCAAGGGAGCGGGTAACGTAGATGCGATCTATGCGGCTTGACGAGTGAGAGGTGTAGAATGTATATCCCGGTTGAATTCCGCGGAGCTTCTTCCATGTGTCAACAAGTCGGAGACGGTCGATGACCACTGAGAGAGATGCACAAGGGGAATGTCGCGGGAGTTGGTCCGCGGGCTCTTGTGTCGAGTTAAAATCCCCACCGAGTACCAAATCGTCCTGTGGACCGGTGAAGAGGGATGTGACGCTTTCGGCAAAAAAAGTTTGTCGGTCACGACGGCGGCCAGTGCCGGACGGAGCGTAGATATTAATAATACGCACGCCGAACAGTGTGAGGGCCATACCTCGCGCAGTGGGGAGGTAGATGACGTCCTCTGCAGGGAGTCCGTCGCGTAGCAGGATGGCGACGCCCTACCGGTATCGGATGCGGGGGAAACATGAGCGTTGTATCCGGTGGGAACTAGGAAGTCAGCCACAAACACCTCTTGTAAGAGTGCTATATCCACATCCGCAAAATAGTGTCTCTGAACATGGCCAGTTTATGGGGGGCACGAATGGTGGCAAGATTCATCGTGGCGATACGATATTGCTGTGTACGGCCATCCTCAGTATTTGCAGAACGTGCGGTAGAACTAGTCGGCAGGTGGAGACCCGCCGGTGGTCCCGCCGTGGTGATAATTACTGGCGGGGCGCCAGCCCCAGTGTCGCCGAGGTGGACTCCTGTGCAGACACGCTGGCAGTCTGTTCCACTTCTTCTTCAACGTCATCGGCCCAGGAAGCTGACGACGTGGACATGTGACGGTCACGTACTTCCGGAACGGGTGTTGTGGATTCCGCAACATGAGTGGCAGGGGGACCGCCGTCATCATTCGTTGACAACGGCGAGGACACGTCCCTGGCTGGGAGAGTAGGCGTCACAGGAGGGGCGCCTGTTGCTGCCACATCGCGTGACTGGACGCAATGTGGGAGATCACCGTCAGACATCAGGTCGACATCTCGTGGGGCCGTCTGAGAAAGGGCGTCATCGGAAGGCGTTCGTCGTCGTTTCCTGTGTTTGCGAGGAGACCGCTGTTTTCTGATGTGGCCTTCTGAATCAGAATGTGGTCGCCCGTCGTCTGACGCCGAACCCGTCTGGACAAAGGCAGACGTTGGCACGACACCGAGGTCGACGTCCATGGTTCCAACAGGAACAGCGGTTTCGGTCTGCAAACCGGACGGTCCTGAAGCGAGCACTGGAGGCGACACCGTGCTTGTGTCCTCGGCGCGTTGTGCTGCGGCGGGTGGCGTTGACGATGCTGCTGGCGCAATCGAGATTGGTACGACGGGGTCCTGTGCAACCTTGGCGTAGGTGATGGGCAAGGACGTGACCGTCGAAGCCTGGGTCTCTTCACGTAACGGCGTCTGAATTAAACGGCGGTGTAAGCATTCGGAACGTACATGTCCCTCCTGGCCACATCCTGCGCACGTTCGTGGCTGTCCATCATACATGACGATGGCCCTCACACCGCCAATCAGCAGGTACGATGGGACACGTTTCGTCAGCTCAATTTTTATTTGCCGGACGCCATTTAATACGGGGTAGGTCGTAAATGTTTGCCACTTCTCCGCGATGTGACCCAAGACGGTGCCATATGGTTGGAAAGCGGCAATGACCACATCCTGAGGCACCTCGAACGGGAGCTCAAACACCCGCAATGTCCGGAGACCGAATCCAGCATGGGCGACTGTCACAGCACCCATATGTCCATCAGAGTGTTTAAATTTCAGTCCGTTGGCATGACGGTCAGTTATGTCATTGCAAATTTCCTCCGTCGACATCTTGATGTAGACAACACTTCCAGTGATGGAAAAATGTATGCCGATTACGTCCTGGGGGTTCAAACGTAGATCCTCGCGTATGAACTGTTCGACTTCGAAAGCTCTGGGTCGTGGATGTTCGGCCTGAAACGTTACTTTGATCGTTGCACGGCGGTACGAGTGCGCCATGGTGTACGTTAGTACTGGACTCGATATACACAAACACCGCGACGCGGAAGTAAACACCGCCGAGAGCGGAGCGTCGGACGGCGCGCGGAGCAGCTCCGCACGCTAGCACGGCTGCGAGCCGACTGAGCTACCGAAGCACGACTCAGGGCCGGTACTCACAGCTTTACTTCTGCCAGTACCTCGTCTCCTACCTTCCAAACTTTGCACTGGCAGAAGAAAAGCTGTGAGTACCGGGCGTGAGTCGTGCTTCGGTAGCTCAGATGGTAGAGCACTTGCCCGCGAAACGCAAAGGTCCCGAGTTCGAGTCTCGGTCGGGCACACAGTTTTAATCTGCCAGGAAGTTTCATATCAGCGCACACTCCGCTGAAGAGTGAAAATCTCATTCTGGAATAATGTAAGAACTGAAACATCCCTCATGAATAAAAAAATACGACAGGAAATATATATTTTTAATTCTTTGGTTCATATAAATCCTCTCACTTCAAGGCTATGGTGCAGCAGCCTTAGTGATATACTTTCAGCAAGAAAAACAGTCTATTGTAAATGAACACACCGCCATTTGACTGTATAGTTGTTTATTTAATTATAACCCATGTTTCGGCCTTTTTTGACATTTTAACCTGATTGAGTTTATGTCATTAACATATATTGCATGACACCAAACTCATCAAGCTCCTGAAATATGTGTTAATGACATAAACTCAGTCACTTGAAAATGACACAAAAAGCCGAAACCTGGGTCGTAATTAAACAATAATACAGTCAAATGTCAGTGCGTTCATTCAAAATGTATTGTATCACTGTTGCTCAGCAAAATCAAAACCACACTAATTTGTAAATGACGTTATTTACGCATTTCATCTTTTTGAAGTATCTTCAGAATTGGTTACTGCGCTGTGGGCAAGTTCCAAATCTAACACAGAGAATGAAAACACCGTGTATCTCTGTTTTACATAATCTGATTTCTATCCAAAAAAATTCAGAGTGTATTCTAATACCACAGAACTGTGCTGCTCAGCAAATTAGTCTTCTACGCTGTTTTATCCTCATTTTTCCGAGATTTTGCACGTATTATTGTATCTTGCATTGTCTACGTTATGATGTAGGTAAGTCATAAAAATAACCTTTAAGTACAACCCGACATCTATAGTCGCATTTTAAGCATTAATAAGATTGGAAATTCATACAAAGCAGCCAATTCAAACCTAAGGTACGCCTTAATGAACCATCCCGAAAAATTCAATTTGTGTGCGAGATTGAAAATCGAGACAAGATTTTGCTATTGTTGTTGTTGTGGTCTTCAGTCCAGAGACTGGTTTGATGCAGCTCTCCATACTATTCTATCCTGTGCAAGCTTCTTCACCTCCGAGTAACTGCTGCAACCCTCTGAATCTGCTTAATGTATTCATCTCTTGGTCTTTAACTAAAGTTTTTACCCTCCACGCTTTCCCCTAATACCAAATTTGTGATCCCTTGATGACTCAGAACGTGTCCTGCCAACCGCTCCGCTCTTCTATTCAAGTTGTGCCACAAATTCCTTTTCTCCCGAATTCTGTTCAGTACCTCCTCATTAGTTACGTGACCTACCCATCTAATTTTCAGCATTCTTCTGTAGCACCACAAATGGAAAAACCTATTTTGTTCTTGTCTAAACTACTTATCGTTCAGCTTTTGTATGTCCATCCTTTCAGCAGGACGTCTCTGGGACGACGGCCGTTTACTATCTAGACCAAAAATGAAAACCCCTACAGCCGTCCTTACAGCCTGAAGATGACGCATTGAAGCGTCGAAACTGGTAGCGACAAAACAAAATAAAATCATAGGGACGGCTGTAGGTGTTTTTGTTCTTTGTCACGATTTATCGTCCGTTTCACTTCCATACAGCGCTACACTCTATACAAATACTTTCAGAAGACAGCCCCTGACACTCGATGTTAACAAATTTCTCTTCTACGGAAACGCTTTCCTTGCCATTGCCAGTCTACATTTTACATCCTCTCTACTTCGACCATCATCAGTTATTTTGCTCCCCAAATAGCAAAACTCATCTACTACTTTAAATGACTCATTTCCTAATCTAATTCCCACAGTATTACCTGATACTGTGGGACTACATTCCATTATCCTCATTTTGCTTTTGTTGATGTTCAACTTATATCCTGCTTCCAAGACACTGTCCCTTCCCTGCAACTGCTCTTCCAAGTCCTTTGCTGTCTCTGACAGAATAACAATGTCATCGGCACATCTCAGATTTTTTATTACTTCTCCAATAATTTTAATTCCTACTTCAATTTTTTCTTTTGTTTGCTTTACAGCTTGCTCAATATATAGGTTGAATAACACCGGGGATAGGCTACAACTCTGTCTCACTTCCTTCCCAAACATTGCTTCCTTTCATGCCCCTCGACTCTTATAACTGCCATCTTCCTTTACAGCTTGCTCAATATATAGATTGAATAACATCGGGGATAGGCTACAACCTTGTCTCACTCTCTTCCCAACCACTGCTACCCTTTCATGTCCCCTCGACTCTTATAACTGGCATCCGGTTTCTGTATAAATTGTAAACAGCTTTTCGCTCCCTATATTTTACCCATGCCACCTTCATCCGAAAACGGTTTACGGTCCTACTTTACTCTTTCATTTCCACTCTATATGCCTACTATGTAGAAGACGAGTAGTACAAGGAAAAAGATTTCAGTCGCCCCCGAGACGTAGTTGTAACACAAAATTTTTTCAGGTAAGCCAAATCTCCGTATTCGAGTTTAGATCTAGCAGAAAGGTTTAATTTATCAAGTTTCCAATTACAGTTGCTGACAAGAGATAATAATGTTCAACAGCTCATAGGGAGATAGGCATGTATCACTTCCAGTGACTCCATGCGTAGCTAAGCTCTGAGGTACTGAAGTCAGTCTTTCAATAAATGATTGCCCCACTAAACTCAGTAATACACATCTGCCCTGAGATACTTAATAAAAACTGGAATGACCAGTGCTTCCTTCCAGGCAACTGGGATGCTCCGTTACTTCCGCGGCCTTCGACAAACTACAGAGCGGAGAGAGACCAGACTAGCGTATTCAGCCGTTAATCGAAAGAAGAACATTTTAATCACATTGACATTTTCTTCATTATGTGTTAGGATTTATATTCTATCTGAACATTTCTTTCAACAGCGTTCGTTTTTAGGCCTATCTGACAGCTTAAAAGGAGAATTTTAGTGCCATCTTCTCCTGATGTTTTCAAAAACAGAAGTGTACCAAGATTAAAGTTTGAAGTTCCGTCAAAGACAAGATCGTTAGAGCAGAAACACAATCTGATTGTGATGGAATTTGGTCGCGTCATTTTCAAAGGAACCTCCCCAGCATATGCCTTTAACTATTTAAGGATACAACGGAACACTTAAATATGGATGGTTGGATTCGGATTTAAACTGTCGCTCATCCGAACTTTTTTGTTTTGATTTTTGTGTTACACCATCCGTGATATCATCACTAGTGTGATAACTGTTGGTGGGATGGGTTACATTGACAAAAACGAGGTAGTTGAGAATCTTTGCTCTGTCTTGCTAAGGTTCATAACATGTATTATTTCAGCCCGAAGCCTGCCCATGGTAATAAGTCAGTACTACGACTATTAATAATCCACATTCAAAGAGTTAAATAACGATAGATTAAAATTTCTTTCATTGACAGTAGAGTACTCATCTTTGTCTGATCTGATAGTGAGTCTTGACTATGGTGAATCCTGCAGATTCGTGCGAGACGAATACGTAGAGATGTTCGTCTAACAAACATGTAACATTTATATGATAACTTAATAGATTTTGCTGTGTGTTATAGGTGACTGACTTATTCAGAGGGACTGAAGCTGTTCACCTGACTGTGTTGGTAAAAATGGTCTCTGTTGCAGAATTTTAAGCAACATATCAAATACTTGATTTGTAAATAAAACCGCCTTTTCTAGTTGCACTACAATTTATTTCTCCCAGGCGCTTTTCATCTTGTTTTACTCTAAGGCATCTTCAGTGTGATAGTTTTTTGGCATCTGCGTTTCCTCTTATCTGGTCATTTCCGAAACATAAGCACATTTTTATATTCCGAACGTACAAAATCTCCATGCTTTTCTAAGAACCAACAGGTGACATTTCTGTGCTAACTTTATAGCGTCTGTTGTATGAAATGCGTGCCTGACTTAATCAGAAGGACTCTGAAGCTCTTCACCTGGCAGCGTAGGTGGTTGTGGTCTTATTTTTAGACTGTCATGCAAGAGAGCAAATCTCCATCCTTATCTAAGCCGCAGGACTGTCATAGGATCTGAAAACACCCGCTGGTATTCTTTATGGACTAATTAATACATTAGCATCCAATTTCTGTGCAAAACTGACGACAAGAAAATATGAGCCTAGAGACAATTTCCATCGTACAGATTCAGATTCCTTCATCTACATTAATTGAACATAGTGCTAATTTAGTTCGGGAACAGATTGTAGCCACAATGTTTATTTAGTGCCGCTCATAACATCATTTCTTTGGAAAACTTATAACACACAGCCCTGATTTCTGCTCTTTTCTACTTTTCTCTGAGCATGTTAAATCACGAAAAAAAAATTCTGTTCCTCTCGACGGTTGACATTATAAACGGTAGAAAACTGTTGCTTCTTGAAAATTGGGAAACATGTTGATTTTGTAAATAAATTGATTTCTGTATAGTTGATGGCCGGTGAATATTTAGTTGTTGAACGTATGTAATTCTCAAAATGAGTTTCTAGAAAGAGGACAGTAGACTGTAAGAATAAGAAGTATTTACCTGGCTTGTACACTCTAACACATTTCAACCAAAACGATCTTCACGGAGCAACCTTGCATCGACTTCTTCTCGTCAAATGTAGTATAACTGTCATATCGATAGCGAGCTGCGAAATTTATTTCCTGGTGAAGAATTGCTATGACATGTACTGATCACACACAGTCACTAACAAAACATCTGCCAGCCAGGAGGCCTTCGTTAGGGTCTAATTTGTCGGTGTCCTCATTTTGTGTAGAAGGAACAAGAAGAAATGATGTATAATGAAGATTGGAGGCCCATTAGAGACTTATTACAGTGGCAAGAGGCTAGCGTACACAATTTAGCGGTGTGTGAACAAAAGAATATGCGCCGTAGAGAACAGATTGCGATGGAATGCAGTTTCTAGCCGGTCGGCTGCACCTCACGGGAAACATATTTAACGTATGCTACGGTTGTATATCACAGTGAGCTCAACACACTGCATTCCAATGCTGAATGCGAACTGGCTTTTTCAAGTCCATTAGCTGCGAAGATGTCAGCCATCCATAAGGTCGTCCGGTCGTTTCTCACCTTTGGGAGCTCATTCAGTCCATATACGTCACAAATGGGCTATCTGAACACATTTTGAAGTCAATGAGCCCCCTTATAAGAAAGTGCAGACGAGTACAAGTCGGTTTAAGCATTATCTATCTGTGACGAGACCAACATGTCTGTCTTTAGTATGTGTTGCAAGTAACGTAAGAAATGCCTTAAGCGTGATGTTTGTTCTTTATTTTTCTGGCAGTAGAATCTTTGAGCGGAGCGTTTAGGTCTTAGGGTGCAGTACTGCACATTGCGTAGTCTATATGCAAGAATAACTAGGTTAAATTTTCTTAACTCTTAAATTCCTTAGTAGCTGTCAAAACAAATATACTTTACATCCAGGAGAGTGTTGATCATTTAGTCATACGAATATAGTCCACTGAGTTACCTGAATTTTCGTATTGCGTTTGGACACAACAATAATCTGTTATGTTAACAACATTAACGGGAACAATTTTTTTGGAAATATCAGGTGTTGACCAATGAAACGCTTACTTTTTTCTGTGTATCAGGTATTTACTGCAGTCGACTTCTCAGCCTATTCCGAATGAAGACGGAAATTCAGTGTAAAGTCTCTATGTGCGTGACTTACAGTTCGGGTAGTGATCTTGTTATTGGATTTGGTTTTGGCCCTTTAGCTCGTTGAAGACGTGAACCTGGGTCGATGATATGGCCCTTAATCCTAACGCTTAGTTAAGAATGGTTCAGTCTAATAAGAAAACCTATCGTTGAGCTAATCATAATCACTACAGTGCCTTTTATTTAGATACATTTCTCCATAAAAATGAAAAAGAAACCTTCCTGAAAATTAGTTTTAGACATTTAACCCATTTACTTCAGTATGTGCACACGCACGCACTCTCTCTCTCTCTCTCTCTCTCTCTCTCTCTCACACACACACACACACACACAGAGAGAGAGAGAGAGAGAGAGAGAGACAGAGAGAGAGAGAGAGAAAGAGTTTCTTTACTATATACTAACACTCCGTGAAACGTGGAAAACTAATGGGAAATCCTAATAGAGCAACTATGACAGTAGGCTTAAAAATTAATTGCAAAAAGGCTAAAACAATGTATAACCAGTACTCTGAAATGAAAGTAATACCATTAGCAATGACTGCTTTGCATTTAATAAATCTCAACGCAAATGCTGGGTAGGCAGCAACAGAAATGCAAACAAGTGTAATAATATTCCGCACTAATATTTGTGAACTAAACACAGTTTTCTGAAACCGAAAGTTTATTACCAGTGCGCATGGACGTTTAGTACGGTATCCGTTACAAAATTAAAGGCTTAACAGCTAGAAAAGAAGGGAAGGGAAACCAAACAGACTGGAATGAAAGACCTAGGAATGACCGTAATGAAAATAAAGTAATGGTGGATGTGACATGTACCCATGTCTCAAGTTACACGCGTGGCCGTCGTTGCTCCATGTTTTCTGATTTCATTTGCCAACGTCTAGGTCTAGGTCTCCCTTACCTATTTGAATCATTGGTCTCTGTACCATCTAGTGAATGGTTTTTGCATATTTAACTGTCAGAAGTTAAAACGGATATCGTACACTGATTGTGAACTTTCCTTTTCAGGCAGATCGTAAGCTCGGGTTTGATTAATTTACCAAAACCACTGTGGACTATTCACAGTGAACTATGTACTATCACCTACATGAGTCCTCTTGGGACGGAACCAACAGTCAATAAAAATTTGTCAGAGGCTGCTATCTGTATACAGTGCAGGGGTTTTAGAACGGTGTGAACCCAAGGTACAACTATACCAAGATGAAAAAGGTGCACAGGACAGCATTCAAGCAAGCATATATAATGTGGATACATGAATAGTGAAAATGGATAACGATCAGATTATACAAACACACAATCCGAGTCATAATAAAAAAATCGAGTACGAACAGTCAGCTTGAGTTGTAGCTTAATGGAACCACACTAAACGGCCAAAATATTATGACCACTGTTCACCGCGGCGTTGGATGCCGCTTGGTACCGTTGCGGGCACGTGATGCGGTAAGGAAGGTATGTAAACGGAGCAGAGACGGACGGGGGATCACCCTAGAGAAGATATTGGCTGCAATGGGGAAATCCATTGAGATAAGTGACCCTGACAGAGGGCAGATTATTATTACACAGAGCCTGTGAACCAGTATCTCGAAAACGGCGAAGCTGGTAGAATGGTCACGTGCTACTGTCGTGAACATCTACGGAGAGCAGGAGAAGAACAGTGAAACTACCACTAGTCGTTACGTGGTTAAAAGTCCAGGACTCTTCACAGATCGTGGGGTTCGGCGGCTTGTCCGCTCTATAAAGTAGGAGAGATCGTGATGTGTGGCATCTCTGCCAAAGAACACAATGCTGGGGCACGCACTAGTGTTTCGGATCACACTGTTCATGATATATTGTTGGAACTCCGCAGCATACTACCCCTACGTGTTCCCGTGTTGACCCAACGATTTCGACATCGCTGTCACCATGTACACAAATTAGCAGTCCGTTATTTACGGGAATTACATGACGTTTGTGTGGACATATGATGCCCCATACCTTCACAAACCTACTAACAAACTGTAGAATGGATGGTATGCTGAATCGGTGCTATATTCCGTTCCAAAGATGGACTAACAAGCTATTAAGCATGTGGTCATAATGTTTTGGCTCGTGTGTGTGTCGTGTGTGTGTGTGTGTGTGTGTGTGTGTGTGTGTGTGTGTGTGTGTGTAGAAAACTCGGAATATGTACTCTCTTGTGACAATGTGCCACTCTTAACGTGCAGTGGTCTTAGCATGCGATGATATGTGTAACTGACTTTCTGAAGTCCCAATGCAGATTACAACTCTTCAGTTTTCACATTGAACCTGTTACCCTGAGCTCAATTTTTTGCGACGGCGTACTGAAAAGTAAAGCCTCCGAATTTTTTAGTGTAAACTCTTAAGGCTTTTTTTTAAAAAAAACAACAGTTATTAACATTCTATATCTTTATTCTTCATGTCTGCGTATTTGCTGCCCTCCGCCGCCACAGGGCTCCGAAACGTAGCGTGTTACTATGTCGGTGGCTGAGAAACAGCGTGCCGTAATCGGGTTTAGAATTGGAATGATTTGTCCACACATAGAGTACCCCCTCCTTCAGCATTCCCATGGCAGACCACACACGAGCGCTGCGAAATATGCAATAGTCCTGACGTGGCCCCATCCGATTTGCATCTGCTTACTCGTCTGGAGAAATGTGTTCGTGTCTAGGGTGACTGCGTTGAGAAATAAATATTTACACATGAGGAATAAAGATTTAGAATGTTAATAACGTTTGTTTTATTTAAAAAGCTATAAGAGCTTCCATATAAATTCCAAGGCTTTGCTTTTCAGCATGTTCTCGTAATCTTGGTGCAACGTGAACAGTACGTTCAGTGCAAATGTTGACGAGTTACATATGTAACCTACATAACTACAGCTCCATAATGGCCGTGGCTTCCTGAAACACGTAATACAGACTGTTAATAAATTTGTTGAATAAGTCTGATAGGTTGTCGCGAGTGCCTTTAGTAGGCGTAAATTCCGCTTTTATGAAGAGACAAAACGAATATGCAAGTAATGGAAGGTGGCAGGACGGGGAATGTTGACTTGTTCCATGTTCTAAACGGGGGAGACACTGTAACGAATTCTCGAATCTATATAAAGTTCTCTCACTAGAGAGACAAAGTTACGCAATCTGAGTGTAGCAAGTGAACCATCACAATCAGGACGAGAAAGTTGTTTTCTAGAAAAGATTTGAATGTGGAAGGAAAGGTGAATAAAGCTGATTTTCCAGAAGGAAGTATCCCTTAAACTGAGAGATTAAGTAAGATGGAGAAAGAGGAAAAAAATATCCAAGAAAACCTAAAAAAGATAATGGAAAGATTAATGGTATATGTGATAAGGCAGACAAGTCAAGAAAAATCAGAGAAAGAAAATAAACTATAGGGGGCAACAAAGATGAGAAAAAGAAAAGCATATTATCGTGTATATACAAGATACACAGAAATGAAAATATTAGCACGACGCAAAAACGGAGTGAAGGCTGCACCAAAGTAGTAGAAATGCCCATAACATAAAATAAACCGTAGACTGACAACGAGTCATTTTCGAAGGACTACCTGAAAGTATGAGAACAGACCTTCGCTGTTGTAAGTCTTAGTAATCAGAGAACTACGACGACCACAGGCGATGCTTGTTTTTTACTGGGGAAATGAATGAAATACACAGCGCGGACCATAGGCCAACAAAAAACACAAACCAAATGGTGTCTGTTCAGCATCTGGCGGCCGGTGGTCAGCGTCTGTTCCTCTAGTTGAGATGGCTGCACTAAAATCTTCTCGAACTCAAAAATCGAGTCGTATACCTGTGGTCTCAACAGAGATCGCCACAAAAACCAAAATTCAACTTGAATGCATGATAATGCATGATGGAAAAGACGACCACAGCGTCACTACCCCAGGCACCAGTCGATAGGCTGTATTTACCTGATCATCAGATTCTGGGGGCTCAGGGAGAAGAATCAGAGCTTCTGAAAGACTTCTCACACTGTCAAAACGAAATGTAACAAAATTATTGGCACAATTAATGTGAACGCCCTCACTAAAACAGGCAAATTAAAGCAACTCACCAACGCAATGGGAAAATTTGACCTGAAAATCACTGCACTGCAAGAGACAAGTTTCATGGATGCAGGACACTTTAACACAGAGAATTACAGTATCTACAAGGGGAAAACGTGCTATAAAAGTAAGAGACAAACTACCACTTTTCGGAACTGGATTCGACTCAGTTACAGAATTCACGTCTCCCAATGAAAGAGTTTCCCTGCTTTCAGTAAAATCAGCTAATAGAGCCGACACTTTTATTAATGTGCACGCACCCACAAATCGCCACAATAAAATCGACCCTGAAACAGTGGACACTTTCTGGGGAACACTAGAAGAAACAACAGATAAAATACCAAGGCAGCATCTGAATATCTTGCTAAGCGATTTTAAAGCACAGTTAGGCAAGGAAAAAAATCAGAGGTACCACTGGCCCCCATACCAAACACAAACGTACCAACAAGAATGTTGGAAAGCTAATCGACGTCTGCAGAAGCTTCGGATCATGAGTACCCAATTTCAAAAATCTGCACATAAATTAACCTCATGGAGATCACCCAGTCTTACACAGGGTGAATACCAAATTGACCATGTCGCAATTTTCAAGGAAAACATAAAAGAAATTCTGAACGTAAGAACCCGCAAAGGTATCTTTGACTCAGATCATCATCTTCTCCAAATAAAAACAAAATTTCAACCCAGTAGAATGCTAAAAAGGCCACCCAAAAGTACCAAACCAGATCCGGAATATCTGAAACTCAACAAAGAAAAAATCATCATGCAGATCAATTAAGAGATATCAACAGACTGGAAGAAACTAACAAAGAAAATTCAGGAAGCATTCAAATTAGGGCAAACCTCTCGCACCAGGAAACATCGCTGGTGGAACGCAGCCTGCGACCAGACAGTCGACAACCGAATAACTGCGTGGAAAAAAATTTACCTGTCAGAAAACTGAAGAAAACTGTGAGGACTTTCTTAAAACCCAAAAACAGATTTCAGAATATAATTAGAAAAGAAAATCTGGGATATGGTAACAAAAGACTGTGAAATCCAGCAAGATTTGGTTCAAATGGCTCTGAGCACCATGGGACTCAGCTGCTGTGGTCATTAGTCCCCTAGAACTTAGAACTACTTAAACCTAACTAACCTAAGGACATCACACACATCCATGCCCGAGGCAGGATTCGAACCGGCGACCGTAGCAGTCGCACGGTTCCGGACTGCGCGCCTAGAACCGCGAGACCACCGCGGCCGGCCCAGCAAGATTTCATCAAAAATAGTAAAAGAAATTTCTATAAGATTTTCAGAGAAAACTTACAGGGATACCAAGCGCCTTGCTTGTGCTTCAAAAAACCCGATAGCTCTTCGGAAACTAACACGAAAAATAACTGCAAAATCATACCCCAATATTTCAGTTCCCTCCTCAACTACGAACCATCGCAAGAAAGACTTGTCTTCCATTCTCCAGTATCCACACACCCCAACTCACATACCCCGAATCTCGAAGAAATTATGAAGATAGTTAAACAGTTGAAAAATAACAAAGCACCAGGAGAAGAGAGGATCATTGCTGAATTCTGGAAACTTAACGATCCTATACTTATCAGAAACTACATCATATAATATCAGACACATGGATGACGGAGCAAATACGAAAGGACTGGAAATGCGCTCTAGTTCACCCGCTTCACAAAAAGAGCTACAAGATGGACATCAACAATTACAGAGAAATTTCCCTGCTCCCAGTCGCTTACAAAATCCTTTCCAAAGCACTTTTAAACATTATAGACTCTCAAGCGGATCCACTAATTGGTGAATACCAGGCCGGATTCAGAAAAGGATGATCATGTGCGGAAAAGATCTGATGCTTAAAGACGATATTACAAATGAGGAAATGCAGAAACACAGTGATTACATTCATCGACTTCAGCATACGATTCAGTTGACCGTGAAACCCTGTTTAAAATCATGAAAGAATTCGGGATCGACCGGAAGACACGAAAAATGACAGAACAGACGCTTACAGGAACAAGAACCAAAGTGAAATTCATATGGGCGAAATATCAGAACCCTTCGAAATCAAAACTGGAGTCCCGCAGAGGGAGGGACAATCCGAAGTGCTTTTCAATGTTTTTCTAGAAAAGATCTTCAGGGAATGGGAATCTCATCTAAAGGGTATCCAAACTGGTATCAAAAAAGAGAACCGAATTAAAGTTAAGTGCCTTGCTTTCGCTGACGATATTGCAAATATCGCTAAGAACAGAAGCGATTCACGCAGTGGAAAAACTACATGAAATTTCTCAAAAAAACCGGACTACCATCTTATGAAAAAACCAAATAAATTTAAAGCCAGCCAGAGAATAAATCCCCTTTAATCACAAAACATGGTAAAATTGCGTAAGTCTGCCACTTTAAATACAGTGGAAAAACTATAGAGTCCTCAGGATTAAACCGAATCACTAATGAACAAAGAATAACCAAGCTCCAGAAGGCGTACAAGCTAACATGGACGCATTACAACAAGAAGTGCATTTCGACATATGCAAAATAAGGCACTATAGAACAGTGATTCTATCAGAAGCAATCTGCGCAGTTGAAACAATGGTGACTGATGTTCATTCATAAATTAGGGAAACAGAAAAGGAGAATAGAAAAATTCTCAGGAACATTTAGGGGGCAATCAAGTAAAACGGCATTTGGATGAAGAGACCACAAAACGAGCTCTATATAAAGACCAACACAGTACCAGATGAAATCAGAAATCGCTGAGCCAAATTTTATACACATATCTAAAGGATGAAAGACTCCAGAACAGCAAGGAAACTTTATCCAGTAACTTAACGCACCAGTCTATATGTATATATTCTGTGTAGCATTTACGCTTTATTATAATATGGAACTCATAAAAATCTCAGAAATAACGCTAAAATTTTGAGTGGAACAAAACTGATTTAATCAAGTGGGTCTGATGCACTTGAAAACCGCACACATAAATAGAAGATTTTAGATATGTGTAAACGGTCCAGCAAGAGCTCCCTTTATTATATTAAAGCATGTGACGGATACTACAAAGCTTTAAAATATGTGTGTATATCTGCGTGGAAACGCTACTGACTAATATTCAACCGTCATTTCTCCGACGTCTGTTGTGCTGACGGAAAACCTTCAGTCTGGACCCGTGTCTTATCTACATGACTTTCAGCATGAACCCACAATAAAAATTCAAATGGGTCACGTCACGTGAACGAGCTGGTCTCGAAACAGTAGTATCAACGCTGTGGCTGGTACAACCTGTCTGAGTCAATAAATATCGAAACTACACGACCGGCACTGACAGCTTTCACTTACTGTCAATATATGCTGATTTATTTCGCAGACACGATTGAGTGCAGCGCGTCGTCTGCTTTGTATATGACAACAGACGTGACACACAAAATTAGAGACTCATGAAACAAACCTAGGTTCACTGAAGATCACAGAATGACATCAACGATGCTGCAGCATACTGGACTGATGTTGGTAGAGACGTGAAATAAGTGAATAGATGCTGATAGAGGTTGAAAGTGGTAGACTGCACTGCAACTTTTGTTGATACTATTACTCCCGTCCCTCCACCGCACCGAGGCCCTTTCTAACCCACCTTCCACGTGACACAGCTGTTCACGAGAAGATGTGAAAAGGTACAATGGTACTGTAGCGGCACCACCATTTAAGATGGGAAAAGGATAGCTTCGGTGCAATATTGCTGAGCACACAAGTTACAGCCGGGTGCAGACCTGTTGACAATAAGTCACTCTACCAGCGGTTGCGAAGTAGAATGGAGGCCACAGGGTTGTAGAGGCGTTGAAAAGAGTAAACGCAGCGGTTTACATAGCGCCAGTTACAGGCAGAAGGGGCTCGCTGGCCCAACCCAAGTGTAATGAGTACATGACTCGGAGTGGCGCGTTAGCAAAAAGGGGGTGCACAGCCATGTATAAATAGGTGCCGGTTCACAAACATGGCATTCAAGTGTGGCAGCTCTACAGGATGGCAAGGCGTGTCACATCACTTGCTACACACAGCAGCAGTGGGGCGCCAGCACTCCAGTCCACGGTGGGTCGCTGGTTCGACCCTCTGAGGCCAACGTGGAGTCCGTAGCCAGCCAGCGTCGGGCCACTCGACGGCTCGCTACCGCAGGCAGTCTTGTCGGCTCCCAGCACACGCCAGAGGCATCCCAAGGTGAGTGCCGCGGGTTCGGACGCCGGATCGCGGGTGCTTGTTGTCACCGCGATCTTAGCCACGCTGGCGAGGAAGCACACTGGGGGCCGCCTTGCAGCTCCAAGCAGAGCGGTGCTGAGGCAACAGGGACGGAGACTGCTGAGTCGACTGCTGGCGCATCCTGACGTCGTCACAACTCCGCGGCCGTACAAGGCCGACACACAGCAGTGGTCCTCTTTCTTCACCTGCCATGCGGAGCGTGATGAAGAGGTTCGAATCAACTGGAGAACTGGGCGTCGTTTCGGGAAGAGGACGACGACTGGTTGTTGGACCACAGGTGGTTGACGAAATCGCTGTTGCTATGGCAGAAGAAGCTGCGAGCAAATCCTGATCGTCAGGAGTGGGCTTGTTTTATCACGATAGTTGAACATCCCCGGTTCAACTGTACGGAGAGTGCTTCAAACCGTTCTCAAATGGTATCCTTACAAGATCCATATCGTAGTACAGACTGCACCACAGGAAGCATGATGACGTGTTGACTTGCCGGCCGGGGTGGCCAAGCGGTTAAAGGCGCTACAGTCTGGAACCGCGCGACCGCTACGGTCGCAGGTTCGAATCCTGCCTTGGGCATGGATGTGTGTGATGTCCTTAGGTGAGTTAGGTTTAACTAGTTCTAAGTTCTAGGGGACTGATGACCTTAGAAGTTAAGTCCCATAGTGCTCAGAGCCATTTGAACCATTTTTTGAACGTGTTGACTTCGTTCTCCACTTTCTCGCAAGGATTGAAGTTGATGAAGACGGATTATCCTATAAACAGACGAAGCTATTTTTTCTCTGACAGGTGAGCTGAACACACAGAATTGCCGAGTCACTATGCATGAAGTTCCTCTATATGATGAACGTGTCACCGTATGGCGTGGATTCACGGCTACGTTTATGATTGGCCTATTCTCTTTTGAACAGGTTAGCTCTCAAGGACCAAAGACGTGCAATGTGACTGGCCAGCGTCACTGCGATACGCTTCGCCATCATATCATATCCGACCTACAGGAGAGAGACGCATTGAACTCAACAGTTTTCATGCAGGATGGGGCCTCTCTACACATCGCACATGAAGTTCACCTGCTTCTCCGAAACACATTTGGAAACGATCGAATTACCAGTCGATCGTTTCCAAATGCTTGGCCGACACGATTATCTTATCTCACTCCCTGTGATTTCTGGTTGTGGGGCTACGTGGACAGGTTTTACCAAGGGAACACTCACACATGTGCTGATCATAGGCGCAGCATATCAAGAGCGGTAGCCAGAATATCTAGTCATGCTTAATTCTGCTGTGCAGAATGCAATCCTGCGCTTTCAGGCTCTTCTGGTCACTAATGGACGCCATAATGAGCACCTTGTGTAGCAGTAATGGTACCGGTATGTAATGGTATGATGTATCGCAGCAGCACATAAAAAGGGTTTGAACTGAACTGATTGTGCATTTGTTCTTTTCCCCATGTCCTTGACATTAATGCTATCAAGTTTGGCCCTCGTCAAACAAACTGACGTTTCTCACGATATATACGCCTGTTATAAACATTTCTCCTAATATTAACACTGTCATAACCATTTCTCGTAATATCTACACCTTTTGTTACCATTTCTCCTAATAAGCATTCGTTTCATAACTATTTCTCCTAATACGTGTACCTTTCGGTCTTGCCCGCCCCCGGTAGCTGAGTGGTCAGCACGACAGAATGTCAATCCTAAAGGCCCGGGTTCGATTCTCGGCTGGATCGGAGATTTTCTCCGCTCAGGGTCTGGATATTGTGTTGTCCTAATCATGATCATTTCATCCCCATCGACACGCAAGTCTCCGAAGTGGCGTCAAATCGAAAGACTTGCACCCGGCGAACGGTCTACCCGATGGGAGGCTCTAGTCACACGACATTTTCTACCTTTCAGTCTCAATCTAGACCGCGCTCAGATTTCACACACTCGTACAGTGATGTGCAGCGTGCGAGACAAACTACACGACATAGTGCTCCAGATTTTTTTCTAAAACGTTTATTGCCTGGCCTATATTAATCAGGAGTCACAGAAGAATGCACACCGCAGACAGCCACTGCATTGTCTCCTGCTTGTTTCTGTCAGCTCCCACCGGTAGTGTTCTCCACACACGAAACGGGGAAACAGTCCAAATTCAAACGGAAAGAAAACCACACACTTTAAATTTTATGAGAAGAGAAGAGATTTTTTGTAATAATCGCCTATGAAGCAGGCAGCTTCAGCAGAACGAAGTGTGCGAGCACGGGGATGTAGTTGCAATCTCTTTCAAAGCTATCCGCTCTGTCAGGAGAATTTCATTGAGGATCATTTTCTTCTGAAGATACACTCAACGTTCTTGAAACATCATCTCAACCTCACAGAACTCGTGACTCACTTCCTTCACTCCTGAGGGTTACCTACCGCCTTTACAATGTGGTGAGCTTCCAGCCGCTCCACGAAATTGTAACATCTGTGGAAGAATGCAAACATTTTCATTGGAGATTCGCTCCTCCCACTAGAAGCATTCCTCAGCAGTTGCCGCTTGTAAGTACGGCGTTTCGGAACTCTTTTCCCGACGAGAACTTGTTGCATTTACCAAATAAGTTTGGCAGGAAGCGAACTCCCTACCAGAGGAAGTAGTTCTGTACTAAGATGGCGTGTTTCCACTCAACAACTGACTTGTCACAGAACAAATTAGACTAAGAAAAAAAAAAAAAGTTGGCGAAACAATTTTAACGACCACCCGCATAATCTAGCGTGTTAAACCGCCGCTTCCGGGACAGGGAGGTGCCCCGTCACGCGATTAAATCTGCGTGACGGATAAACGATCAGGATCGGTATGGTGACCAGCCTGGATGTAGTTTTTCGGCGGTTTTCCACAACCCAGACTATGTGAATATTGGGCTAGTGCCCAAAGCCCGCCCCTGTTACACGAGTCACAAATATTTATATTACTTTCGCTCACTTTCACGTGCGTAACGCCGCATGCTCACAGTTGGGGTACACGCATATCACCCCGGGTCAGGAGGGGGGATGGGGAAATGGGATGACCACAGGAAGGGCATCCGGCCGCCTCATAAACTAATGTGTTAAATCGGTTAGTAACCATGACGATCATGCGCTGATACCGGACAAAGGAAGAAGGAAAACCATAAGATATCTAAAACAAGAAGATATCTGTACCAATATTCGGCTGTGGTGTCATGATGACATAAAAGCAAGACACTGATTTTAAATTTTTTAACACTGCTCTAGAGCTAGCTCATTGAACGATGACTAAGTAATCTAATAGTCTTACTGTCTGTGACAGCATCGAAGTTCTGCTAGGTTAATAACGCACTGGGCGACATTTGGCGAATAATTCGACACTATGGGATGTTTGCGGTAATGTGACAAATGTCCGATGACTGCTGGTGCGATAAATGTTGGAAACTTATGCGAACTTCATGGCAGCTGGCCACATGAGCAGCGCGTCTGCTTAATTCTGCAGTCGGCAGATGAACGTTCATTTGCAAACTATTTGTCCGGCCTCACACAGGAGCAGGAAGTATAGAGGGGAATTTGCATGTAGGCCCAATAGACACTGGCCTAGGGGTCATAGCTGTAGTGGGAGGTATTTTTGCGCTATATTTATTTTTATAATTTTGTTTTAAAACAACTGCGCTTACAAATGACAAAAATTATTAATATTGTGAAATAACTTGGTAAGAAGAAGAAAATGGCAATACAAACTATGATATATTATTAGTTTACTTCATGACTTGATGAAAATTCAGACACTCAATTTCTGTCTGGAATCGTGTGTATAAAATTGTTCAATAATGTTTTAAAGTAAGCTGTCAGGACTAAAATCGACAATATGAGCTTTGAAACGTTATTGTTCCGAGAATACTGTAGGCTTCTAACTTCTGTTCACTGAGAACAGAGAAAGAGGTGACAATGAAATTAAATTATTCTCCACTGTTGTTCTTCTCTTAACAGTTTTATTTCATGGCACAGTTCGGTCAACAAATCCAGCATAGTCAGTTGATCACTGTCGAGTTTAAAGTAAAAAGCTCTTTGCTCGAGGGTCGTGTGGCCGCGCGGGATTAGCCGAGCGGTCTCAGGCGCTGCAGTCATGGACGTGCGGCTGCTCGAGGTTCGAGTCCTCCCTCGGGCACGGGTGTGTGTGTTTGTCCGTACGATATTTTTTATATTGGTAACGCCACGTAGCGCTCTGTACGAAAATCACTGGATGTGCTATATGCAGTCTGTGGCTGGTTGGCATTGTTGCAATAATCACTATTGTTGTGTTGGGCAGTTGGCTGTTAACAGCACGTACCGTTGCACAGTTGGAGGTGAGCCGCCAGCAGTGGTGGATGTGGGGAGAGAGATGGCGGAGTTTTGAGAGCGGATGATCTGGACGTGTGTCCATCAGAGACAGTACATTTGTAAGAAGGGATGTCATGAACTGATATAAATATTATGACTTTCGAACACTATTAAGGTAAATACATTGTTTATTCATTATCCAAATCTTTTATTTGCTAACTATGCCTATCAGTACTTAGTGCCTTCAGTAGTTAGAATCTTTTATTTAGCTGGCAGTAGTGGCGCTCGCTGTATTGCAGTAGTTCGAGTAACGAAGATTTTTGTGCGGTAAGTGATTCATGAAAGGTATAGGTTATTGTTAGTCAGGGCCATTCTTTTGTAGGGATTTTTGAAAGTCAGATTGCGTTGCACTAAAAATATTGTGTGTCAGTTTAGTGATGATCAGATTAAGTAAAGAGAGAAATGTCTGAGTACGTTCCGTTTTGCTCAGCTGTTTGAAAAACAAATTACGTAAGGGGTTTACCAGCACAGTAATTCAATAATTTTTCTAAGGGGACGTTTCATATGTCGACCCTTAGTCGAGGATACCTCACTAGGATCTTCTGATCTTTTCTTGTAGTTTGTGTAATTAGTGTAGCTATTGTTTATTGCTAGCGCGTAATTATAGAGAGAATTTCCTTTGTAATTATAGTTTTCCATTGTTGAACAGTAAAACAGTTGTGGCATGCATGTAGATTTGCACCAAGTATTTCGCAGCTGCACTTGCAATTAACTAGATATCATTTTCAGCGCTATGTTAATGTGTTTTCTTAATTTGCTCTGCAAATTGTGCTTTTCTGTGTTATCGTGTGAAATATTGTGACAATAATGGCGTGTGAAAACGTAACACTAGGCTCCAAATTAAACTGAGAAATAATAGTGACGACGAGCGTAGCTTACTGGTACCACTGTCTAATGAATTAACAGACATTCAAAGTAGTAAATTGGTAATTGCGCGTAGGGAAATGGAGCGGGCGGCAAATAATGGCGTAGACAGTGAAACAAATAGTGAACAGGGAAGCATTATCGATCGATCGGTCGGCAACAGCTCGCTCAGGATTCTGAAATGACAGGACACAATCTTGCAAGTACTGTAGATTCAGGTTTTGCGTCCTCACCGTTTCATGAAATAAGTCAAGACACATTTTCCGCTTTTCAAAATGCGAATATTGCCGGTTCAAATGCACTGCTGAATAGCACTGAGGAACATGTTTCAGACACCAGTGCATTTCTATTACAATTAATGCAACAAATGGAACAAAAGCTTCAAACGTTAGACACAATAGAACAAAATCTTCAAAAGTTAGACACAATGGAACAAAATCTTCAAAAGTTAAACGCAATGGAACAAAATCAAAAACAGTCACAGCAACAGCTACAAAAGTTAGACACCACACATGAACAAACACGTGAAGGTTTAACTGCTGAGTTACTTAAAATCGAATCTAAATGTCAAAAAGTATGAAGCAGCCGTAAAAGAACTGCAAACTATTTTTCATGAAAATCACGACACCTTGCAAGCTAAAATTGACTCAGTTGCATTTACTGATTCGGTTACGCAACTTGCAAAAACTCAGGAAAACTGAAAGGACACAGTAGATACGATTTCAACACAAATGGACACAGTGAAAGTTGGTTCAGAAAAACACACAGAGGAAATCAGTTCACGATCGGAGAAAGTAGCCGAACTTCGGATCAGTTCACTAACTTATCTACAAAGGTAGATGATGATCTTAATGACACAAGATCGGTAGCCTTCAATGACACAGAAGAATATGAACAAATTAGGAAATTCAAACAAAATCAGAATCAAATTAATACGCAACACAAAAGAGAAATCCGGGAAGTAGAAGATCAGTTGGCACAAATAATACAAGAATTACATATTTCAGAGGAGACTCGCGCTCCAACACGGGAAGAGGGACATAGAAATACGGAACAGCCACAAAACAATAACACAGGGCACTTTGGAAATTATGAAAGAAATTGGCAAGGTACATCGAATTTTGAGATGGAACCGCCGAAACGAAGTAACAATGACCGATATGCGACTCGCCGACATGATGATTTTGACTATAAGCTGTTCATTACTACACGTAAATTCAAAACATTTAAGAATTCTGGCAACGACATTCATCCACAAGCATGGCTCCATCAATTCTCTCATTGTTTTCCTCCCAACTGGTCATTGGAGCACAGGTTAGAATTTATGTGTGGTTACTTAGAGAATGAACCAGCTGTAAGAATGCGATCGGTCATTCACGATTGTCACAATGAAGGAGAATTTTATCATGCCTTCCTCTCAGCATATTGGTCTCAAGCTGCACAAGACCGAGTAAATCATAGCATCATAATGATGAAACATTTCGAACAATCTGAATTTTCCAGTCTTGTCAAATATTTCGAAAACATGTTACATAAGAATCAGTATCTTTCAAACCCATACAGCCCTCAGAACTCATCCGCATTTGCTTAATTAAACTGCCTGAACATTTACGACATATTATTTTGGTGGGACGTTGCAAAGATATTGAAGCTTTTCAGGGACTCTTACAAGAATTGGAAATTGACACTGACAATCGCGGAACTCGAAAACAGGAGCACAACAATTACAGGTCACATCTGTCACAATGCTGAGATGACAGAAATAATAACTGGACACGACAAGGCTATTCTTTCAATGTAAATCGTGACCAAAACAGACACCACCCGTATGACAACCGTTGGCATAGTAGTAATAATTACACTGAAAGATCACCTCTCTGCGGTAATAACTATCACAGAGGCAATCAGAGAAACAGACAATATGGGAACCAAAATAATTATTATCAAGGGAGACAGAATAATTTCAGACGCAATAGTTCAGCGTGCAGTTACGATTCAGGGACAAATTCTCCATCTCGTGACCGTAAGAAAGAAATTATGGAATCTACCGACATGACGACAGACGATATGATCGTAACAACAGACCTGAATTGCATCAGAACTGGCGGGATTCAAACAGGGCAGGGCCTTCTCGACAAGGTGAACTCGTAGAAGTTAGGTCTCCAAATCCCAATAACGACGCGCGCCAACAAAGAGACAGACAATGACTCGCACCGCAGGCAGCCACGTGCGCCTGCTGGCTCAGCGTAAAATTACATAGACGCTAACCTTGAGAAAAATTTTTGCATTCCTTACCGTCGTATACAACATGATAATTGCTTTGAAGTTGAAACTCTGCGTACTAGGAAGAGTAAAGGATTGCACCACATTTCACATGTAAAACCGTTTATTGAGAGATACTCTGTTTTTTAATTTAGTCTTTGCTATAAAATTTTTCACTTCACGTTACTAGTACTCTTTGTCACACTTGGAAATTGTTTACATGCAACTATACTCTAAAGTTAACTATCCAGTCAAGAACATAGGGAACTTATTTAGACAAGTAATTACAAATACATTGTTATAGTGAACAGAGAACACAGTGTTATTGTGTGTTTACATTCTTGCTTGTTAGTTGCACGATTACGTAACGACTGTAAGGCTTACATACTTAGAACATATACTGCTAATGAGATGTTAATGCAACATTTTGGTTTACTTGAAAAGACACTCTTTATTTGAAGTACTTTCTGTGAGATTAAAGATGACTTAGTATTTGGTTTCTTTGACAGCTACACGATTATATCATGACGCTACTAATGTGTGACACAATTTACATTGTTGCTTTTGCGGTGTATCTGTTCTATATCTGCACAGTTTTTCTGAATTCTTGTGGAAAGTAAAACATGTTTTAGTAGTAACTTTTGTGGTATAGCAACAATGAGACAGCCTTTTTCGTAGCACAACAATACGTTACAGCATAGTGCTTCCTTGATCACGGTAATGTACGTAATAACTATGATATCTATATGCATAGCATTTCACATTTGTTTATGATGAGGTAAGTACATTGACTTCAGCAGAACTTACGTTTCGGAGGAGCATAACTACGACACTTCCACAGAATTACCTTACAGCAAGACGCGCATTTAGCGCTAAAGGACACGTATTTGAGTGATTAATTTTGTACATAAAATATTTATTTTTAAAGATTTTTGAATTTCAATGATACAAAGGTTTTCCATGTTACATTTCATTCGATTGCTGTAATCTGTAACACCTGAGGGTTTAATTACATTAATCCTCAGGGGGTACATGCTTACTTTGTGTACCATGTGTTTGGCAAGCACAAGGAGCCCTAGCTAATATGGTATTTGCTTATACAACTTCACACATCGGTACCATATTTCTCTAACACATAAATTACACAGCTACCTGATCATTTAACTGAGAGAGACAAACATTTATTTGATATTTCATGTAAAAATACAGCAACCAGCCTGGTTGCTGTATTTTTTACATGAAATATCATTATCCACGGCCACGGAGCTCAACAGTCCAAATAAAATGGACAAATTGTTATATAAACATTTATTTTACTACATCAGTGACAGATGTTTACGTAATTACACAGTTGGATAACTTCACACTTACGAAATTGTATTTTGACTGTACTTTGTGAACTGTTCATATTTTTTCGGAACCACCGTGATACTATGAGAGCTTTGAATGATGTATTCGGTATGGGATCATGATTTTTAAAGTACGTTTGAGGTAGATGACACTATTTCAATGAGCAGAGAATTTTTTTTATGTTTTGAAATTATTGCAGAAAACTACGACGTTTTTGAGATTTGACTGAAGTTTTATTATGTTATTATTATGACGACGATATGTATTAAGCTGTTGAGGTATGTTTATGATCAATGAGATGATGCTATATGAGGAATCTGATTAT